>NC_091991.1:31966341-32280732 GCF_044704955.1 Pristiophorus japonicus
CTCTCTGCCCCACTCTCTCTCTCTGCCCCACTCTCTCTCTCTGCCCACTCTCTCTCTCTGCCCCACTCTCTCTCTCTGCCCCACTCTCTCTCTCTGCCCCACTCTCTCTCTCTGCCCCACTCTCTCCTCTGCCCCACTCTCTCTCTCTGCCCCACTCTCTCTCTCTGCCCCACTCTCTCTCTCTGCCCCACTCTCTCTCTCTGCCCCACTCTCTCTCTCTGCCCCACTCTCTCTCTCTGCCCCACTCTCTCTCTCTGCCCCACTCTCTCTCTCTGCCCCACTCTCTCTCTCTGCCCCACTCTCTCTCTCTGCCCCACTCTCTCTCTCTGCCCCACTCTCTCTCTCTGCCCCACTCTCTCTCTCTGCCCCACTCTCTCTCTCTGCCCCACTCTCTCTCTCTGCCCCACTCTCTCTCTCTGCCCCACTCTCTCTCTCTGCCCCACTCTCTCTCTCTGCCCCACTCTCTCTCTCTGCCCCACTCTCTCTCTCTGCCCCACTCTCTCTCTCTGCCCCACTCTCTTCTCTGCCCCACTCTCTCTCTCTGCCCCACTCTCTCTCTCTGCCCCACTCTCTCTCTCTGCCCCCACTCTCTCTCTCTGCCCCACTCTCTCTCTCTCTGCCCCACTCTCTCTCTCTCTGCCCCACTCTCTCTCTCTCTGCCCCACTCTCTCTCTCTCTGCCCCACTCTCTCTCTCTGCCCCACTCTCTCTCTCTGCCCCACTCTCTCTCTCTGCCCCACTCTCTCTCTCTCTGCCCCACTCTCTCTCTCTCTGCCCCCACTCTCTCTCTCTGCCCCACTCTCTCTCTCTGCCCCACTCTCTCTCTCTGCCCCACTCTCTCTCTCTGCCCCACTCTCTCTCTCTGCCCCACTCTCTCTCTCTGCCCCACTCTCTCTCTCTCTGCCCCACTCTCTCTCTCTGCCCCACTCTCTCTCTCTCTGCCCCACTCTCTCTCTTCTCTGCCCCACTCTCTCTCTGCCCCTCTCTCTCTCTCTCTGCCCCACTCTCTCTCTCTCTGCCCCACTCTCTCTCTCTCTGCCCCACTCTCTCTCTCTCTGCCCCACTCTCTCTCTCTCTGCCCCACTCTCTCTCTCTCTGCCCCACTCTCTCTCTCTGCCCCACTCTCTCTCTCTCTGCCCCCACTCTCTCTCTCTCTGCCCCACTCTCTCTCTCTCTGCCCCACTCTCTCTCTCTCTGCCCCACTCTCTCTCTCTCTGCCCCACTCTCTCTCTCTCTGCCCCACTCTCTCTCTCTCTGCCCCACTCTCTCTCTCTCTGCCCCACTCTCTCTCTCTCTGCCCCACTCTCTCTCTCTCTGCCCCACTCTCTCTCTCTCTGCCCCACTCTCTCTCTCTCTGCCCCACTCTCTCTCTCTCTGCCCCACTCTCTCTCTCTCTGCCCACTCTCTCTCTCTCTGCCCCACTCTCTCTCTCTCTGCCCCACTCTCTCTCTCTCTGCCCCACTCTCTCTCTCTGCCCCACTCTCTCTCTCTGCCCCACTCTCTCTCTCTGCCCCACTCTCTCTCTCTGCCCCACTCTCTCTCTCTGCCCCACTCTCTCTCTCTGCCCCACTCTCTCTCTCTCCTCTCTCTCTCTGCCCCACTCTCTCTCTCTCTTCTCTCTCTGCCCCACTCTCTCTCTCTCTCTCTCTCTGCCCCACTCTCTCTCTCTCTCTCTCTCTCTGCCCCACTCTCTCTCTCTCTCTCTCTCTTGCCCCACTCTCTCTCTCTCTCTCTCTCTCTCTGCCCCACTCTCTCTCTCTCTCTCTCTCTGCCCCACTCTCTCTCTCTCTCTCTCTCTCCTCTCTCTGCCCCACTCTCTCTCTCTCTCTCTCTCTCTCTCTCTGCCCCACTCTCTCTCTCTCTCTCTCTCTGCCCCACTCTCTCTCTCTCTCTCTCTCTGCCCCACTCTCTCTCTCTCTCTCTCTCTGCCCCACTCTCTCTCTCTCTCTCTCTCTGCCCCACTCTCTCTCTCTCTCTCTCTCTGCCCCACTCTCTCTCCGTCTCTATTGATTCTACTTTTGAGTTCAATAAGATGAAAGCACTATGTTGAGAAGATTGCTAATGCTACAGAAATATCAATACTCCCTAATTGTTAATTGCTATATGAATGGTGTTTTCTGTCGCTTTGTACTGAGCGTGTTGGTTTCAGCAGCGATGCATGGCCGTTGTGAGTGACACTGAAATTGCCTGATCCTGCTCGATATTGCATTTGAGTGAAGGGTCTTGACAGAGGAAATGTGATGAGGGTGACAGTAACACAGAAAATTGGAAAACATCCATCAGCATTACTTTTTGTAGCAATTCTTATCAATGTCTCCATCATTGTATTTTACTGCGTTGTCGATATGTTGACGTATGCATTGTTTTAATCTGTGAATCTACATAATCTTGTGTCTGCATACACTTCCTATGATCTTTTTTCCATTATAAATTCCTATGTCCACCGTTCTAATGGAACCTGTCAAGCCGCATTTCAATCTGATTTTGGGAAATGTCTGATTGGCATGGTTCTAAGAACTTTCTGGATGAGGACATAAAGATGGAAAGGCAAAATACTTCAGATGCTGTAAATCTCAAATCTAAACAGAAAATGCTGGAAACACTCAGCAGGTCAGGCAGCATCTGTAGAGAGAGAGGGAGAAACCAAGTTAACGTTTCAGGTCTGTGACTTTTCGTTAGAACAGGAAAATGATACAGATGTAACCGGTTTTAAGCAACTACAGAGGCTGGGGAAAGGGAGGAAAGAACAAAAGGGAAGGTCTGTGATGGGGTGGAAGGCAGGAGAGATTAACTGGACAGCGGAATCATTACCAGCACCCGCTGTCCGCAAAAATGGGAGCAGAGGTTATGATCTGAAATTGTTGAACTCCGTGTTGAGTCCGGCAGCCTGCAAGGTGCCTGATCAAAAGATGAGTCGCTGATCTTCAAGAATCCGTTGAGCTTCACTGGAACAGTGTAGGAGGCCGAGGTCGGAGTGGGATGGAGAATTGAAATGGCAAGCGACCGGAAGCTCAGGGTCATGCTTGTGGACATCAAGCGTAAATCTCAAGTGCGAGCGTGACGGTCATTGCTTACTGCAACTAGCTACACATAATCAAAATACAGGAAAAAAATCAGTATTTTAAAGGATAAACTTGCCCTATGTATTTGGAGGTGAGCTTTCAACTACAAGTCTTCATTTGTTGATCCCAGTGAGAGACCAGGTCACCAGCAGCAGCGATGCTCTTTATAGTTACTTGCATATGATAAGAGCTTGATAGGGAAATTAGGCATGGTGGACTCTGCTGTATGTATCCGGTGGGGTGCCCTGATTCATGATAATAGATTGTCACCTGTGGCTCAGTGGGTAGCATGCTCGACTCTCAAGTCAGAAGCTTGTGGGTTCAAGTTTCACTCCAGAGACTTGAGCACAAAAATCTAGGCTGAGGGAGTGCTGCGCTGTTGGAGTTGGAGTTGGAGTTGCCGTCTTTCAGATGTGATGTTAAACCAACGTCTGCTCTCTCGGGTAGACGTAAAAGCTCCCATGGCACTATTTCAAAGGTGTTCTCCCCAGTGTCCTGGCCAATATTTATCCCTCAACCAACATCACTAAAACAGATGATCTGGTCATTGTCATGTTGCTGTTTGTGGAACCTTGCTGTGTGCAAATTGGCTGCTGTGTTTCCTATATTACAAAAGTGTCTGCACTTCAAAAAGTACTTAAATGACTGTAAAGCTTTGTGGGACATCGTGAGGTTGTGAAAGGTGCTATATAAATGCATGTCTTTGTTTTTTTAATAAAAGAAAATCTACCTAGTAATATGTTCACTCGGAATGTTTTTTTAAATTAGTTCATGGGATGTGGGTGTCGCTGGCAAGGTCAGCATTTATTGCTCATCCCTAACTGTCCCTGAGAAAGTGGTGGTGAGCCACTGCCTTGAACCGCTGCAGTCCGTGTGGTGAAGGTGCTCCCATCGTGCCGTTAGGGAGGGAATTCCAGGATTTTGACCCAGCGACGATGAAGAATCGGCGATATATTTCCAAGTCAGGATGGTGTGTACCTTAGAGGGGAACGTGGAGATGGTGGCATTCCCATGCACCTGCTGCCCTTGTCCTTCTAGGTGGTAGAGGTCGTGGGTTTGGGAGGTGCTGTCGAAGAAACCTTGGAGTTGCTGCAGTGCATCTTGTAGATGGTGCACACTGCAGTGATGGTGCGCAAATGGTGGAGGAAGTGAATGTTTAAGGTGTATGGTGTTACAGATTTTGGTGTTTACGGGATACTGTGGCACTTCAACGTGACTACTTGTTGCAAACTATGGTGCTATTTAAAGTCAATTCACCTAAATTTCTATTGTGTTAGATATGTCTTGTAAGTGCGAATGTTGTGTACAGAAAGTGAATGTTTTTTAAATGTTGCAGGTATGCTGTTCTGACTGAAGCACAACATCAACTCATTAGACAAACCATGATGACCTGGCTTCAGGCCCAAGTGAGTAGTGTGATTGCCCTGCCTATAATTATACACTCAAAATCCTGAAGCTCTTCAGGTGACTAGGAATGTATAGGTTTTCAAAATTGTCTGTGGTTCTTGCAAGTAACCATTGAACAGTTAACTTTATTATACGGGGAAAGAGCAGGGGGAGTGGGACTAATTGGATCACTCTTTCAAAGAGCCGGCACAGGCACGATGAGCCAAATGGCCTCCTTCTGCGCTATATTTTTGCCCTTGTTATCTCTAGACTTGACTACTGCAACGCACTCCTGGCTGGACTCCCACATTCTACCCTACATAAACTTTAGGTCATCCAAAACTCGGCAGCCCGTGACCTAACTCGCACCAAGTCCTGCTCGCCCATTACCCCTGTGCTCGCTGACTACATTGGCTCCCGGTTAAGCAACGCCTCAATTTCAAAATTCTCATCCTTGTTTACAGATCCCTCCATGGCCTCGCCACTCCCTATCTCTATAATCTCTTTCAGCCTCACAACCCCACGAGATGTCTGCACTCTTCAAATTCTGCCCTCTTGAGCATCCCTGATTATAATCGCTCAACCATTGGTGGCAGTGCCTTCAGCATCTTGGGCCCTAAACTCTGGAACTCCCTTCCTAAACCTCTCTGCCTCATTACCTTTCTTTCCCCCTTTAAGCTACGCCTTAAAACCTGCCTCTTCGACCAAGCTTTTGGTCATCTGCCTTAATTTCTTGTGTGGCTCGATGTCAAGTTTATCAAATTGTCTTATTGCTGTGAAGCACCTTGGGACATTTTACTGCGTTAAAGGCGCTATATAAATAAAGGTTGTTGTATGATTTTAGGATATCAAAGATACATGGAGGGAATATCTGGATCTGTTCAGATTTTTAAAAATTGGTTGTTACTTTCTTTGCTAAATTTGCTATCCCGTAATTATTAACTGCAACCAAAGTGGCTTTTTGACTTTATCAAACTGTGTCACAAACTCTTGATTCTGTGGGGAGCAGGTGCGTTAAAGTCTGCTGCTGAGCGTCCTCTTAAATGTTGACCATTATCCCCATCAGATGGTGAATCTGCACCCGGAGAAGACTTTTATTCGCAACAAAGCGGCTCAAGTCTTTGCTCTGCTTTTTTTAACGGAGTATCTTACCAAGTGGCCCAAGTTCTTCTTCGATATTCTCTCAGTCGTTGGCCTTAACCCTCGAGGAGTTGATCTCTACCTGCGAACCCTTATGGCTATCGATGCAGAAGTTGTCGATCGGGACATTGTTCATACAGCAGAGGTAAGAATGGTGAGCATGAATTTGATCCTCTATGGGTGTAATCTGTAGTAGCTTGTTTGTCACTAAAGTACACGACGGGTCTATAAAGTTGCTATATTTCAGTCAGCTGTGGCTCAGTGGGTAGGTTGTGGGCAAGTCCCACTCCAGGGACTTGAGCACATAAATCTAGGCTGCCACTCCAGTGCGGTACTGAGAGAGCACTGCACTGTCGGAGGTGCTGTCTTTTGGCTAAAGAGATCAGTGGGTATGGAGAGAAGGCAGGAGTGGGGTACTGAAGTTGCATGATCAGCCATGATCATATTGAATGGTGGTGTAGGCTCAAAGGGCCGAATGGCCTGCTCCTGCACCTATTTTCTATGTTTCTATGTTTCGGATGAGACATTAAACCGGCGCTGAACCGGCCGAAGGGACTCAATTTTTAAACTTTTAATCAACTTTTAAACTTCTTAACAATTCGGGAAAACTTTAAAATTTTTAATCAACTTGGAGAACTTTTTTTCTATAACTTTTAATCAACTCTTAATCTATTTACTAAACCTTCAATCAACCTGTATAACTTTTTTTAAAATTTGGAAATAGTTTTAAACTCAAACTTTTAAAACAACTTGGAAACTTTTGGGCAAATTTTTAACCTTGGAAGAAACTTTCCAAAACATCCCTCGGAACCCCACTGGACAACTGACCCTCCTAATGCCTGCCCCCCCCCCCAACCAAGCCTCGGGCCATCTACCATCAGTGGCGCTACTCGGCGCCGAGCTTGCGACCAACATCTCGCCGTAGGCAATTAGGCTTTTCCAGCATTGCCTGGTCTCCAGTCTTCTTGGACCCCCTTGCCACTGGGGACCAAGACCTTGCTCAGCTAAGCTCGTGTGGTTGTCAGTGTGCAGCGGCCACTCCACGTTAAAAGAACTCGCGCACAGGCATCTTCCACTTTGCTAATATGAAGTTCGGGACCTGGAACATCAGGACCCTCGTGGACAATTCCAACAGCAACAGGCCGGAACGCCTCACCGCCATAGCTGCCCGGGAACTTGGAAGTTTTGACATCGACATCGCTGCCCTAAGCGAGACCCAACGGGCAGGGGAAGGCCAGCTCAAGGAACATGGTGGAAGTTACACCTTTTTCTGGAAAGGAAAACCAGAGGAAGAACGCCGCCTTCATGGAGTTGGCTTCGCCATCAAAAATGAACTGGTTGCCTCAAAGACTTCCCCTGCAGGGTTAACAAACGACTCATGACTCTTCGCCTTACCCTATCCCGGAACCAATGCACCACAGTCACCAGTGCGTATGCCCCAACACTCGATGCAATGGATGAGGCTAAAGAGGGTTTTTATTCCAAATTCGAGACATCCCTGTCCCATGTCTCCACGGGCGACAAATTGATCCTCCTAGGTGACTTTAATGCCAGGGTCGGCAAAGACATAGCCCTCTGGGGAGGCGTGATTGGCAGAAAGTGGCTAGGGAAAGCCAACTCCAGTGGTACCCTACTGACAAAATGTCTAGATCACAAACTCCTCGTCACCAACACCCTGTTCCACCAGAGGGACAAATACAAGGCATCGTGGCAACACCCTTGCTCCAAACACTGGCACCTGCTCGACTACGTCATCGTCCGAGCCAGGGGTCACAAGGGTGTGTGACAGGAGCTGACGACTGCTGGACGGACCATCACCTAATCCGATCCATCATCAATATAAACATAGCCCCAAAGCAGAGGGGACAGCAGAAGCAGTGCCGCAAAAAAGTTAATGCCAGGGCACTTAAAGACTCAGCTAAGAGTGCCCTATACAGCCAGCGCCTCACAGCTAATCTGGTGTGCCTTGATGACCTTGTGATGCTGAATGCCCACAGCGCTTGGTCTGCCCTCCAGGTCTGCATAACCAGCGCCTGTGAAGTTTGATGAAAACACAGAAACGTAGAAACATAGAAAATAGTTGCAGGAGTAGGCCATTCGGCCCTTCGAGCCTGCACCACCATTCAATAAGATCATGGCTGATCATTCACCTCCGTACTCCTTTCCTGCATTCTCTCCTTTGATCCCTTTAGCCGTAAGGGCCATATCTAATTCCTTCCTCAACAACTCTGTGGTCGAGAATTCCATAGGTTAACAACTCTGAGTGAAGAAGCTTCTCATCATCAAGATCAAAATGATCAGGAGATCCAAGAACGAATAGATCGTAAGCGCAGAGCATTTCTGAGCCTCGAGCAACAACCCAACTCAGGAGCTGCAAAGCAACGTTAGATGGCTCAAGGCTGAGGTCCCACAAAAAACCTGGGACCTAAAGAACAGGTGGTGGAAGGAGAAAGCACAGGAGATGCAACAACTGGTCGACAGCCACGATATGCGAGAATTCTTCATTGCAGTCAAGGCCATCTACGGTTCAAACTCCCAAGGCCCCACCCCACTCCTGGCCAAGAACTGGGAAACACTCATCAAGGACACCGAGGCAATCAGGGCCCGCTGGAAGGAGCACTTTGAAGATCTCCTCAATCAAGACCCTGCCTTTGACTCGAGTGTTCTCAACTCCATCCCGCAGCATGCGACCCGCCACCACCTCAGTGAAACCCCAACACTGCACGAGGTAGGCAAAGCCATAAAACAGCTCAAGAATAACAAGGCTACAGGTGCTGATGAAATTCCTGCTGAGGTGCTAAAATATGGCGGAGAGGCGCTGATGCCGCGGATACATGACCTCATCTCTCTCATTTGGAGGGAAGAGAGCATGCCGGGAGATCTCCGAGATGCATTGATTGTGACCATCTTTAAAAAGGGGGACAAGTCCGACTGCGGCAACCACAGGAATCACCCTGCTATCAGCCACTGGGAAAGTTGTCGCTAGAGATCTCCTCAACCGTCAGTCCTTACACATGGCCTTTTTTGATCTTACAAAGGCCTTTGACGCTGTCAACCGTGAAGGCTTATGGAGCATCCTCCCTCTGTTTTGGAAGTCCTCAAAAGTTTGTCAACATCCTCCGCCTGCTCCACTGCGAAATGCAGGCCTTGATCCTTACCAGCGGTTCCATTACAGACTCCATCCACGTCCGGACCAGGGTCAAACAGGGCTGCGTCATCGCTCCAACCATCTTCTCAATCTTCCTCGCTGCCACCTCACAGTCAACAAGCTCCCCGCTGGAGTGGAATGAAACTACAGAATCAGTGAGAAGCTGTTTAATCTTCGCCGCCTCCAGGCCAGGTCCAAGATCACCCCAACCTCTGTCATTGAGCTGCAGTACGCGGACGACGCCTGCGTCTGTGCACACTGAGGCTGAACTCCAGGATATAGTCAATGTATTCACCAAGGCATATGAAAGCATGGGCCTTACACTTAATATCCGTAAGGCAAAGGTCCTCCACCAGCCGGTCCTCATCGCACAGCACTGGCCCCCAGTCATCAAGATTCACGGCGCGGCCCTTGACAACATGAACCACTTCCCATACTTCGGGAGCCTTTTATCAACAAAGGCAGACATTGATGTGGAGATTCAACATCGCCTCCAGTGCGCCAGTGCAGCCTTTGGCCGCCTGAGGAAAAGAGTGTTCGAAGACCAGATCCTCAAATCTACCACCAAGCTCATGGCCTACAGGGCTGTAGTAATACCTGCCCTCCTGTATGGATCAGAGGCATGGACGATGTACAGAAGGCACCTCACATCGCTGGAGATATATCACCAACGATGCCGCCACAAGATCCTGTAAATCCCCTGGGAGGACAGGCGCATTAACATCAGTGTCCTCGCCCAGGCTAACATCCCCAGCATTGAAGCACTGACCACACTCGATCAGCTTCGCTGGACAGGCCACATAGTTCGCATGCCAAACACAAGGCTCCCTAAGTAGTTGCTCTATGCGGAGCTCCTTCACAGCAAACGAGCCAAAGGTGGGCAGCGGAAACATTACCAGGACACCCTCAAAGCCTCCCTGGTAAAGTGAGACATCACCACTGACACCTGGGAGTCCCTGACCGAAGACCGCCCTAGCAAATCAGTTCTCCGCCCCTTTCCCCCGACGAATGTCTGTCCTACTTGTGACCGGGTCTGTGGCTCTCGCATTGGACTGTCCAGCCACCAAAGGACTCTAGGAGTGGAAGCAAGTCTTCCTCGATTCCAAGGGACTGTCTATGATGATGATGATGACACTTCAAAAAGTACTTCTTTGGGTTGAAAAGCACTTTGGGGAGTCCTGAGGTTGTGAAAGGCGCTATATAAATGCAAGTCTTAGTGCTTTATTAGAACAATTGTATAGTGATTTGTTAAAGAATATTTTCTGTAACTCTCCAGGAGTGTAGGCGAAATACCTTAATAAAAGATGCAATGAGGGAACAATGTATACCAAATCTCGTGGAGTCCTGGTATCAGATCCTGCACACCTATCAGCAAACCAACTCTGAACTAACATGTCAGTGCCTTGAGGTTGTCGGAGCCTTTGTCTCCTGGATTGACTTGAATCTGATAGCAAATGACAGGTACGTGTTTTTGAACGCATTTTTGTCTTCTATTAAAATTGTTTCTCTCTCAATCATTTGTCAGAGAAAAGCATCTTTGTTTATACAAATAGGACCCATTAGAGTTCTTTGTAATACTCCATCATTTGGTGTGAATTGCTTCCTTTAGAAAAGTGGTCCGAGGTAATCAGATTGGTTAATGGATTATAACAAGTAGCGCTGTTTGTGGGAGCAGGCTGTGTGCAAATTGGCTGCTGCATTTCCTACATTACAACACTGACTACACTTCGAAAGTACTTGATTGGCTGTGAAGTGCTTTGGGCGCGGCTAAGGTCATGAAAGGCGCTATATAAATGCAAGTTCTTTTTCTCTAGTTTGCACAATTTTTTTGGCAAACAAAATCTACTGGGCCCACACAGCAAAATCTGAAGTCGGACCTCATGGTTGGTCTCGATCCAGATAAAAACTTGAGCTTGGGAGTTCTCTGGCTGTTATGAAGCTTCACTCCCAAATTCTACTTTTTTAAAAAAAAACAACTACTTCTCTCTTCCCACACAAGTGTGCTTCCCTGGTCGGTGTCTTTGTGGGGCTAGCTGAATTAAACTAAAGCTGTATTGGACAAAAATTACAGGTTGGGCTTATACTCATTGGAGTTTAGAAGAATTGAGAAGTGATCTTCTTGAAACATATAAGATTCTGAGGGTAGATGCAGAGAGGATGTTTCCTCTCGTGGGGGAATCTAGAACTAGAGGGCATAGTTTCAGAATAAGGGGTCGTCCATTTAAAATGGAAATGAGGAATTTATTTTCTCAGAGTAGTGAATCTTTGGAATTCTTTCCCCCAGAGAGCTGTGGAGCTGGGTCATTGAATATATTTAAGGTGGAAATAGACACATTTTTGAACGATAGGGGAGTCAAGGGTGTCTTGGGTTATGGGGAACGGGCAGGGAAGTGGAGTTGAGGCCAGGATCAGATCAGCCAGGATCTTATTGAATGGCGGAGCAGGCTTTAGGGCGGCCAAATGGCCTACTCCTGCTCCTATTTCTTGTATTCTTATCCCATGTGTGCAATACTTTAGTTTTTCAAATTTCACCAGCTCCTTCTGCAGTGGCCCAGTGGGGAGGGGGAGCAAGGGATGTTGTGCATGGGACACATAAGGAAAAGTGAGGTGGGGGCCGTGATTTGGTCTGGTTCCTGGTCTCAAACCCTGCCTGTAGTGCAAACCGGAGAACGGCAGGTTCAAACTGAAACTCGCACACTTTTTTATACTCCGTGAAAGTTAAATGTCTTTGTGTACGGCATTGAATACTGTGGTGTCCAGGAGAGGAAGTTAGGTTGCTACAGAGCAAGATGGTCGTCTTATTGCAGAGTCGGCCCGCGAATTGTCCAGACATGGTGTGGCTGGCAGTGAAGAATCGCTTGCTCTCATTTTAAACTTTTCTGCTGGTATGTTTCTCCATTTAACTTGTCATCTTCTGTACGATGACTAATCCTTGATTTATACTTCATTGTTTAAATGATGCGATCTGATCATGAAGGGCCCAGTGGTGTCATGGGTCCAGGGCAACGGTGTTTCCAAAATTCAGTATTCAAGTATAATTGTCACACTGAATTTTTTTTAAAATTGTCAAATATAATGACATTTCCCTTTTAATGTTCGTGTATTTATCTGGTTTAATTCAAAATCTATCTCCATCATTTAGGTCTGAGAAGTAGAAAATATACATAATGTTTGAATTGAAATCTATTGTAATAACTGCACAAACAGTAAATGAAGTTCAGGCAAGTATCCTCCCTTGTCTGTGTGCATAGAATTACCACCAGAACAACTGCAAAAGAACATAACCAGGAGTAGGCCATAGGGCCCCTCGAGCTTCTACCTCAGCTCCACTTTCCCGCTCGATTCCCATATCCCTTGATCCCCCTAGAGTCAAAGAATCATTTGATCTCAGCCTTGAATATACTCAACAACTCAATATCCACAGCCCTTTGGGGCAGAGACTTCCAAAGATTTGCAACCTCTATAAGTAATAAAGAACAGGCACTCCGTGTGAACTTAAAAATGTGGTAACGTTAGCTCCCAGATCTCCCAAAGAGCTGTGGAGACTGGGTCACTGAATATATTTAAAATGGAGACAGACAGATCTTTGAACGATAAGGAAATCAAGGGTTATGGAGAGCGGGCAGGGAAGTGGAGTTGAGGCCAAGATCAAATCAGCAATGATCTTATTGAATGGCGGAGCAGGCTCGAGGGGCCAAATGGCCTACTCCTATTTCTTATGTTATGTCGTGTGTTTTTGTCTGGATACATGTACTGGCAGTGGTGTTTCAGGTTGGGAAGTTTATTGTTGTATTGCACGACGGAAAAGATAAATTATGTAGGAAAGCTTTACTGTAGGGTATTAAAATTGTGTGTTTGTCTCTAGCACACAGTCTGCAACAATTTATTTTCTCTTTAATTATTTCTTTTCTAGGTTTGTAAATGTGTTGCTCAGTCACATGTCAGTGGAAGTCCTCCGTGAGGAAGCCTGTGACTGTCTATTTGAAATAGTAAATAAAGGCATGGATCCTATTGATAAGACTAAACTTGTAGAATCGCTTTGTCAGGTGCTACTGGCTTCGGGCTTCTTCAACACTGAGCAGGTCCGTGCTACAGTACACTCACAGCAAGTATTCATTTTTCTTTGTATTTGGATGAGCTCCCTCTGATAGTTTGAAAGTTGTAATAAGGCAGATATTTTTGACTAATAAGCGTGGTTACCATTTAGCACTGTGGTAATACTGTTAAGGTACATGCAATTAAATCATAAATTTACGACACAGAAAAAGGCCATTCGGCCCATCGTGTCCATGTTGGACAAAAAAGAGCTATCCAGCCTAATCCCACTTTCCAGCTCTTGGTCCGTAGCCCTGTAGGTTACTGCACTTCAACTGCATATCCAAGTACTTTTTAAATGCGATGAGGGTTTCTGCCTCTACCACTCTTTCAGGCAGTGAGTTCCCAACCCACACCACCCTCTGGATGAAAAAAGTTCTCAACTTCCCTCTAATCCTTCTACTAATTACTTTAAATCTATGCCTCCTATTATGCGATGTGGGCATAGCTGGCAAAGCCAGTATTTATTGCCCAACCCTAGTTGCCCTCGAGAAGGTGGTGATTAGCTGCCGTCTTGAATCGTATCAGTCTGTGTGGGGAAGGTATTGTCCTGGAGTGTGACAAGAACCACCTAAAAAGGTGGTTTAACCTGATTCCTACAGCCCACTGGCTGCTATTTTATTTCTGACGATAAGCCAACTAAACACTCTTGCCTACCCACGCAGGCCAGAGGTGTAGTTATTGATTACTAGCCTGCACAGACCTTGTCAGCCATCTGGAGAATTATGGTGGATTTCAATTGCAACTTTGAAATTGTTGCTGTTGCCATGGTTGTAGAATCCACACCAGGTGCCAAGGTTATTGCAGAAAGCTTCTACTCAAAAGTGATTCTGTAATATAAAGGTGACTTAAGATGTTTGGGGAGGGATTTGTGATTCATGACTGTTGTTGCAGTACCAGTATTCTTTAGGCATAGTACTAGAGCAAATGGGAGATCAGAAATACTGATATTTTCTGCCTTTGTAACAAGCATTTGTACTGGGCAATGGGGATGGTGTGCTGGAGAGGGATTCAGTGCTAGGCACCTAGTTCTTGGTGATGCAAAGGAGCTGCAAAAAAAACTCTGTACAATTTTGGTCTCCGTATTTAAGGAAGGATATACTTGCATTGGAGGCTGTTCAGAGAAGGTTCACTAGGTTGGTTCCGGAGATGAGGGGTTGACTTATGAAGATAGGTTGAGTAGGTTGGGCCTATACTCATTGGAGTTCAGAAGGATGAGAGGTGATCTTATTGAAACTTATAAGATAATGAGGGGGCTCGACAAGGTGGATGCAGAGAATATATTTCCACTCATAGGGGGAACTAAAACTAGGGGACATAGTCTTAGTCTTAGAATAAGGGGCCGCCCATTTAAAACTGGGATAAGAAATTTCTTCTGAGGGTTGTAAATCTATGAAATTCTCTGCCCGAGAGCTGTGGATGCTAGGTCATTGAATATATTTAAGGCGGAGATAGACAGATTTTTGAGCGATAAGGAAGTAAAGGGTTATGGGGAGTGGGCAGGGAAGTGGAGCTGAGTCCATGATCAGATCAGCCATGATATTGAATGGCGGAGCAGACTGGAGGGGCCAAATGGCCTACTCCTGCTCCTATTTCTTATGTTTTTATGAGCTTGACAGGGTAGATGCAGAGAGGATGTTTTCTTTCGTGGGGGAATCTAGAACTAGGGGCCATAGTTTCAGGATAAGGGGTCGCCCATTTAAAACGGAGATGAGGAGGAATTTCTTCTCTAAGGGTCGTTAATCTTTGGAATTCTCTACCCCAGAGAGCTGTGGAGGCTGGGTCATTGAATATATTTAAGGTGGAGATAGACAGATTTTTGAATGATAAGGGAGTCGGGGGTTATGGGGAACGGGCAGGGAAGTGGAGTTGAGGCCAAGATCAGATCAGTCGTGATCTTATTGCATGACGGAGCAGGCTCGAGGGACTGTGTGGCCGACTCCTGCCCCTAATTCTTAGATTCTTCTGTTTCTAAAGTATTGTAAGTAACACAAACTAAGAAATTGTGTTGATGCAGTGCAATGGACAAAAAGCTTTTAATTTTGGGAGACACATATCTGATTTACCTCCTCTAACAGCAATTGGTTGCACCCTTTTGCAGTGCATCGAGATAATTTGATTCTTTTTTTGTCCAGGAGGAAGATGTTGACTTCCTGGCGAGGTTTTCCAAGCTCATTAACGGGATGGGCCAGGCCTTGATTACCAGTTGGAGTAAGTTGGTGAAAGCAGGGGATGTGAAGAACAGCCAGGTGACACTTCAGGCCGTGGAAGCGAAAGTGCCTCTTCTGCTTAAGCTGCTGGTGCACGAAGACGACGATATTTCCTCCAACATCATTGGTTTCTGTTACGACTACCTTCACACACTCAAACAAGTAAGTCGGACCACCCAAGGGGAGTGTGTTTTTTTGTGGGTGCCACAATTAAAGGTTTGTGGAAAAGTTATGACTGCCTTTGTACGCAGTTGAAAGATTTCTGGGTGCGTTGCTAATTTGTCTAATGTATACTTTCCTCCATTCCGTTCCTAATCTGTTCCTAATTTGACGCGCGCATGGGTTGATCTTTTTATGACATTAAGCTGACTCGTGTTTCAGTTGCATCAGAGAAAATCCTTGCGTGGCCCGCAATGTTCCCGCTAATTTTTTGGGGGGGTGCACAGCTCCTTTAAGGGGGGCTGCGCAGCCCATTCCAAAACTTAACATTGAAAACGCTGGTCCGGGGCTGCGTGGGACCAGCAGAGAGCTGTGCGGCCGGGCTGCTTATAGGGAACATTAGTGGCAGGACATTCCCGGAATAGATATCGAACTTTGCTGAAATAGATTAAACTTGTCAGTAGCATTTCCTCAAACCTTCAACAAACGTGCATCATAACAGCTGCATTTAAGTGGATCAAATATTTGGTTAGCTTTTAACTTGGGATATCATTTAACATTAACTATAGAACAAGTTGTTGTGGAATCCAAAACTAGGGGTCAAAAATACAAAATAATAAATGCAATAGGGAAATAGGAGAAATTTCTTTACTCAGAGAATGGTTAGAAGGTGGAACTCACTGCCACAGGAAGTGGTTGAGGCGAATAGCATAGATGCTTTCAAAAGGAAACTAGATGAGTACATGAGCGATAAGAGAGTAGAAAGATATGCTGAAAGGCTGATATGAGGTAGGTGGAATGGGAGGAGACTTGGATGGAATATAAATAGCAACACAGACCATTTGGGCTGAATGGCCTGTTTCTGTGCTGTATGTAAAAACCTAAACCAGGTATGATGGAAAAAGTTAATGAGCAAGCAAAACCACGTTGATGAGCTAAAAGTAGCCTCCTTGTGCTATCAACAAATATAAGTTGACCTTTCTATCCTATAACAACCTAACTGGGCAATAGGCTTCTCAAAATCTTGATTAGATCTTGCATTTTAAATATCCCAAATGTTTGTGTCCTACAGTGTGTAATGAATATTGTGCACGAATTGAAGCTTGAAACTTTTTGTCCTCGTAAACCTAAACTCACTTGTAAAGCTGGCCGGACTTTTCTTTTTAAATTGATTTCTGTTTTTCAAAACTCTGTGTTGCTTCAATAGCTATCTAGAATACTTTCTTTGGCATTTATTTAATTGAGGTCATTTGCAGTGGTTGTACAACTCAATTTGGTAATTAAACAGGGACTGATTTATTTCACTTGCTGTTGTATGGCACTCATATTTCATGAACTGGGCAATATTTCATGCATGCAAAGGAAATGGTGAAGTGGTCATCCTTAGCATCACAGTGATGTGTGACAAGTGTGCCGTTTAATTTGTGCATGATACCTGCATACTGAACAGCATCCCTCCCCGAGGTCCCCCCCCCCCCCGCGCGTGCCGGTCCCGAGGTCCCCAGGTCCCCCCACACCAGATGCAACAGCAAATCTAAAGGGACTGCACACGGGAAATTAAAGGGAACATTGATACTAATCCCACCTTTTGATATATTGCCACTTGCTGTTTATGAAACGTTGCTATATTTTATTATACATGATTCGCTCTCAACAAAGATAAGATAGGAAATTTTCTCAAAGGTTATCTTTTTGCCCTTTTTAAAAAAAAAAAAAATCACATTCAGCATTCTAGGCTGAGGGAGGGCAGGAGTGCCATCAACCAATGTTGCCTCTAAGTCACGCGGCCCCGCAGCAATGGGAAAGGACGCTCACCGGTTTCCCCATTGTAAATACCACGCGTGCATGGAAATTTAATGGGACTGCGCACTAAAAAATCAGGCCACGCAGAACAAAGCGCAGCTTACAGGGATCATTGTCACCAATACTTTTCTTTACCTGGTTGCATGCAAGTGTGCCTGGATAACGAGGCTTTTAGAGTCCCTTTCCATTGACAGCCGAGCTGAGAGTGGAAACTGGGTGTGAACCTGTGTTCTATATAATATGTTCCCACATTATAACAGTGACTACACTTCAAAAAAATACTTCATTGGCTGTAAAGCCCTTTGAGACGTCCAGTGGTCGTGGAAGCCACTATATAAATCCAAGTCTTTCTTTCTTTACTAAAAAAGTCTGCATAACATTATAATGTGGCTAGCATTTACAAAATGATATAATCAGCATAGTGTGTGTGATCTGGATTCATAAACTTTATATGCAATTCTCTCTCCAGCTTCCTGCACTGACTGAACAGCAAAAGGCCAATGTTGAGGTAAGTTACACATGCTTCTATTTAGTACAAATTTTTATGTCTCATTATACATTTTAAGTGCCTAGTTACTTGTTTATATTCTCTGACAATTTCTTTTCTGAATGTAGGCGATTATGCATGCAGTTATGAAGAAATTAACCTATGATGAAGAATACAATTTTGAAAATGAGGTAAGAAATTTGTGCACTTCAAGACGTGTCGACCCTGGGGTTGTTGGGTATTTTGTAATGAATAAAATCAATCACTCTCGCCTCTGAGTCCGAAGGTTGTGGGTTCAAGTCCCACTCCAGGGACTTGAGCACAAAACAATCTAGACTGACACTCCACTCCAGTGCTGCACTGTCAGAGCTGCCGCCTTTCGGATGAGACATTAAACCGAGGCCCCTTCAACCCTTTCGGGTGGATGTAAAAGATCCTATGGCACTATTTCAAAGAAGAGCAGGGGAGTTATCCTCTGTCCTGGCCAATATTTATCCCTCAATCAACATAATAAAAACATATTATCTGGTCCATTATCACATTGCTGCTTGTAGGAGCTTGCTTGTGCGTAAAGTGGCTGCCACGTTTCCTACATTGCAACAGTGACTATCCTCCAAAAGTACTTCACTGCCTGTAAAGCCCTTTGGAGTGTCTGGTGGTCATGAAAGGCGCTATATAAATCCAAGTCTGTCTGTCTTTCCTTGGAGCAAAGAAGGCAAAGAGGAGATTTGATAGAGGTGTTTAAATCATGAAGGATTTAGTTAGAGTAAATAAAAAGAAACGGTTTCCACTGGCTGAAGGGTCGACAACCAGAGGGGATAGATTTAAGGTGATTGCCAAAAGAACCCAGAGATGACATGAGAAACTTTTTTACTCAAGGAGTGGTTCTCATTTGGAATGCAGTGCCTGATAGGGTGGTAGATACATATTCAATAGCAGCCTTCAAAAGGAAATTGGATAAATACTTGAAGGAGAAACAATTGCAGGGATGTTGGGAAAGAACGGGGGAGTGGGTCTAACTGGGTTGCTCTTTAAAAGAGCTGGCACAGACTCGATGGGCCGAATGGCCTCCTTCTGTGCTCTACCATTCCATTGAGTACAAATGTGAAATGTTTCACTGTAGAATGGAATTGTATCTTTTCATTAGGCAAAGCTTATTTTGCTAATAAGTCCACTGCGCAGTAATGCATTCATCTGCAAAACTGTTCACTCTAATCAACACTTATAGCAAGCTAGCACAGATAATCAATACTTGTAGCAAGTTGGCACACTAGATCTGTCCCAATGGTTCACAGGTGTAGTCTCTATCAACTCTTACAGACCAGGGAGATCCCAAGTTCAATCATTGACTGTGTTTGGTGATCACAACCTGGCTGTAGTTAGGCATAGCTCCAGAATCATCCTCCAGTATCTTGAGAAGATGGAAAGTACCTGTATATTTTCAATCCAGTTTTACTCTGTGGAAATTACACGACATTTAACAAAATGTATAATTACGCCTTTGTTTCGTTCTTCTCTTTGCTGATTCATTTTTAAAAGTGACTTGCTATTGAACAAAAATAATGAGTGGTAGAACTATTGTAATCTTTTAACACCCAATGTCCACATCAAGCACACTCGGGTCAAGAAGAGAAACATGAAATGTGAGCACAATAATTCATTTGAGATATATTTACATAGGCAGATTTGCATCCCACTGAATGCTTCCTAATACGTTCTGTTTCTAACCTCAGTTATTGTTTTCTAATCAGCCTACATAATATCACCGTCTAATTTGACTAGAAAATAGCATTCAGGTTGGTTTCACTGGGAATGGTACTGAATCAAATGTATGACTGTGATCTTCAGTATATAAAAAAAGCACCTTTTTTCCCCTCTTTATTATTTTGGTTTTAGGGAGAAGATGAAGCCATGTTTCTTGAGTACAGAAAACATTTGAAGCTGTTGTTGGACAGATTGGCGCAAGTTTCACCCGAGTTACTTTTAGCTGCAGTCCGAAGGGTCTTCAACACGACGCTGGAGTAAGTGTCACTAATACGAGTGATGTCCTTGTTTGAAACAGACCCAAGGTTTTGTGTGGTTATTGTGTAAATCATAACTGTGTGGCATAAGGGGCACTTGACGCAGTGTATTGGTGCTCCAGCATGTTAAGATGTGTGTCCATACTTGGAATTTCTGCACAAGACCAGTTACTGCCTAGTGTAGTTACCGGTACTATGGGTCCTCGTCGAGTGCAGACTTCTTAAGAACATAAGAAATAGGAGCAGGAGTAGACCATCCGGCCCTTTGTGCCTGCTCCACCATTCACTAAGGTCTTGGTTGATCTTCTGCCTCAACTCCAGCTTTCCTTCCAATCCCCATATCCCTTGATTCCCTTAGTATCCAAAAATGTATCGATCGGTATTGAATATACTCAACGACTGAGCATCTACAGCCCTCTGGGGTAGAAAATTCCAAAGATTCTTCTGAGTGAAGAAATTTCTCCTCATCTCTTATCCTAAATGGCCGACCCTTTATCCTCAGACTGTGCCCCCTATTTCTAGACTTCCAGCCAGGAGGAAACTTCCTCCTAACATCTGCCCTGTGAAGCTCTTTATGAATTTTACATTTTATGTCTGCCTGCCGGTCTAAAGAAATCAGCTGCACTTTATGGCAAATCTTCTCCAGGCCCTACCTATATTCTGGTATTCCTTATCTTTTTTCTGAAATGCCATAACGCAGAATGAATGGGCAAACTGTGGCAGCGCCATGGTCAAGTACTGGGGGCTGCCTCACTTGGAATACTTTTCTAAAGCCAAACTTTCAACTCCAGGACGTGGCCATTTTGCTGCGGTTCTCCACTAGAGAAGCCAAGCCCTGAAGATGGCTGCACCAATCACTTGGTAAGCACTTCGGTGGTCGACAAAGGCGGTATCTGCCCAGGGATCTTGTATCGAACTTCGGTCAGACCACACTTCGAGTACTTTGTACAGTTCTGGTTGCCATATTATAAATAGGATATAGAGGCACTGGAGAAGGTGCAGAGAAGATTTACAAGGATGATACCAGAAATGTGAGGGTATACACATCAGGAAAGGATGAACAGGCTGGGTCTCTTTTTTTTTCCTCTTGAAAAGAGAAGGCTGAGGGGTGACCTAATAGAGGTCTTTAAAATGATGAATGGTTTTGATAGAACAAATTTTTCCACTTGTGGGGAAGAGCATAACTAGAGGCCATCAATAGAAGATCGTCACCAAGAAATCCAATAGGGAATTCAGAAGAAAGTTCTTCACCCAGAGAGTGGTGAGAATGTGGAACTCGCTACCACAGGAATGGCTGAAGTGAATAGTATAGATGCATTTAAGGAGAAGTTAGACAAGCATATGAGGGAGAAGGGAATAGAGGGGTATGCTGATAGATTTAGATGAGGAAAGATGGGAGGGGGCTCGAGTGGAGCATAAACGCCGGCATAGACTGGTTGGGCTGAATGGCCTGTTTCTGTGCTGTGTATCCTATGCAATCCTATGGATAGAATATTGTGGTCTTGTTGGGCTGACTAGCCTATCTTGCTTCTGGATTCGGTATATAAAACCAAAGCTATGCAGGCCAGTATATTCTAAAAACTAGAATTCAAAGTCTATGCCCTGCAGCGTTGAAGGGATGTGATTGGGCTGTCCGTTCTCTGCCAGTCTGGCTGGAGCGGTGCAGTAGGAGTTTCGGACCATCTCTGCTAGGATCCTTCAAAGCTGCTACATTTCGATCCTCAGAGTCTGAAAGGAACACCCACAACCAAGCTTCATACACCATTTCTGCCCGTGGAACTTTCTCCTCCTCGTCTGTTGTCACCTGCCCTTTTCAGAAGCTCACATTTCAGTCGACCCTCACTTGCTGTAGCATGCATGGTGCAGCAGCAAATCTGATTGTTTCTGTTGCAACCTTTCCTCCCTATCATTTCTTTTCACAGTTTTGTTTTTAGCAGCTAATGATCTTTGTTACAGTTGTACCTGGTTATGCCACCTAGCCTAACTCCCTTCGCTCCTAAAATAAGTTGCAGGTACAGTCTAGGAATATTTGTAGGTGTGGTCTGGCTAATTGGAAAATTTGAGTTTGTGTGTGTGTGTGTGAGGAAAATTTGCTCCCACATTGCCTGAGCCTGTCGATCCACAGCCCATCTGATTTAGGACTCTGCAATTGTTTCATCAGCTGGATTGTCATTACATAAACCACGCAAAAAATTGATTTGAGAAACACTATTGACAGAAAACTTTGTGGTAATATAACCGGATCTGAACAAGTGTGCCTTTATTGATGCAGTTAATTTATGCTGCACAATCTGTCTCCGCGCTTTACTTTTGTATCCTCTTGGTAAACTTACAACTTTTCTTTCTTCCTTAGGAACTGGCAGAGTATACGATTCATGGAAGTGGAAGTGGCTCTGAGGCTGCTGTTCATGCTGGGAGAGGCTATCCCGGTGTCCCACGGTGCACATTTCTCTGGAGACAGTGCAAAAGCCAGTGTCTTGCAGGAGATGATGCACACAGTTGAGTATTTAGCAATGCTGTAGTTCACCTCATTGTAATCTACCTAAACTGAGCATTAGGGTGGATTGGGAGCTTGCTTTTAAAAAAAAAAGGCACCCCGAATTTTGTCCACCCTGTTTCTGTGGGGAGTACGAAGAAACCTAGTTTTTTTTTAAAGTGGTGAGGCATATTGTGTGTACACAGTTGCCTTAAATGTAAAATAGTTTGTTAATCCAGGTTTTTTAAAAAATTTGTTCATGGGATGTGGGTATTGCTAGCAAGGCCAGCATTTATTGCCCATCCCTAATTGTCCTTTGAAGAATTGAGTGTCTTGTTGGGCTATTTTAGAGGGCAGTTAAGAGGCAACCACATTTGTGTGTTTCTAGAATCAAATATAGGCCAGACCGGGTAAGGACAGCAGATTTCCTTCCCTAAAGGACATTCGTGAACCAGATGGGTTTTTATGACAATCCGGTAGTTTTATGGTCAACATTACTGATACTAGCTTTTTGATTGAATTTAAATTCCCCCAGCTGCCGTGATGGGATTTGCACTCGCGTCCCCAGATCATTAGTCCAGGTGAATCACTTGGTTAGAAACGATAGTTTTGCCCTGCACCTTGGTGTATGCACATTATAAAGAGAGCATTTGTTTCCCAATTGAAAGAGAGCATTATGTGTACTTTGTCGCTCATTCACATAGAATCTTACAGCACAGAAGGGTCACATTTGGCCTGTCGTGCCTGTGCCGTCTCTTTGAAAGAGTTGTCCAAGTTAGACCCACACCCCAGCCCTTTTTCCCCATAACCCTGCAAATCAGTCCTCTTCAAGTACAGCCCAATTCCCTTTTGAAAGTTCCTCCGGAGTTAATTGCCAGTTTGTGGTGGAGCCACTCAATAGACTGCCTCATTACTGGGGAGGCTCCTTTAGGGAAAGGGGAAACTGAATGGCCACCATACTCCGCTAAAAGGACGTTTTGTAGCAATCATGGAGTGTTATAGAAACATAGAAACATAGAAAATAGGTGCAGGAGCAGGCCATTCAGCCCTTCTAGCCTGCACCGCCATTCAATGAGTTCATGGCTGAACATGAAACTTCAGTACCCCCTTCCTATAGAAAGGGAGTACTCCTCTTCCAGTCCACATAATAAATAGAAGAATAAGAAAAATGCCATTTATAAAGGGTTGATGTTCTGGCCTGGGTGCTCTAGGAATGGACCAAAATTAATAAACGATTATGGTTTAATTTCGAAAATATAACACACTTTTTCTGTCCCTATAGTTGGTGACATCTGGAGTGAGTCAGTACCAGCATGCATCAGTTTCATTGGAGTTTTTTGAAACAGTAGTTCGCTATGAGAAGTTTTTTACTGTAGAACCACAACACATTCCTACTGTTTTGGTGAGTTATTTTAGATACATATCTCTGGCCACAACATACTGTAAGTATAGCATTTGTTTAATGAATCTCCTTTAGATTTGTCCACAGAACCAAGTGCACGGAATCTCAGTAATAGGGGGCCCAAGTTTCCGCTTGATTTGCGCCTGATTTTTAGGAGCAACTGGTGGAGAACGGACTATCTTAGAAATCGCAATTCTCCATATTGTTTTTTCTGCAGTTCTAGTCCGGTAGAACAGTTCTACTTTGTAACAGAATTTTTTCTTCAAAAGGGGGCGTGTCCGGCCACTGACGCCTGATTTCAAAGTTTCCACAGTGAAAGCGTACTCCAAACTAAGTTAGAATGGAGCAAGTGAAGATTTTTGTAGAACTGAAAAAACCTGTTCTACACATTAAAAAATCAGGTGCAGGTTACAAATTAGGTGTCCAGAACGAGGTGGGGGGAAGGGGGAAGGGAAGTCATTAAATTCTACAATAAATCCTTATTTATACTTCTACAAATATTATACAAATAAATCCAACCTGAATAAACATTTATAAGCAAAGAAAAGATTAAATAAACCATCTTCCTATCTGTGTGAAAGTGCTTCAGGCACGGAGAATTCTGCAGTCAGCCTGAGGCGCCCGTTTTTCCCGCGGGGGTGGGTAGGAGGCGCCCATTCTTCCCGCGAGGGTGGGTAGGAGGCGCCCGTTCTTCCCACGGGGATGGGTAGGAGGCGCCCGTTCTTTCCCGGGGTGGGGGGGGGCGCCCGTTCTTCGGGCGGGGGAGAGGCGTCCGTTCTTCCCGCGGGGAGGGGGGAGGAGGCGCCCGTTCTTCCCGCGGGGGGGGGGGGGGGAGGCGCCCTTTCTTCCCGCGGAGGGGGGGGGGGGGGAGGGGAGGGGAGAGGAGAGGAGGCGCCCGTTCTTTCCCGCAAGGGGAGAGGAGGCGTCCGTTCTTTCCCGCGGCGGCGGGGGGGGGGGGGAGGGGAGAGGGGAGAGGAGGCCCCCGTTCTTCCCGCGGGGGGAGGGAGGAGGAGGAGACAGTGAGAAGGCTGCAAGTGCTGATGTGTTGATGGCAATGTGTTTTTATTTTAAAAATGTTCAAAAATTAAACAGTTACAAAGAACTACAAAAATGGCCGAGTGCCAATGTTTTTTTCACACTGAGCATGCGCGAACGCTCCAACGCGCACGCGCAGCGTTGCCGGCAGGAAAAAAACTCATTTAAATAGTACCCGCCCCCTCCCACTTACAAAATTGGCGCGAGTGTAGGCTCCGCCCTCCTGGGCGCCGCGCCAGGCAGACAAGGAGCTGCAGAACGCTCCAGAATCGCGAGGTTTTTTTTAGGCGCGAAAAACGGGCGCCCAGCTCGGAGGGGCGCCCATTTTTTATCGTGTGGAAACTTGGGCCCAGGATGTGGGGAGGGGGTGGGAATGTTGAGAAAGTGATTTGTTGCTAAACTTAAAAGAATTGTTTAATGGGTATAATCTCCAGGGCACTTGCAGGTTAGTCTCACTTGTTCAGGACAGTTGTTTGGTATATTCCTGTTGTCAGTTACATGACTTTAACCCAATGAGTATTGGAATATTTTCTTTTGAGGTGTTGTCTGAAGGTGTGCTTTTTAATGTAGCACTTTTCTGTACTTAAAAGACTTTGAAAGCAAAAACGCAGTGGGGAAGAAAGTGTCACAAAATGTTTCCACTTGTAGGGAAGAACAAAACTAGAGACCGTCAACATAAGATAGTCACCAAGAAATCCAATGGGGAATTCAGAAGAAACCTAATTGCCCAGAGAGTGGTGAAAATGTGGAACGCGCTACTACAGGGAGTGATTTTACTTTGAACCAGAATGTTACAATAAGGACACAAGATGGCAGCAACAAATGGGACAGAATATGGATTATATGAGCAGGGACTAATTAAAAATGTGACATCCTTTGGATGATTAAGCTAAAAATTCTCTGTCGATGTTTGGTAGAGGACAACTAAAGGAATTACAGCTCCGCAGGCCATTCAGCCCATCTTGTCTGTGCTAGCTCTTCAACTAAAATAAGCAACTCTAATCCCATTCCCCAGCTAATTTTGTTCTTGCAAAATAAACCCCAGATTGTGCTGTACTGTTGCAAGTAATTTTATAAAAGTTCCAAATATAAGCTTTTTATTTTAATAGTTTGACCTCAATACCAATTATTTCCCTCTTTTCCCTGTCAAGTACTGGTGATCCTTTGCCACGTGTTCACTTTCCCTCTGGGGGAAAAGCCCAGCCTCGTGTTTTCTCTCCAGACAGCAGAGCTCAAGATTACGCATTTGGTGTGCAGAGAACTGCAGCCAGGGAACTGGCATTTTTTTTTCAGCCATCCCAAGTCATTGTTGTGATTCAAAGTTAAATATCAAAATTAGATGGACATTAGGCTAGCAACTTTTAGCTAAAATAGTATCAAATATTAAAGCCTTAAAAGGTTACCTTGTGTTTCTTACAGTTCTATCTTAACCTGCAAAGTGACAGTAACTGTCTTCCTGGTACTTTGTGGCATGGCACATTGGCGTATGTGTGTGCTGTACCACATATTTTTCTTTTGAACTTGAATTTTGTTCTGCCTCGAATTTTTGCAATGGTGCTTGTGAGGAACAAGTAGATGAGTGTACCAGCAATGGCTCTGCAGCAGACAATAATTGGCTGAATAGCCAGTTACATAGAATGTACAGCACAGAAATCGGCCATTGAGCCCAACTGATCCATGCCAGCGCTTATGCTCCACATGGGCCATCTCCCACCTTACTTCAACGAACTCTTCTATTCCTGCCTGCCTTATGTGTTTATCTAGCTGCCCCTTAAATGCATCTATACTATTCGCCTCAACCACTCCACGTGGTAGCAAGTTCCACATTCTAACCACACTCGGGGTAAAGAAGTATCTCCTGAATTCTTTTTTGGATTTACTAGTAACTATCTTCTGTTTGTATCCTCTGGTTTTGGATTCTTTCCTCCCCCCTCCCCCCATAAGTGGAAATATCTTCTCTGCATCTCTATCGAACCCCTTCATAATTTTAAAGACCTCTATTCGGTCAACTCTCAGCCTTCTCTTCTCGAGAAAAAAGCCCCAGCCTATTCAGTTGAACTATTTTTGATGTTACACCATGAGAACTCTCTGCAAAGGTAAGCTGAAGGGCATCACTTCTGGTAAGGCAGCACTCCCACAGTACCACATTGAAGTATTAGTTTAGACTTACTTGTGCCAAGTCCTAAGGAAGGGACAATGTTCTAACGGAGAATTGAGAGTCCTGCTGTAGCAGCAAAACTAAGATCTATTTATTCGTGAAAGCCTTTTGGAGGGGGGGGGGGGCTGGGGGGCTTTGGAGATTTTGTTACTTGTTGGCACTTAAAACAATTTAACTCTTAATCATGTTTGAGCGGTGGACCTAGAATCATAGAATAGTACAGCACAGAAAGGAGGCCACCGAGTCTACACCAGCTCTTTCGAGCAATCCAGTTACTCCCACTTTCCCGCTCTAATTGACAGTAATTTGAGTATTTTTCCTTTTCTTTTGAAAAATCAATTTGTAATTTTTATAAACTTGTGAGTAATGTTCCCTTTTAACTTATTTTTTGGGTGCGCGGCCCCTTCAAAATTACCGCACTTGTGCAGTTTTTCTTATTTAAAAGCTGGTGGCGCTATGCGGCTACGCTTAAAGGAAGCATTGCTTGTGAACATTTAAAATGTCCAAAATAATATGTATCTAATATGCCCAAAACAGCCTTTTATATTGGCATTTATCCTGAATACAACAGATAACTATACACTTGTGGCAGAATAAGTGTTTTGTTCAGACTTGGTAATTGAAAATCTGTTTTCATTATTACTGTCGCTGCAGATGGCATTTTTAGATCATAGAGGACTGCGTAATAATAGTCCGAAAGTGCGAAGTAGGACAGCGTATCTGTTCTCCAGGTTCATTAAATCGTTAAAGTAAGTAATTCCTCTCACATTCCTGCATTTTAAGTCTCTTTCCATCTTTCTGCTGTTTTTATTTTATCTTTAGTCCTCAGTGACATATAATAGCAAAATTATTTGTCATGGAGCAGACATTTGTTTACAAGTTAAATTCATCAAGAGACCACAAACCCATGTTCTGAGTTCCTAATCGTTCTCACTACATTGCAGTGCCTGGTGGAATCCAGGTGCGCCCCATCACGAGCTGTGGCTGTACACCTTCTGGAGGCCTACTCCTGATATTGGTGAGGCCGAGAAGCAAATTCTTGCCAGCCCTCGCTCTTGCAGTGGCCCAAGGAAAGAGGTGCAAATAACTTTGCTGCTCACAACAGCAACAAAAACCCATCACTAATTTTATGTGCTGCCTTTATAAATGTGCAATTTACTCTTTCTAAACTGGCTTCATTTTCTCATCAGCTGTGGCTCAGTGGGTAGCGCCCTCGCCTCTGAGTCATAAGGTTGTGGGTTCAAGTCCCACTCCAGGGACTTGAGCACATAAATCTAGGCTGACACTGCAGTGCAGTGCTGAGGGAGCACTGCACTATCTGAGGTGCCGTCTTTCGGAAGAGACGTTAAACTGAGGCCCTGTCTGATCCCATGGTAAAAGATCCCATGGCACTATCTCGAAAAGCAGCAGGGGGAGTTGTCCCCTATGTCCTGGCCAATATTTATCCCTCAATCAACATAACAAAAACAGATTATCTGGTCACTATCACATTGCTGTTTGTGGGAGCTTGCTGTGCGCAAATTGGCTGCTGCATTTCCCACATTACAACTGTGATTACATTCCAAAAGTACTTCATTGGCTGTAAAGTTCATTGAGACATCCGGTGGTCGTGAAAGGCGCTATATAAATCCAAGTCTTTCTTTCTTACAGTAAGCATATGAATCCTTTCATTGAGGATATTCTGAACCGAATACAAGATCTGCTGGTGCTTTCTCCTTCTGTAAGTGTTGAGTTGTCTTTCGTTTGGTAATCTGAGAGAGGTTAAATCTCTTACTTGGACTAGGCACTGCAAATGGATTGAATACTTGACTTTCATTGGAAGGGGAGAAGCAACAAGAATAGCTTTTAGCCTGGAGTCTAGAACTAAGAAGCACTATACTACACATCGCTTTTTGTAAACGTTTAGGAGAATTATTTGGCCATGCAATTGAAGGTGCTCTTTGAGGCATGAACAGACGAGTGAAGCTTTAGGTGTAAGCGTCAACTGAAGGGTGGCACTTCTGATAGTGTTGCACTCCCACAGTGCTACATTGAAGTAATAGCTTTGACTTGTGCCCAGGTCCTGCAGAAGGGGCACCGTTCTAACTGAGCTCTTGGTGTGGTAGCAAAACAAAGATCTCTTGTATTTGGGGAAAGTCTTTTGGAAAGGAGGAGGCTATAGAGCAATGGAGCTGGAGCCTTGCCTTTCATTCAAACTGTTCTCCCCGTCACTTGTCCTAATGTGTGTTTTTTTATTCATTCCTGGGATGTGGGTGTCGCTGGCAAGGCCAGCATTTATTGCCCATCCCTAGTTGTCCTTTAGAAGGTAGCAGTGAGCCACCTTCTCTAACCACTGCAGTCCGCGAGGTGAAGGTACTCCTACAGTGCTAGCCGTTTGATACAACTGAATGGCTTGCTATGGCCATTTCAGAGGGCAGTTAAGAATCAACCACATTGCTGTGGGTCTGGAGTCACACATAGGCCAGACGGGGTAAGGACAGCAGATTTCCTTCCCCTAAAGAGCATCAGTGAACCAGATGGGTTTTTAACAAATGTTTCATGGTTACCATTACTGTTACTAGCTTTTTATTTTTATTTTAATATCTCCTTATTGGGCTCGGTGTCTCATTGTGTTGATAATCGCTCCTGTGAAGTGCCTCCGGCTGTTTTACCACATTAAAGGTGCTCTAGAAATGCAAGTTGTCTTTGTTTAACCTGCAACTGTTTACATACAGTGCAGCAAGGCTCCCAAGCAGACGTTTCCTTCAATCCCCAGACTAATGAAATGGCAACGTTGATTTTGGAAACATTTTCTTCTTGGTCCATAATTTTATGTTTTTTCTTTAATGAAGTTTTCTGTGAGTTGTAAGGGTTTGCATTGGTCTGTTCCAGGAGAATGGTTTCCAGACCCTGTTGAGCAGCGATGATCAGCTGTTTATTTATGAAACGGCAGGAGTGCTAATTGTGAATAGTGAATATCCAGCAGAGAGGAAGCAGGCTTTGATGAGGGACTTGCTCACTCCACTAATGGAGAAGTTCAAGGTGTTTTTGGAGAAACTCCTAACAGAGCAGGATGAGGAGAGGCAAACTGCACTGGCAGACTGTTTAAACCATGCTGTGGGATTTGCAAGGTTAGTACTCTACGTTTTATTTTTGTTTAAAATGCTTATGCCTTTTCTTAAACACATTTAAGTAGCATGACATAGAGCTTTGGAATTACTGAGTTCATTTTGAGTCCATATTGACCTCCGTTTTATAGATCCACATCGTATGGTGGCCTTTTAAGATTATTTCAATTGGACATATATCGTTGTTACTTTTATTGGCGCTGGGTCAAAATCCTGAAACTTCCTACGTAACAGCATTGTGGGAACACATTCACCACGCAAACCGCAGCAGTCCAAGAAGGCCTACCATCACCTTCTCAACTGCAATTAGGGATGGGTGCTGTAATGTGTGCACCTGTGAGTATGTTGAGTTGGGAGTGGCTTAGCCAGTCACGTGATGTTCACAAGACTCAATAAAACCCCAGCCAGTTGGGTTCAGGGGATCCACAATGAGGCAGGTGGTTGTGAGCCTGGTGAATGAACTGGTAATGTGTAGTGATTATTAAACCTTTGTTAATAAACCAACTAGTTCTGAATAGCAATGTGTTGCTATAAATTCTTAAGCAAGGAATCCATGAAGCAATTACATTACATGCGGTCATCCCCCTGCAAAACATGTACACTGCTTTGGGTACTGTTGAGGGGGATGACTCATCAGGGGAGTGCAGCAGCAGCCAAGTTCATGGCACCGTGGCTGGCTCTGCACAGGAGGGCAGGAAAAAGAGTGGGAGGGCGATAGTGATCGGGGATTCAATTGTAAGGGGAATAGATAGGCGTTTCTGCGGCCGCAGCCGAGACTCCAGGATGGTATGTTGCCTCCCTGGTGCAAGGGTCAAGATGTCTCGGAGCGGGTGCAGGACATTCTGAAACGGGAGGGTGAACAGCCAGTTGTCGTGATGCATATAGGTAAAAAATGGGATGAGGTCTTACGAGACAAATTTAGGAAGCTAGGAGTTAAATTAAAAAGTAGGACCTCAAAAGTAGTAATCTCAGGATTGCTACCAGTGCCACGTGCTAGTCAGAGTAGGAATCGCAGGATAGCTCAGATGAATACGTGGCTTGAGAAATGGTGCAGAAGGGAAGGATTCAAATTCCTGGGACATTTGAACTGGTTCTGGGGGAGGTGGGACCAGTACAAACCGGACGGTCTGCACCTGGGCAGGATCGGAACCAATGTCCAAGGGGGAGTGTTTGCTAGTGTTGTTGGGGAGGAGTTAAACTAATATGGCAGGGGGATGGGAACCTATGCAGGGAGACAGAGGGAAACAGAAGGGGGGCAGAAGCAAAAGATAGAAAGGAGAATAGTAAAAGTGGAGGGCAGAGAAACCGAAAGCAAAAAGGGCCACATTACAGCAAGATTCAAAAGGGGCAAAGTGTGTTTAAAAAGACAAGCCTGAAGGCTCTGTGCCTCAATGTGAGGAGTATTCGGAATAAGGTGGATGAATTAACTGCGCAGATAGTAGTTAACGGATATGATGTGATTGGCATCATGGAGACATGGCTCCAGGGTGACCAAGGTTGGGAACTCAACATCCAAGGGTATTCAGCATTTAGGAAGGATAGACAGAAAGGAAAAGGAGGTGGGGTGGCGTTGCTGGTTAAAAAGGAAATCAATGCAATTGTAAGGAAGGACATTAGCCTGGATGATGTGGAATCGGTATGGGTGGAGCTACAGAATTCCAAAGGGCAGAAAACGCTAGTGGGTGTTGTGTATAGACCACCAAACAGTCGTAGTGAGGTTGGGGACAGCATCAAACAAGAAATAAGGGATGTGTGCAATAAAGGTACAGCAGTAATCATGGGTGACTTTAATCTACATATAGATTGGGCTAACCAAACTGGTAGCAATGCGGTGGAGGAGAATTTCCTGGAGTGTATTAGGGATGGTTTTCTAGACCAATATGTCGAGGAACCAACCAGGGAGCTGGCCATCCTAGACTGGGTGATGTGTAATGAGAAGAGACTAATTAGCAATCTTGTTGTGCGAGGTCCTTTGGGGAAAAATGACCATAATATGGTTGAATTCCTTATTAAGATGGAGAGTGACAAAGTTAATTCGGAAACTAGGGTCCTGAACTTAAGGAAAGGTAACTTCGATGGTATGAGGTGTGAATTGGCTAGAATAGACTGGCAGAGGATACTTAAAGTGTTGACAGTGGATAAGCAATGGCAAACATTTAACGATCACATGGATGAACTTCAGCAATTGTACATCCCTGTCTGGAGTAAAAATAAAACTGGGAAGGTGGCTCAACCGTGGCTAACAAGGGAAATTAAGGATAGTGTTAAAACCAAGGAAGAGGCATATAAATTGGCTAGAAAAAGCAACAAACCTGAGGATTAGGAGAAATTTAGAATTCAACAGAGGAGGACTAAGGGTTTAATTAAGAAGGGGAAAATAGAGTACGAGAGGAAGCTTACAGGGAACATAAAAACTGACTGCAAAAGCTTCTATAAATATGTGAAGAGAAAAAGATTAGTAAAGACAAACGTAGGTCCCTTGCAGTTGGATTCAGGTGAATTTATAATGGGGAACAAAGAAATAGCAGACCAATTGAACCAATACTTCGGTTCTGTCCTCACAAAGGAAGATACAAATAACCTTCCGAATGTACTAGGGGACAGTGGGTCTAGTGAGAATGAGGAACTGGAAGAGATCCTTATTAGGCGGGAAATTGTGTGAGGGAAATTGATGGGATTAAAGGCCGATAAATCCCCGGGTCCTGATAGTCTGCATCCCAGAGTACTTAAGGAAGTGGCCCTAGAAATAGTGGATGCATTAGTGATCATTTTCCAACAATCTATCGACTCTGGATCAGTTCCTATGGACTGAAGGGTAGCTAATGTAACGCCATTTTTTTAAAAAGAAGTGAGAGAGAAAGCGGTTAATTATAGACCGGTTAGCCTGACATCAGTTGTGGGGAAAATGTTGGAATCAATCATTAAAGATGAAATAGCAGCCCATTGGAAAGCAGTGACAGGATCGGACCGAGTCAGCATGGATTTATGAAAGGGAAATCATGCTTGACGAATCTTCTGGAATTTTTTGAGGATGTAACTAGTAGAATGGACAAGGGAGAACCAGTGGATGTGGTGTATTTGGACTTTCAAAAGGCTTTTGACAAGGTCCCGCACAAGAGATTGGTGTACAAAATCAAAGCGCATGGTATTGGGGGTGATGTACTGACATGGATAGAGAACTGGTTGGCAGACAGGAAGCAGAGAGTCGGGATAAACGGGTCCTTTTCAGAATGGCAGGCAGTGACTAGTGGAGTGCCGCAGGGCTCAGTGCTGGGACCCCAACTATTTACAATATACATTAACGATTTGGATGAAGGAATAGGGTGTAATATCTCCAAGTTTGCAGATGACACTAAACTGGGTGGCGGTGTGAGCTGTGAGGAGGACACTAAGGGGCTGCAGGGTGACTTGGACAGATTAGGTGAGTGGGCAAATACATGGCAGATGCAGTATAATGTGGATAAATGTGAGGTTATCCATTTTGGGGGCAAAAACACGAAGGCAGAGTATTATCTGAATGGCGGCAGACTAGAAAAAGGGGAGGTGCAATGAAACCTGGGTGTCATGGTTCATCAGTCACTGAAAGTGGGCACGCAGGTACAGCAGGTGGTAAAGAAGGCAAATGGTATGTTGGTCTTCATAGCTAGGGGATTTGAATATAGGAGCAGGGAGGTCTTACTGCAGTTGTACAGGGCCTTAGTGAGGCCACACCTGGAATATTGTGTTCAGTTTTGGTCCCCTAGTCTGAGGAAGGACGTTCTTGCTATTGAGGGAGTGCAGCGAAGGTTCACCAGACTGATTCCAGGGATGGCTGGGCTGTCATATGAGGAGAGACTGGATCAACTGGGCCTTTATTCACTGGAGTTTAGAAGGGGGGATCGCATAGAAACATAAGATTCTGACGGGACTGGACCGGTTAGATGCGGGAAGAATGTTCCCGATGTTGGAGAAGTCCAGAACAAGGGGACATAGTCTTAGGATAAGGGGTAGGTCATTTAGGACTGAGATGAGGAGAAACTTCTTCACTCAGAGAGTTGTTAACCTGTGGAATTCCCTGCCGCAGAGAGTTGTTGATGCCAGTTCATTGGATATATTCAAGAGGGAGTTAGATATGGCCCTTACAGCTAAGGGGATCAAGGGGTATGGAGAGAAAGCAGGAAAGGGGTACTGAAGTTGCATGATCAACCATGATCATATTGAATGGCGGTGCAGGCTCGAAGGGCTGAATGGCCTACTCCTGCACCTATTTTCTATGTTTCTATTACAGGCGCCAATGTTCTCGAATTTTGTTTTGGGTGCGTGGCCTCTTCAAACTTCCGCGCATGTACGGTTTTTCCATTGAGAAACCGGCAAGCGACCTAAAAGGGAGCTTCAGACGGCTGCGCAGCTAAACTGGAACATTAATGTTCACCAAATGTCAGCTTTGACTGTGAAGCCCGTTTCTTGAGAATTGATGTTTTATATGTATATTTTGATTTAACTTGCTATTTACCCTGTCTCCGTCCTTCCTTTCACCCGCACCCCATTCTTCTCACAATCTCTCCTTTGCTGTCATAGAAACATAGAAAATAGGTGCAGGAGCAGACCATTCAGCCCTTCGAGCCTGCACCGCCATTCAATGAGTTTATGGCTGAACATGAAACTTCAGTACCCCCTTCCTGCTTTCTCGCCATACCCCTTGATCCCCCGAGTAGTAAGGACTTCATCTAACTCCCTTTTGAATATATTTAGTGAATTGGCCTCAACTACTTTCTGTGGTAGAGAATTCCACAGGTTCACCACTCTCTGGGTGAAGAAGTTTCTCCTCATCTCGGTCCTAAATGGCTTACCCCTTATCCTTAGACTGTGACCCCTGGTTCTGGATTTCCCCAACATTGGGAACATTCTTCCTGCATCTAACCTGTCTAAACCCATCAGAATTTTAAACGTTTCTATGAGGTCCCCTCTCATTCTTCTGAACTCCAATGAATACAAGCCCAGTTGATCCAGTCTTTCTTGATAGGTCAGTCCCACCATCCCGGGAATCAGTCTGGTGAATCTTCGCTGCACTCCCTCAATAGCAAGAATGTCCTTCCTCAAGTTAGGAGACCAAAACTGTACACAATACTCCAGGTGTGGCCTCACCAAGGCCCTGTACAACTGTAGCAACACCTCCCTGCCCCTGTACTCAAATCCTCTCGCTATGAAGGCCAACATGCCATTTGCTTTCTTTACCGCCTGCTGTACCTGCATGCCAACCTTCAATGACTGATGTACCATGACACCCAGGTCTCGTTGCACCTTCCCTTTTCCTAATCTGTCACCATTCAGATAATAATCTGTCTCTCTGTTTTTACCACCAAAGTGGATAACCTCACATTTATCCACATTATACTTCATCTGCCATGCATTTGCCCACTCACCTAACCTATCCAAGTCACTCTGCAGCCTCATAGCATCCTCCTCGCAGCTCACACTGCCACCCAACTTAGTGTCATCTGCAAATTTGGAGATACTACATTTAATCCCCTCGTCTAAATCATTAATGTACAATGTAAACAGCTGGGGCCCCAGCACAGAACCTTGCGGTGCCCCACTAGTCACTGCCTGCCATTCTGAAAAGTACCCATTTACTCCTACTCTTTGCTTCCTGTCTGACAACCAGTTCTCAATCCACGTCAGCACACTACCCCCAATCCCATGTGCTTTAACTTTGCACATTAATCTCTTGTGTGGGACCTTGTCGAAAGCCTTCTGAAAGTCCAAATATACCACATCAACTGGTTCTCCTTTGTCCACTTTACTGGAAACATCCTCAAAAAATTCCAGAAGATTTGTCAAGCATGATTTCCCTTTCACAAATCCATGCTGACTTGGACCTATCATGTCACCATTTTCCAAATGTGCTGCTATGATATCCTTAATAATTGATTCCATCATTTTACCCACTACTAAGGTCAGGCTGACCGGTCTATAATTCCCTGTGTTCTCTCTCCCTCCTTTTTTTAAAAGTGGGGTTACATTGGCTACCCTCCACTCGATAGGAACTGATCCAGAGTCAATGGAATGTTGGAAAATGACTGTCAATGCATCCGCTATTTCCAAGGCCACCTCCTTAAGTACTCTGGGATGCAGTCCATCAGGCCCTGGGGATTTATCGGCCTTCAATCCCATCAATTTCCCCAACACAATTTCCCGACTAATAAAGATTTCCCTCAGTTCCTCCTCCTTACTAGACCCTCTGACCCCTTTTATATCCGGAAGGTTGTTTGTGTCCTCCTTAGTGAATACTGAACCAAAGTACTTGTTCAATTGGTCTGCCATTTCTTTGTTCCCCGTTATGACTTCCCCTGATTCTGACTGCAGGGGACCTACGTTTGTCTTTACTAACCTTTTTCTCTTTACATACCTATAGAAACTTTTGCAATCCGCCTTAATGTTCCCTGCAAGCTTCTTCTCGTACTCCATTTTCCCTGCCCTAATCAAACCGATTGTCGTCCTCTGCTGAGTTCTAAATTTCTCCCAGTCTCCAGTCCCCAGGTTCGCTGCTATTTCTGGCCAATTTGTATGCCACTTCCTTGGCTTTAATACTATCCCTGATTTCCCTTGATAGCCACGGTTGAGCCACCTTCCCTTTTTTTATTTTTACGCCAGACAGGAATGTACAATTGTTGTAATTCATCCATGCGGTCTCTAAATGTCTGCCATTGCCCATCCACAGTCAACCGCTTAAGTATCATTCGCCAATCTATCCTAGCCAATTCACGCCTTCAAAGTTACCCTTCTTTCAGTTCTGGACCATTGTCTCTGAATTAACTGTATCATTCTCCATCCTAATGCAGAATTCCACCATATTATGGTCACTCTTCCCCAAGGGGCCTCGCACAATGAGATTGCTAATTAGTCCTCTCTCATTACATAACACCCAGTCTAAGATGGTCTCCCCCCTAGTTGGTTCCTCGACATATTGGTCTAGAAAACCATCCCTTATGCACTCCAGGAAATCCTCCTCCACCGTATTGCTTCCAGTTTGGCTAGCCCAATCTATGTGCATATTAAAGTCTCCAGTTTTCCACTGCCAGTGCTCTCCGTTGTCCCTGCGATCTTCTTTTCTCCTTGCTGACCAGAAGACTTGCACTGTGTTGGCTGCTGTCGAATGTTTTAAGAGAACTACTGAAGTTAATTTAAAACAAAAATAACTGTAAAACAAAAGTTGTGCTGGAGAAACGGCCACTTACCCAGGAGCTTTAAAGGGAAACGGTTGTAGTCCCAGGCAATGTTCCCTCCTATCTTATTTTGGGGTGCACGACCCCTTTAATGGCCACGTGGCTTAACGGGAGCATTGGTCCTGGGGGAAAGAACTGTGGTTCTAGGATTGCAGCAACCAAGTGTCATGAATTTTGTAAACTCCTGTTTTTTTTCCTTCATGGGGTGTATAATGTATGCACCTGTAGTATGCTCACAGGTTTGTAGAGCTGTTGCCCCTTCTGGACGGAATTCCTGATCGGCGCCAAACACCGAAACCTCCCTCGGGAGCCGGCGCCTCACAACTTTAGCCGCCTCAGGGAAATCCCCTCCGAGCCTTTCAGTTCTGCGCGGAGGGGTTTCCTGTACGGGCTGCTCCTGCACACCCTCAACCTTGCCATCCTCGCCTGCCGTCCGGACACGCCATGGCGCACCATCTTGCTGTCCGGAGGAGGCGGGGGTCCCCGATGGAGTGCACTTTACGCGGGAGTCCTCCCACTATTTATCGGGGACTTGGCCTGGAGGGTGGTGCACGGAGCAGTCCCGTGCAACAAATTTTTAAGCTGGTTCATGGGCTCCCAGGCCGCCTGCAATTTCTGCGGTCTGGAAGAGTCCGTGTTCCATGTTTTTATTGAAAGCGAGAGGTTGCAGCCCCTGTTCCATTATTTCAAGGGGCTGCTCCTCAATTTCTGACTGCACTTCAGTCCCACACTCCTGATCTTTGGGCACCCTGTGCGGAGGGGAGCGGGTAGGTCCGAGGGCCTCCTCGTAGGACTACTCCTGAGCATGGCCAAGGGTACCATTAGCTGGTCCAGGCAGCGGGCGGTCGAGGGGGTCGTTCAGCCCGACTGCCTGCCTCTCTTCCGCGCCTACATCCGGGCCAGGGTGTCCCTAGAGATGGAGCACGCGGTGTCCACCGGTAAGCTCACGGCCTTCCGCGAGAGGTGGGCGCCGGAGGGACTGGAATGCATCATCACCCCCGGCAACCAAATTTTAATTTGATTTTATATGTTTTAAAGTTTAATTTATTTTCATTGCCAGGTTTTAGTGTTCCCCCAGTTAGGGGGCACTTGTATAATTTGCCTCTCAGTGCCCAAACCCCCCCCAAAAAAAGGGCACTTGAAAATTGTTTGGAGTGTCCTCCCCCTTTAATCAGGGGGGGGGCACTTGATTTAATTGGTTATTTGATTACAACCAAGAGAGTTGTAGAGCTGTTGCCCCGTCCAAACTGACCCCCTTCTGGATGGAATTCCTCATCGGCGCCAAGCCCCGAAACCTCCCTCTGGAGCCAGTGCCTCACAACTTGAGCCTTCTCTGGGAAATCCCCTCTGTGCCTTTCAATTCTGCGCAGAGGGGATTCCTGTACGGGCTGCTCTTGCACACTCTCCATGTTGCCATCCTCGTCTGCTGTCCGGACACACCATAGCGCACCATCCTGCTGTCCGGAGGAGGCGGGGATCCCCAATGGAGTGCTCTCTACGTGGGAGTCCTCCCTTTATTTATTGGGGACTTGGCCTGGAGGGTGTTGCATGGGGCAGTTCTGTGCAATAAGTTTTTAAGTTGTTTCACGGGCTCCCAGGCCACCTGTAATTTCTGCGGTCTAGAGGAGTCAGTGTTCCATGTTTTTATTGCATGTGCGAGGTTGCAGCCTCTCTTCCAATATTTGAAGGGGCTGCTCCTCAAATACTGGTTGCACTTCAGTCCCACACTCCTGATCTTTGGGCACCCTGTGCGGAGGGAAGCTCCTGGGCATGGCCAAGGAGGCCATCACCCAGTCCAGACAGCGGGCAGTCGAGGGGGTTGTTCAGCCCGACTGCCTGCCTCTCTTCCACAGTTACATCCGAGCCAGGGTGTCCCTGCAGATGGAGCATGCAGTGTCCACTGGTACGCTCGCGGCCTTCCGCGAGAGGTGGGTACCAGAGGGACTGGAGTCCATCATCACCCCCGGCAACCAAATTTTAATTTGATTTAAGTTATTGTCTAAAGTTTCATTTGATTAACTGTCAGTTTTAGTGCCCTCCCCTTTAATCAAGGGGCACTTGTATTAAAGTTTGCCATCTAATTTACCCCTACAATAAAGGGGCATCTGATTTACAGATGCAACCAAAATAGTTGTAGAGCTGTTGCATTGTGAGTGGCTTAGCCAGTCACGCGATGTTCACAAGACTCAATAAAACCCCAGCCAGTTGGGTTCAGGGGACCCACAATGTGGTATGCAGTTGTGAGCCCAATGGATGAACTGGTAATATGTCGTGTGATTGTTAAACCTTTGTTAATAAACCAACTAGTTCTTAATAGCAACGTGTTGCTATGAATTCTTAAGCAAAGAACCCATGAAGCAAATACATTACAGGGTGCCTTGTGACTTTCCTACTCTGGATGCTATCCGTACTGGGAAGGGATGCTAACCCCTATTTATTTTACTGAGGTAACAGGCTGGTGGATGATATCGCTGTACCACTTGATGCTTTAAAAGCAAAGGGGCATCAGTTTGTACGTGCTTGCAGGAAAAATATGTTAAAATTAATCCTGGCCCCAAGATAATTGCAATTGAGGAAGGCCAGTTTAATCATTTTTCTTCCAACCAGAAAGACTCTAACTTCGCCCCATTGCAGCATTCATTTGTTTCCTAAAAGATTCTAGTGTTTCTGCTTTTCCACCTCTCCACGCAAGAGTCCTTTCCACGAACTGATCACTCTTCATCTGAAAGGAACTTGCTGATTTGTCCTAAATTTGCCTTTATCCAGTTCAAAGCTGTGTCCCCTTCTCCTACTCTCACAATGTCAAGTAGGGCCCAAGTTTCGGCCTCAGTTGCTCCTGATTTTTTGGAGCAACTGGTGTAGAACGGAGTATCTTAGAAATTCAAATTCTCGGCATTTAGTTTGCTCCAGTTCTAGTCAGTTAGAACAGTTTCACTTTGGAACAGAATTTCTTTTTCAAAAGGGGGCGTGTCCGGCCACTTACGCCTGTTTTCAAAGTTTCGGCAGTGAAAACTTACTCCAAACTAACTTAGAATGGAGTAAGTGAAGATTTTTGTACGTTCGAAAAAACCTTGTCTACATTTTAGAAAATCAGGCGTAGGTTACAAATTAGGCGTAGGGAATGGGGGGGGGGAGGGGTTTAAAGGGAAGTTTACAAACATTCAACACTTCAGTTTTACAAATAAACAGCCATCATCAATAATAAATGATAAATACACCAATAAATCAATCAAAAAAAATTAATAAAAAATAAACATTTTTTTTAAAATCAATAAATAAAAATGTTTCTACTTACCGACAGCAACACCGGGAGTCCTCCAACAGCGTGCTGGGACGGTCCCCCCAGTGTGTCTCTGTCAGTGTCTCTATCTCTCTGTCTGTCAGTATCTGTGTTTCTGACAGCGAAGGGAGGGGGAGAAGGGGGAAGGGGGGGGGGAGAAGGAAGGGGGGAGAAGGGAGGTGGGGGGGGGGAAGAAGGAGAGGATGGATGGAGGGAGAGGGGGCGAAGGAGAGAGGATGGAAGGAGGGAGGGAAGAAGGGAGGGAGGGAAGGAGAGAGAGAGAGAGAGAGAGAGAGAAGGAAGGAAGGAGAGGGAGGGAAGGAAGAAGAGAGGGGGAGGGAAGGAGAGAGAGAGAGAGGGAAGGAAGGAGAGGGGGGGAAGGGAGAGAAGGAGGCTGAACGTCGGGCCCAAGACCTCGGGCTAGATTTACAGATAGGTGGGGGGGAGAGAGAGTTGGGGTGGGGGGGGAAGAGAATCGCGGAGGTCCGGGGGGGGAGGAGGGGGGGGAAGAGAATCGCAGAGGTCCGGGGGGGAAGAGAGTCGCGGAGGTCCGGGGGGGGTGGGGGGGGGAGGAGAGAGTTGTGGAGGTCCGGGGGGGGGGGGGGGGGTGAGGAGAGAGTCGCGGAGGTCCGGGGAGGGGGGGTGAGGAGAGAGTCGCGGAGGTCCGTGGGGGGGGGGGGAGAGAGTCGCGGAGGTCCGGAGGGGGGGAGGAGAGAGTCGCGGAGGTCCGGGGGGGGGGGGGGGGGGGGAGGGGAGAGAGAGAGAGAGAGAGAGTCGCTGAGGTCCGGGGGGGGGGGGGCGGGGGGAAGGAGAGAGTCGTGGAGGTCCGGGGGGGGGGGAGAGAGAGAGAGTCGCGGAGGTCCGGGGGGGGGGAGAGAGAGAGAGTCGCGGAGGTCCGGAGGGGGGGGGGGGGAGAGAGAGAGTCGCGGAGGTCCGGGGGGGGGGAGAGAGAGAGTCGCGGAGGTCCGGGGGGGGGGGGAGAGAGAGAGTCGCGGAGGTCCGGGGGGGGAAGAAAGAGAGAGAGAGAGAGTCGCGGAGGTCCGGGAGGGGGGGGGGGAAGAGAGAGAGAGAGAGAGAGTCGCGGAGGTCCGGGGGGTGGGGGAGAGAGAGTCGGGGCAGGGGGGCATTGGGGGGGGAAGCGGGAGTCGAGTTGGGTCGGGAGGAAGCAGGAGCTGGCCGTGGGAGGAGCCTTATTCACGTAGCCCCAGTGAGGCCATTGGGCCAGGGCTCGGGGCTGCGTGCTTCGTGCCCCTTCCACACATTTTTGGGCGCCTGGAGCTCCTGCACATGCGTGCCCACTGTCGCGCGCATGTGCAGAGGTCCCGGCACTGTTTTCATCGCAGGGACCTGGCTCCGCCCCCAACAGCTCGTGCTGCACTGCGCCCGGCTTGCACGAAGACCTGCAGGGAGCCGGAGAATAGGGAAGTTTTTTTTAGGCGCACTTTCTGGCGCGAAAAACAGGCGTCCAGGTCCGGGCTGCGCCGTTTTAGGCACGTCCCGAAACTTGGGACTGTAATTGTTCAAATATACCTTTCCTAATACCTCTGAGATCATATAATTTGGGTAGTTTTGTGACCTGAATACATTATTTGAACAGATCTATTGGATGGTATAACCTGTGTGGCATATCCTGGCACATGCCATCCAATGTGACCAGATAATTCTGCTTTTTTATTCCTGCAATCCTCACAGATCAAACTGCTGGTAGAAAGGTTTTCATTATTTGAACAATATTGGGTATTTATACGGTTGCCATCTAACTTTCGGATCCAGGTGACTGCATTTCACAGAATTGAGCTACTGCCTTGTGATTCAATCCCAAAAACTCATTTTCACTATGTTCTATTTTCACATTTAAATGTGAACTTTTATAATTTGCTTTGAGCATTTATACATTCACACTGCTCTTATTTTTCTATGCTGATCATTTCAAAGTTTAAAACTTCTTTCTAGAGAACCTGACATAAAAATTAGGAGCAGGAATAGGCCACACGGCCCCTCGAGCCTGCTCCACCATTCAATAAGATCATGGCTGATCTGATCTTGGCCTCAACTCCACTTCCCTGCCCGCTCCCCATAACCCTTTATTCCCTTATCGTTCAAAAATCTATCTATCTCCACCTTTAAATATATTCAATGACCCAGCCTCGACAGCTCTCTGGGGTAGAGAATTCCAAAGATTCACAATCCTCCTGAGAGAAGAAATTCCTCCTCCTTTCCATTTTTAAATGGGCGACCCCTTATTCTGAAACTATGTCCCCTAATTCTAGATTCCCTCATGAGGGGAAGCATCCTCTCTGCAGCCTCCTCAGAATCTTACACATTTCAATAAGATCACCTTTTGTGTTCCCCTTTTGAGCCTTTGGTATCACTGCTGCTTCAGTGGGAGGACTGTTGAAAGCATTTGTTTTCTGGTATAAACAATGAATTTCTAATAGTCTTGTCTAAAGAAAGATGGGCAAATCCATCACTGGTTATAAACAGTGGAGCTGCAAATCCCAAGTTACATGCCTGAACTAAACTGTGGTACCACAGTGCAGCTTGTTTATTCCGCACCTCTCGTTTAATTTGCAGCCGCACCAGTAAGGCCTTCAGCAACAAGCAGACGGTAAAACAGTGTGGCTGTTCGGAAGTGTATCGCGACTGCCTGCAAACGTTCCTGCCAGCTCTCAGTTGCCCTTTGCAGAAGGAGGTGCTGCGAAGTGGGGTTCGAACCTTTCTTCACAGGATGATCATCTGCTTAGAGGAGGAAGTTCTTCCGTTTATTCCTACTGCTTCGGAACACATGCTTAAGGACTGTGAGGCAAAGGACCTACAGGAATTTATTCCACTTATTAATCAAATTACAGCAAAATTTAAGGTACACTGTTAGTTTTTGTGTTTTAGCAATAGTTTAAGTCTTTTACTTTTTAAGCCAAATGTCAACTGTGGCTCAGTGGGTAGCGTTCTCACCTCTGAGACAGAAGGTTGTGGGTTCAAGTCCCACTGCAGAACCTCGAGCACAAAATCTAGGCTGACACTGCAGTGCTGAGGGAGTGAGGCATTAATTCCCAGTTCCCATCTACCTGTTCCATTGAATGTCGAAGATCCCATGGCATTATTCAAAGAGGAGCAGGGAGTTCTCCTGTTGTTCTTGGCCAACATTTATCCCTCAACCAGCAGCATCAAAACCGAATAACTGGTCATTAATCTCGTTGCTCTTTGTGGGGCCTTGCTGGGTGCAAATTGGCTAATGCATTGCTTACATAAATAGCTACATTTCATAAAGCTTTTCACAGACAATTAGTTACTGTTTGAGAGGTCCAGAGGACGTTCATGGCAACAGTACAGATGCAAGTTCGTTCTTCCAAATCAAGTCATGGGTCCAGTAACATAGAATCATAGAACTATACGGCACAGAAGGAGGCCATTTGGCCCATCGTGTCTGCCAGCCGAAAATGAGCTATCCAGCCTAATCCCACTTTCCAGCTCTTGGTCCGTAGCCCTGTGGGTTACGGCACTTGAAGTGCACATCCAAGTACTTTTTAAATGTGATGAGGGTTTCTGCCTCTAACACCCTTTCAGGCAGTGAGATCCAGACCCCCACCACCATCTGGGTGAAAAAGGTTCTCCTCAACTCCCCTCTAATCCTTCTACCAAATACTTTAAATCTATGATCCCTTAATATAAGAACGTAAGAATTAGGAGCAGGAATAGGCCATTTGGCCCCTCGAGCCTGCCCTGCCATTGTGAGATCATGGCTGATCTTCCACCTCAACTCCACTTTCCTGCACTGTCCACCTATCCCTTGATTCCCTTAATATCTCAATCTATTGATCTGTCTCGAATATACTCAACAACTGAGCCTCCACAGCCCTCTGGGGTAGAGAATTCCAAAGATTCACCACACTCTCAGTGAAGAAGTTTCTCAGTCCTAAATGAATCTCTTATTCTGAGACTGAGATTATTGACCCCTCTGCTAAGGGAGATAGGTCCTTCCTATCCACTCTCTCCAATGCTCCTCATAAATTTTATACACCTTTTGTTTGAGAATTGATGAGACATTTTCACCTGATCTATCTCCACACCTTTCCTATACAGTCAATGGCAAGGCTGTATTGTGTCGAGCAATTTGTTGTAATGTTGAGAGTACAGCTCAAACTCGGAAGTTTTCAGTTTTGGAACACACTCCAGTGTGTGTAAGTCCTTGTGTAGTGATTCTGAACCTGGGCCTGTGCTTGCTTTGTTGCACTGTTTGGCAGTGGAGGTTGGCTGAAGTTTGGCTCCGACTTGTGTGCTGTTACAGACTTGGATTAAATATCGTATGTTGGACCATTTGTAACTAGCATATTTAAAATGTATCTTCAACAAATAATGTAACTTTTCTCCACAGTTTGGTACAGTATTGCTGATTTTTTTTTTGCCCAATGCCTTTCTCTCCACAGACACAAATTTCACCATTTTTGCAACAAGTATTTATGCCTTTGGTTCAAGCTATATTTGAAGTATTATCACGACCCGTGGAAGAAAATGACCAAACTGCTGCACTTGAAAACCAAATGCTGCGCAGGAGTTACTTTGCATTTTTGCAAACTGTTGCCGGGAGTGGAATGAGTGAGGTCATTGCAAATCAAGGTAAGCAGATTTTATTTTAAACGTAAATGATTGGAAAAAGGTGATTTTTTTTTTTCCCTTAACATAACGACTAGCAATTCTTTTATTATGTAATTATATATAGAATCATAGAATCTTGCAGCTATGAGGGAGACCATTTAGCCCATCATGCCTGTGCCGGCTCTTTGAAAGAGCTGGCCAAATAGTCCTCCTCCCCCTGCTCGTTCCCCATAGCTCTGCAAATTTTTCCTTTTCATGTATTTATCCAATTCCTTTTTGAAAGTTACCATTGAATCTGCTTCCATTGCCCTTTCAGGCAGTGCGTTCCAGTTCATCATAACTCGCTGCATAAAAAATAAATTCTCTTCATCTTGCCCCTGGCTCCTTTGCCAATTACCTTAAATCCATGTCCTCTGGTTACTGACCCTCCCGCCAGTTGAAACAGTTTCTCCTTATTTACTCTATCGCAGCCCTTTGCCTCTATCAAATCTCCCCATAACCACCTCTGCTGGAAGTTTCTTGGTAAGAAGTGCAGGCGGTAACGATGTATTCTGTTGCCTGTGTACTGATTGTTTGGAGAGCTTTTGGGCTTTCTGTAACTATCTAACTAAGATCTGATTTTAACAATGTTTTGCAGTGCCAGGTAATGTGATCTGTTTGATAAATCTAGAACAAGTCTGCATCATTATTTTGATTAGCGTACACTGATTTTGCCCCCTCCAGGTGTGCAGAATGTGGAACAAGTCCTGTTTACAGTCATTCAAGGAGCAGTAGAATTTCCAGATCCGATTGCCCAAAAAACTTGCTTTATCATATTGTCAAAATTAGTCGAACTTTGGGGTAAGAATTGCAATTATCCTTGCGCCACAACAACAGCTTCATTTTGTTTTTAACAAATTGCCTGATTTAACCGAATGTTGTTAATTCCAGGGGGTAAAGATGGTCTCTTAGGATTTGAAGACTTCATCTACAAACACATTGTCCCAGCTTGCTTTTTGGCGCCGCTTAAACCTACTTTCGATTTAGCTGATGCTCAAACAGTCTTGGTGCGTAATGTATATTTTACTAAAATTTGAACTTTCATGTTAATTTTCGAGCTCTTTTTTTTTTAAATAAAGACTCTCCGCAAATTTCTCCAAATCACACACCATCCTGACTTGGAAGTATATCGGCCCTTTCTTTATCATCACTGGGTCAGCACTGTGGGAGGAACTTGCTCCCTAACAGCACTGTGGGAGGAACTTCACCACATGGACAGCAGCGGTTCAAGAGGACGGCTCACCACCACCTTCTCGAGGGCAATAAATGCTGGCCTTGCCCACATCCCATGAATTATTTTTTTTTAAATTAGAGAAATAAAGAGTTTGAAGTTGAAATGTTAAATAACATGGACATTGATTCCAATGTTCCCATTCATTTTTTGGGGGTGCATGGCCACTTTAAGGGGCTGCATAGGCCATTCAGAACATGGCGTATGTGCGTTTTTTCCCATTGCAGAACTGGCTGTGCAGGAGGTCCAGAGTGCTGCAAGGCTTAAAGGGAACATTGATTCGTTCCCGTATAATCATTTTATCCTACCGTAGAGCATACCTGATTAAGTTGAAGTTGTGTGTACATCTTGCTATAAAAGATTTGTGTGTGGTCACTGTTTATCCTTTCACCCACATCATATTGCCTTGACATAAAAGTTGTAGCCTAAAGAACCAGCTGTTTAAGCTTCACTCTCTACCTACAACCTTGTTGCTGTCATCAGGAGGTGAATTACTGCTAGCCATACACAGCCCCCTCCACTTGCACTGTCCACACACAGCACAGGCAGCCATTTATATCGAGCAAATGGCGCTAACCCTTTACCATTAGTCACTAATCTCCTAAAAATCCCCTGTGAGTGTCCTCGACCAGGCCAACATCCCCAGCATTGAAGCACTGACCACACTTGATCAGCTCCGCTGGGCAGACCACATAGTTCGCATTGCCAGACACGAGATTTCCAAAGCAAGCGCTCTACTCTGAACTCCTTCACGGCAAACGAGCCAAAGGTGGGCAGAGGAAACGTCACAAGGACACCCTCAAAGCCTCCCTGATAAAGTGCAACATTCCCACTGTGGTTCTCGTATTGGACTGTTCAGCCACCTAAGAACTCATGTTAAGAGTGGAAGCAAGTCTTCCTCGATTCCGAGGGACTGCCTATGATGATGAGTCACTAATAAATCCAGCAAGGAATTCAGGAGAAACTTCTTTAGCCAGAAAGTGGTCAGAATGTGGAACTCGCTACCACACGGAGGAGCTGAGATGATACATTTAAAAGGAATCTAGATAATCACATGAGGGAGAAAGGAATAGAACATTATGCTGATGGGTTAGATGAAGATGGGTGGGAGGAGGCTCGTGTGGAGTGTAAACACCAGCATGGACCTGGTGGGCCGAATGGCCTGTTTCTGTGCTGTACATTCTGTGTAATTACCACTGCCGTCAATTACAAAGGCACCACTTATAACTTATTTCAGGACGTTCATAAAAACATAAGAAATCTGAGCCGGAGTAGGCCATGTGGCCCCTCAAGCCTGCTCCGACATTCAATAAGATCATGGCTGATCTGATCTTGGCCTCAACTCCACTTCCCTGCTTGCTCCCCATAACCCTTGACTCCTCTATAGTTGAAAAATCTGTCTATCTCCGCCTTAAATATATTCAACAACCCAGCCTCCATAGCTTGACCCTCTGAGAGAAGAAATTCCTTCTCATCTCCGTTTTAAATGGGCGACCCCTTATTCAATAAGCCCTTGCCCTATCCTTACCGATTTGAAAATATCCTGCTGAATTCAGACAAATTCGGGTCTTTGAGCAGTTTCACTCAGCCATTTGCACCTTGTTGAAGTGCGATTTCCTCAGTGACAAGATGCTGAATGCAACTGCTAACAATTGGTACCCTTTAGTTGCTAAGTGAGATTTCCTGTGCTTTTAAACATGTTAGTCACTCAATTTTTTGGTTTTAACATCCACCGTGTTTAGCGGGCAGATCGTGGTCACGCATTGGGGACTGAATATGGCCGATTTTAAAATCGCGTTTGTCCGCTTTGTCAGCACTCAAGAATGACTAAAGTCCTTTTATTTCTTAACAGGCTTTATCAGAGTGTGCAGTAACATTGAAAACGATTCATCTCAAAAGGGTAATGATCTCTCATTCTAGTATCTGCAACTTATGCAGGATTTTTTTTTAAGTTCCTGGTATAAACCTTTTTTTTTGAGTCATAGTTTCAAAGCAAAATTAATGTTTCTGTGCTGTTATTCACCATGCATTTCTGCATTTTAGGGGCCTGAATTCATTCAGTATCTTCAGCAAGAATACCTGCAGTCATTGCAGGTAGCCCCAGAAATAATCCAGGTAAGTGAGAGTTTGGGTTTAAATACTTTGAATTTATAGCATATTTGGAACTTGGGGGTTTACCAGAAGCACAGCCATCAGGCCTTGCAGATTTTGGTAGTTTTTAAACAAAAAAAAGACGTTGTTTTAGTTTTGGAGCTAAGTTTTAGATGCTGTAACTTCAGAAATGGTTGGCAAGTGATCATTTGGCCCACGGGTTAACCCGTGATGAGCAGTTAACAGATTTGTCATGAACTACAAGTTGCTCCCTCTTGTGGAAGGTGCACGCTATAACAGTAATGCTCAACCTTTTAGAGTTGGTAGCTGGATTATGCAGAAATGTGAGCCTCCCTAACCATAAAAGAGAGATACTGTGTGCATAAAATTCCAAAACCACCCCCTCCCCCATACAAAATGTTCCAATCTATGGAATTTTCTACACCGGAGAACTGTGGAGGCTGGGTCATTGAATATATTTAAGGTGGAGATATACAGATTCTTGAACGATAACTCGGTCAAAGGTTATGGGGAGCAGGCGGGGAAGTAGAGTTCAGGTCAGGATCAAATCAGCCATGATCTTATTGAATGGCAGAGCAGGCTCAAAGGGCCGAATGGCCTACTCCTGCTCCAATTTCTTATTCCCACCCACCTCCAGCTTTTTCTAAATTAGTGAATCAGATCAGTTTTTTCCAGTCTCCGGCTTGGAAAGTTTTGAGAACTGATGCGGTACCGAGTTGGAATTAGCCTTGTGGACGAGCATCTAACAATAGAAAGAATTAGCAAGAGCTCTGTGGGCTGGGTAAACTGAACCTGTGGTCCAGAAATGAGCCATCATTTAGGTACCCTTGCTTTATGTATGTATGTGTGTGAGTATATATTGTACATAGTCTTGCAAAGCATTTACAGCACAGAAACAGGCCACTGGGCCCGACAGGTCCATGCCAGTGTTTGTGCTCCACACAAGTCTCCTCCCATCCTTCTTTATCTAACCTCATAAACATATCCTTCTATTCCTTTCTCTCTCATGCTTATCTCACTTCCCCCTTGGATGCATCTATACTCGTCACCTCAACCACTCCCTGTGGTAGAGAGTTCCACATTCTAGCCACTCTCTGGGTAAAGAAGTTTCTCCTGAATTCCCTATTGGATTTATTAGTGATTATCTTGTATTTATGACCCCTAGTTCCGGTCTTGCCTACAAGTGGAAACATCTTCTCTACGTCTATACTTTCATAATCTTGAAGACATCTATCAGGTCGCCCTCCGTCTTCTCTCTTCTGGAGAAAAAAGCCCCAACCTGTTCAGTCTTTCCTGATGTGTATAACCTTCAGTTCTGGTATCATTCTAGTATTTTTTTTTGCACCTTCTCCAGTTCCTCTATATCCTTTTTTTATAATATGGAGACCAGAACTGTTCACTGTATCCCAAGTGTGGCCTAACAATACAGGGTAGTTTCAATTTTTAAGGAGTTACAGTAGGGAAGCCATTTTATAAAACAACAACAGAATACAGAACTCTCCTCCCTCCCCTTTGCCCCCGGTTCTAGATAACCTTTACTTTTTAAAAAAAAAACTTATGATTGATGTAAAGTGAAATGAAACGTGGAAACATTTGTACTTGCTTGACCACCATACTCGTGCTGTGAACGGGATGTGCTTGTTTGGATCCCACTCACCATGTTGGGGTGCAGATTCACTGTACCTGTGTTGTGATTCATAGAATCATAGAAATTTACAGCAGGGAAGGAGGCCATTCCCGCCCACTGTGTCCATGCCGATTAATAGAGCAGCCCAGAATAGCCCAATACTGAAAACTGGAATAATGGACAATATACTAATACCATTTGACAGCAGAAGACAGAAATACTCAGTAGGTCAGGCTGCATCTGTGGAGAAACAAGTCGATGTTTCAGTTCTTAGACCGTCCCTCAGGACGGGAAGATACTGCAGATGAATGCATAACAACATAAGAAGTAGGGATAGAGCATTTGGCCCTTTGAGCCTGCTCCGCCATTCAGTAAGACCACAGCTGATCTACCTCAACTCCACTTTCCTGCACTATCCCCATATCCTTTGATTCCCTTCACATCCAAAAATCTATACATCTTAACCTTGAATATACTCAGCATCTACAACCCTTTGGGGTCGAGAATTCCAAAGATTCACAACCTTTTGAGTGAAGACATTTCTCTTCATCTCAGTCTCTTAAATGGCTGACCCCTTATTCTGAGACTATGACCCACTAGTTCTAGACTCTCCAGCCAGGGGAAACATCCTCCCTGCATCTACCCTGTCAAGCCCCTTAAGAATTTGATATGCTTCAAAGGGGATCACCTCTCATTCTTCTTAACGCCAGGGAGTATAGGCCCATTCTACACAATCTCTCCTTATTTTAAATACCATTATTTTTAAGTTGGAGGAAAAACACCACACACAGGAGAATAAATATAATGACCCGTGAAGTGCTTTGGCTAGAGAACAGGTCATTGTTAAATGAGAAAAAGAGGCATTGAGTTGTGTGAATGCTAAAGGGAGGTGTGATAAACCGGGAATGCAGAGCAGTCTCCAGTGGCCCAAGAGTCTGGTGGAAGGAAGAAAAGTAGGCCGACATCAAGGATGCAGACCACGCCTCCAGTTATGTTCTGATGGAGTCCTGTCCCGTCCCATGTTGTTTCCCAGCCCCCCTGCCCCCCTGCCCCCCCGCCGCTACCAACCTGCTCGCTTCCCCTATCCCTGGAAATACCAGCACACCCATCCCTCAGTGCCAATACCTACTCCCAGAGCAAATTTGGGAGGTGCAGGTAAAATGTGAAGTTGTTGGTCATAGTTAATGCAAGGGATTGCAAAGTGCTTCAGAGAAGGACGGCATGCTGTTCCCCACGCATCCGTTGAGTTTCATTAGTAACTGTGTAGAAGACCAAAGACACAGGTCAGAGTGAGAATTGAGATGGCAGGTGACTGGAAACTCGGGGCCGCACCTAGAATCATAGAAATTTACAGCACGGAAGGAGGCCATTCGGCCCATCGTGTCTGCGGCGGCCGACAAAGAGCTATCCAGCCTAATCCCATTTTCCAGCTCTTGGTCCGTAGCCTTGTAGGTTACGGCACTTCAAGTGCACATCCAAGTACTTTTTAAATGTGGTGAAGGTTTCTGCCTCCAGCACTCTTTTAGGCAGTGAGTTCCAGACCCCCACCACCCTTGGGGTGAAAAAATTCCCCCTCAAATCCCCTCTAAACCTCCCCCCAATAACCTTAAATCTATGCACCCTGTTTGTTGACGCCTCTGCTAATGGAAATAGGTCCTTCCTAGCCACTCTCTCTAGGCCCCTCATAAATTTTATACACCTCAATAAGGTCTCCCCTCAGCCTCCTCTGTTCCAAAGAAAACAAATCCAGCCTATCCAATCTTTCCGCATCGCGAAAATTCTCCAGTCCAGGCAACATCCTCATAAATCTCCTCTGTACCCTCTCTAGTGCAATCACATCTTTCCTGTAATGTGGTGACCAGAACTGCACGCAGTACTCTAGCTGTGGCCTAAATAGTGTTTTATAAAATTCAAGCATAACCTCCCTGCTCTTTTATTCTATGCCTCGCTAATAAATGCAAATATTCCATATGCCTTAACCACCTTATCTACCTGTCCTACTACCTTCAGGGATCTGTGGACATACACTCCAAGGTCCCTTTTTTCCTCTGCACTTCTGTGTTCTACCATTTATTGTGTAGGCAGATGAGAAGAAGTGTTTAGCAAAGCGATCACCCAATCTGCGTTTCATTTCCCTGATGACAAGGAGACCTGACCCTGAGCAGTGAATGTCATATATTAGGTCGGAGGAAGTACATGTACACACAGGAACGTTTGGGGCCCTGGTGTGGAATGAAGTGCATGGGTAGGTGTTTCCCTTCCCCCTCCCCTCATTCTGTTCCTTCTTGCATGATGTTCATAGAATCATCAAAGTACAGCACAGAAGGAGGCCATTTGGCCCATCGAGTCCGCGTCGGCTCTTTCAAAGAGCTATCCAATTAGTCCCATTTCCCCGCTCTTTCCCCCAGATCCCTGCAATTTTTTCTCCAAATATTTATCCAGTTCCCTTTTGAAGGCGAGAATTGAATCTGAATCGACCACCCTTTCAGGCAGTGCATTCCAAATCCTCACCCCTTGTTGCATGAAAGAGTTTTACCCCCTGTCGCCTCTGGTTCTTTCACCAATCATAAATCTGAGCCCTCTGGTTATCAGCCCTTCAGCCATTGGAAAACGTTTCTCTTTATCTACTCTATAGAAAACCCTTCATGATTTCGCCTCTTCCAGTCCTGAGGGCAGGTGTAAGGGGGGAATAAGGGGACCCAAGATCAGAGAAAGTTACACCTGGAGTGCACTGATACTGAGCTGTTGGCAAGCACTATATTCCCAATCTGAGCCACGCCAAGCAGGGAAGTTGCAAAGCATTTCCCAGCAGCAGATGCGTAAACTGGAGGCGGTTATCTCGTCCGCCAGTTGCTGACATCCGCCCCCCGGGATTGGCTGCAGGGTACGCATTGCAACAGCTTGGAAGTATCCAACAACATAAAGGACTGGTTTGTATGCTTCCCCTTTCATTTATATATATATATATATATAATTTTAATTCTTTACCTTCAACATAAAAGCCATTCTCCGAATAATCTGCTAAAGCAGAACTGTGAAGGAAATATTTCAAATGTTTACTCTTGTATATTTATATCTACAGGAATTCTGTCAAGCACTTCAGCAAGCTGATGGAAAAATCTTTAAAAATTATCTAAAGGTAGGTTAATGAGGAAAGAAGGGCTCATGAAATGGTTTCATCTATTATCAATATTCCCTCTAATTTTCTTTCCCCGTGCGGGCCTTTTAAATTTGCTGTGCCGTATTTCTTCCAGCAGCAGTGCTGGTGAGTAGCCTGCCTGGGACCTTGCGATCGGTCTGCCGCCATACACCTTAGGGGGAACATTGATTGTTAGGATGGAGTTCTTTTAACTCTTCAGTGTATTTTTCACCGTACCGGATCTGTTAGTCACAAGCATGGGTGAAATTACTGGCATTCATCTGAAGCTTTCCACTGGTGTCATGTGCTTACCGGTGGCTCCTTGTAAACCTTTTACCCCATACATCCAGCTCCACAGACCCTCCCTGTCTAAGCCTTGGCATTGACTGTGTATTTGGTTATGGTCACAGCTGAGTCCATACTCACCGGCCAACTTGTACTGTCCGGCATCACTGGATGCCAAATAGGAGCGGGAACCTGGGCTGATTTTCTTCTCCTTTTGCCAAGAAGGCTAGTTGGGAGCACTCCTCCTCCTGTTAGCCTGCCTAAGATAACATAACTCCACAGTCTTGACAATTTCAATCTGCGGCTCAATTACGTGCTGCCTTTACCATGTGAGCCATCCGATGATGTGCTGTCATTTCCGATACTAACGATACCACACATCCCCGTGAGGATGCTCACTGCCCTAGTGGTGATGGAAGCCTTGCTAGAATTGTACATCATCATCATCATCATAGGCGGTCCCTCGAACGAGGATGACTTGCTTCCACATGAGTTCACAGATGTTTCAATGCAGGATCAAATGTTCCAGTCCTGAACTCCAGTTGAAGAGGTGGAAGATGCCTGTCCGTGGATTTTTTTAACGTGTGGTGACTGTTGCACATCAGCCACCACACAATTGACAGAGCTAGGCCTTTATCCAGTGGCAAAGGTTGAACCAGGACGACTGGAGACCAGCTCTGCTGCACACACCGAGTGCGAGCACACATCAATGTGGGCTGGCCCATGCTGCCCCTGGGCTCTCATTTGCCACACCTCCGCCACGATCTCTCGCCGCTCTTCCACCACAAACATTCGCCTCCCCTCCGCCACGATCTCCCACTGCACCTCCGCACCAAACATTCACCAAACCTCCGAATTGTACAGGGCTTTGGTGAGGCCATACCTGGAGTACTGTGCACAGCTTTGGTCTCCTTATCTAAGGAAGGATATACTTGCCTTAGAGAGAGTGCAATGAAGGTTCACCAGATTGATTTCTGGGCTGAGAGGATTGTCTTATGAGGAGAGATTGAATAGATTGGGTCTATAATTTCTGGAGTTTAAAAGAATGAGAGGTGATCTCATTGAAACGTACAAGATTCTGAGGCGGATTGACAGGGTCGATGCTGAAAGGCTGTTTCCCCTGGCTGGAGAGTCTAAAATTAGGGGGCATAGTCTTAAGATAAGGGGTCGCCCATTTCAGACTGAAATGAGGAGGAATTTCTTCAATCAGAGGGTTGTGAATCTTTGGAATTTTCTGCCCCAAAGGGCCGTCGATGCTGAATCGTTGCGTATATTCAAGGCTGAGTTAGATAGATAGTTGGAATCGAGGGTTATGGGCATTGGGTGAGAAATTGGTGTTGAGGTAGAAGATCAGCTGTGATCTTATTGAATGGCAGAGCAGGTTCGAGTGGCCTACTCCTGCTCCTAATTCTTATGTCCTTGTGTATTTGTGCTGGAACAAGTCTGAAGGGAGCACGACACAACATGACATGTCGAATATATACCTGTGCCAAATAATAAGAACATAAGAAATAGGAACAGGAGTAGGCCATACAGCCCCTCGAGCCTGCTCTGCCATTCAATAAGATCGTGGCTGATCTGATCATGGACTCGGCTCCACTTCCCTGCCCGCTCCCCATAACCCTTTATCCCCTTATCGTTTAAGAAACTGTCTATTTCTGTCTTAAATTTATTCAATGTCCCAGCTTCCACAGCTCTCTGAGGCAGCGAATTCCACAGATTTACAACCCTCAGAAGAAATTTCTCCTCATCTCAGTTTTAAATAACGGCCCCTTATTCTAAGATCATGCCCTCTAGTTCTAGTCTCCCCCATCAGTGGAAACATCCTCTCTGCATCCACCTTATCAAGCCCCCTCATAATCTTACACGTTTCGATAAGATCACCTCTGATTCTTCTGAATTCCAATGAGTAGAGACCCAACCTACTCAACCTTTCTTCATAAGTCAACCCTCTCATCTCCGGAATCAACCTAGTGAACCTTCTCTGAACTGCCTCCAAAGCAAGTATATCCTTTTGTAAATATGGAAACCAAAACAGTATTCCAGATGTGGCCTCACTAATACCCTGTATAGCTGTAGCAAGACTTCCCTGCTTTTATACTCCATCCCCTTTGCAATAAAGACCAAGATTCCATTGGCCTTCCTGATCATTTGCTGTACCTGCGTACTATCCTTTTGTGTTTCATGCACAAGTACCCCCAGGTCCCGCTGTACTGACGCACTTTGCAATCTTTCTCCATTTCATTTTTTTTCTGCCAAAGTGCATGATTTTCCAACATTATATGCCATCTGCCAAATTTTGCCCGCTCACTTAGCCTGTCTGTGTCCTTTTGCAGATTTTTTGTGTCCTCCTCATGCATTGCTTTTCCTCCCATCTTTGTATTGTCAGCAAACTTGGCTACATTACACTCAGTCCCTTCTTCCAAGTCATTAATATAGATTGTAAATAGTTGGGGTCCCAGCTCTGATCCCTGTGGCACCCCACTAGTTACTGGTTGCCAACCAGAGAATGAACCATTTATCCCGATGCTCTGTTTTCTGTTAGCATGGATAGAGGATTGGCTAACTAATATATTACCCCCAACCCCGTGAACTTTTATCTTGTGCAGTAACCTTTTATGTGGCACCTTGTCAAATGCCTTCTGGAAGTCCAAATACACCACATCCACTGGTTTCCCTTTATCCACCCTGTTTGTTACATCCTCAAAGAATTCCAGCAAATTTGTCAAACATGACTTCCCCTTCATAAACCCATGCTGACTCTGCCTGACCGAATTTTGCTTTTCCAAATGTCCTGCTAATGGATGGCAATGGAGATTGCCCAAACTTTCTTGTGATGTAAAGATTTAGAAATGTCAAAGAAAATAAACCTGCCTGTATTGTGCCCAGTTCTGCAGTAAAGAAAGCAGCACAGTATTGTAAATTAATGGGGTGTCGACATTCCAAATCCTCTTTCAAATGCCCTTAAAATAGCAGACTAACATGTTGTTTTTTTTCTCTCTCAGGTATTCTTTCAGCGAGCCAAGCCTTGAGAATGAATATAAAGATCCATTTCTCTTGACATCTCAAGAATCTACATTTCATTTTAATTTATGCAGATTGCTGAAATTGGTTCTCGGGAAGGTTGCAAAAACCTTGTGCAGATTCCAAAGAGGCGCTCTGTGTTTTGTGTAGACTACATATTTTAGCTCATTTTTATTTAAATTATATTGAAGTAATTTGTTAACCGATTACTTATATTTTGTCTTAGTAGACTGTCTATTGGGAAGGTGAGGGTGCTTATTGCCCAAGCACCGTCATTCCTGTATAATAAACCTTTGAATTACGTGCTGTAGTATGAAGACAGCATTTGAATACCATATTACTTTAATCTCCACTTTTTTTTGGAAAAAAATGTATTCAAATGAGCAGAGTTCACTGTAAAATATGGAATTGTTCTTGTTAATAGTGGTTGGCCATCACATTATATGTAAATTTCTATGGCTTGATGAGCAAACATTGTCCTAGATGTCTAATAAGCTAAACATGAATTTCAGTCCCAGGCATATAATGAACTAAAATAAATTTCAGTCAGATGTCTGCGAAGTGTTTTATTTCTCTTTGGGGAAACCAATTTAAATGTCTGTTTTTATGATGCTTGCCCCTCTTATCCTCAACTCAAAGCAACAAGTGAGTCCGGTGTTTGTTTGCTGAGGAACTCTAGTGGCAAAGAGAACGTGTCTCAGCAAGTGTCAGCCATGGCTCGGTGGGTAGCACACACGCCCGAGTCAGAAGGTCATGGGTTCATACATAGATGACCTGGAAGAGGGGACAGAGTGTAGTGTAACAAAATTTGCAGATGACACAAAGATTAGTGGGAAAGCGGGTTGTGTAGAGGACACAGAGGTTGCAAAGAGATTTGGATAGGTTAAGCGAATGGGCTAAGGTTTGGCAGATAGAATACAATGTCGGAAAATGTGAGGTCATCCACCTTGGGGGTGGGGGGGGGGGGGTGAAAGGGAATATTATTTGAATGGGGAGAAATTACAACATGCTGCGGTGCAGAGGGACCTGGGGGTCCTTGTGCATGAAACTCTTTTTGGATCCTTGTGCATGAAACTCTTTTGAGTTAACCTGCAAAAACATAAAACATTAAAACCATGCCACCCGACCTGGGTGACACAGCAGACATTTTCAAGGCCCCCTTTTTTTTTTTTGGTTTTTGGTTTTTTTTTTGGGGCGCTAAAATCAAATTTTTCCAGTGCCCCCTATAAAAGGGGAGGGGGACACTAAAAGCACCGGCAATGAAAACAAATTAAACTTTAAAACGTAAAATCAAATTAAAATTTGGTTGCCGGGCGTGATGATGCACTCCAGTCCCTCCGGTGCCCACCTCTCGCGGAAGGCCGCGAGCGTACCGGTGGACACCGCGTGCTCCATCTCCAAGGACACCCTGGACCGGATGTAAGAGCGGAAGAGAGGCAGGCAGTCAGGTTGAACGACCCCCTCGACCGCCCGCTGCCTGGACCGGCTGATGGCACCCTTGGCCGTGCCCAGGAGCAGTCCTACGAGGAGGCCCTCGGACCTACCCGCTCCCCTCCGCACAGGGTGCCCAAAGATCAGGAGAGTGGGACTGAAGTGCAGCCAGAATTTCAGGAGCAGCCCCTTCAAATAATGGAACAGGGGCTGCAACCTTGTGCACTCAATAAAAACATGGAACACGGACTCCTCCAGACCGCAGAAATTGCAGGCGGCCTGGGAGTCCGTGAACCGGCTTAAAAATTTGTTGCACGGCACTGCTCCGTGCACCACCCTCCAGGCCAAGTCCCCGATGAATAGTGGGAGGACCCCTGCGTAGCGTGCCCTCCATCGGGGACCCCCGCCTCTTCCGGACAGCAAGATGGTACGCCATGGCGTGTCCGGACGGCCGGCGAGGATGGCAAAGTTGAGGGTGTGCAGGAGCAGCCCGTACAGGAAACCCCTCCGCGCGGAACTGAAAGGCACGGAGGGGATTTCCCCGAGGCGGCTCAAGTTGTGAGGCGCCGGCCCCCGAGGGAGGTTCCGGGGTTTGGCGCCGATGAGGAATTCCGTCCGGACGGGGGTCAGTTCGGACGGGATCTCCCCACGTGCTTGAGCCTCCTCGATGCACCTAACGGAGTCGGGGCCCAGAGCTGTTTTTAGCGACTCGATGGCATCGGCCGCGTGGCAGACGTTGGCAGAATTTAGGCGCCGCGCCAGCGTGTCTGGCGCCATCCAGCCCGCTCCTCCGCCATCGAGCAGGTCCCTGACCCTGGTCACCTCACAAGCCACAGCCCTCTCTTCCGACCGCCACATAAAACCTCGGCCGTGGAGGTACGGATTCCCGAGCAGCGGTTCCTGCAGGACGGCCGCCACTCCAGCCGGTGGAGAGCTGCGCTTGGTGGAGACTTTGTTCCAGACCCTGATGAGTTCCCTGTAAAAGACAGGCAGCTCCCGGAGGGCGGTCCTGGCACCCCCCAAGTTCACAAACAGGAGCTGCGTGTCATAATTGAGGTCGAGCTGCTGGCGGAAGAAATACCTCGCCAGAGCACACCACCTAGGAGGGGGCTCGACGTAAAGGTATCTCTGCAGGGTCTGAAGACGGAAAGTCGCGAGCTGGGCCGCTGACGCACACCAACGACTGACCGCCCTCCTCAAGCGGGAGACTCAGGACCGCGGCAGAGACCCAGTGCTTCCTGTTGTTCCAGAAGAAGTCCACCAGCTTCTTCTGTATCTTGGCGACAAACGCAGGGAGAGGGGTCAAAGTGACCAGCCGGTACCACAACATTGCGGCCACCAGCTGGTTTATGACTAGCGCTCGACCCCTCCTTGTGCATGAATCCCAAAAAAAAAAGTTAGTTTGCAGGTGCAGCAGGTAATCAGGAAGGCGAATGGAATGTTGGCCTTCATTGTGAGAGGGATGGAGTACAAAAGCAGGGAGGTCCTGCTGCAACTGTACAGGGTATTGGTGAGGCCGCACCTGGAGTACTGCGTGCAGTTTTGGTCACCTTACTTAAGGAAGGATACACTAGCTTTGGAGGGGGTACAGAGACGATTCACTAGGCTGATTCCGGAGATGAGGGGGTTACCTTATGATGATAGATTGAGTAGACTGGGTCTTTACTCGTTGGAGTTCAGAAGGATGAGGGGTGATCTTATAGAAACATTTAAAATCATGAAAGGGATAGACAAGATAGAGGCAGAGAGGTTGTTTCCATTGGTCGGGGAGACTAGAACTAGGGGGCACAGCCTCAAAATACGGGGGAGCCAATTTAAAACTGAGTTGAGAAGGAATTTCTTCTCCCAGAGGGTTGTGAATCTCTGGAATTCTCTGCCCAGGGAAGCAGTTGAGGCTAGCTCATTGAATGTATTCAAATCACAGATAGATAGATTTTTAACCAATAAGGGAATTAAGGGTTATGGGGAGCAGGCGGGTAAGTGGAGCTGAGTCCACGGCCAGATCAGCCATGATCTTGTTGAGTGGCGGAGCAGGCTCGAGGGGCTGGATGGCCTACTCCTGTTCCTAATTCTTATGTTCATGTCCCAGGGACATGAGCACAAAAATCTCGGCAGTGCTGCACTGTCAGAGGTGCCGCCTTTCGGATGAGACATTAAACTGAGGCCCTATCTCTCAGGTGGACGTAAAAGATCTTATGGCACTATTTCAAAGAAGAGCAGGGGAATTATCCCCTGTGTACTGGATAATATTTATCCATCAATATCACTGAAACACATTATCTGGTCATTATCATATTGCTGATTTTGGGAGCTTGCTGTGCGCAAATTGACTGCCATGTTTCCTACATTACAACGGTGACTACACTTCAAAAGTATTTAATTGGCTGTAAAGCGTTTTGATACATCCAATGGTTCTGAAAGGCGCTATATAAATGTAAGTCTTTCTTTCCCAGTCCTGTATAAATATGTTAGACCAAGCTTTTGCTCTGTGGTCACTGGACAATCCTGGGTTCTGTCACAGTCTTAACCCTTCGACTTTTGATATTGTATACATCTTTGCCTGCCTACTTTATATATTATACAAAAACTTGCATTTATATAGTATCTTTCAAGTACTAAAACATCCCAAGACATATCACAGAAGTGCAATCAGATACACATGGATCCTAAGCCAAAGGAGATATTAGATGGGGTGAGATGTAATTCCCTCCAGTGAAGGGTTGGGAAGACCAATGTTCAGGTCGAGCCACAAAATCTGTGTTCTATTAAACTGAGCCAAACTTGTAATCCTATAGCCTTTCTGCCACAAAGACTGCCCACTTCCATCTCAAATGTCACCTGCCTTGACCTTGGACTCTGGAGGAATCAAAGGATATGGGGATCAGGTGGGAAAGTAGTGTTGAGGTCGAAGACTGGTAACTGGTAGTGTTCCTAGAATTTATATAACCTCGCCCTTAGGAGCTGCACACCCTCCCCTGGGATGGTGGTGTTGACAACTGGGACGCAGGGGTAATGAACCTTCTGCTGTAGAGGAGTCACCCCTTCATTCTGGAACCTCTGTACCTGGGGAAAATCCATCGGTATGCTGGTGACTATCCAAACCAGCTGGTTTAAACCTCACCTCCCAGGAAAACCTGCATATCTATGTGACTTCTGTAATCTCTTTTGTCTCTGTCTGCATCTGTTTCTCTCTCCCTCTCTGTCTTGGCTATATGCTTCTCTGTCTCTGCGTCTGTGTGTGTGTGTTTCTCTCTGCCTCTGCACCTCTCTCTGCCTCTCTTCATCTCTCTGCACTTCTCTCTCCGCCTCTCTCTGCACTTCTCTCTCTCTCCCTCTCTGCACTTCTCTCCTGCCCGCCTCGCTCGCTCTCTGCCCGCCTCGCTCGCTCTCTGCCCCTCTCGCTCGTGCTCTCTGCACGCCCCTCTCGCTCGCGCTCTCATGTATCCAGACATGTTTACTGCTTGTACTATTATATATGATATGCCACTATTATGGGAAACTTGTACACCAGCTGTATGGTCATTAAGGTGTGCCACCAGAGGGCACTGCAGTGGGAGACTTGTCGGTTACCTATACACGTGAACCAGGCCTAGTGTAAAAGGCAGGCCACCATGTGTGATCCTCACTCTGGAGTTATATTAAATGGATTAAGGTGACTATAGTTCAAGTGCAATACATTGCCTCGTGGAGTCATTATCAGACCATCTAAAGACATAACAATTGGCGACGAGATTACAGACTTTCACGTGAAAATGGCTAACCTTGGTACGTTGCAGCAATTCGCCGATGGTGATGATTGGGATGCCTTTGTGGAGAGACTCGACCATTTCTTCACAACAAATGACCTGGCAGGCGATAATCTGGCCACACTGGCTGATAAGCGCAGAGCTATCCTGCTAACCAGTTGTGGGCTCACTGTCTATGGCCTTGTCAGGGACTTGTTAGCACCAGCGAAGACACCGGCCAAGATGTACGAGGAGCTTGTAACGCTGATCCAAGAACAACTCAAGACCAAAGAGAGCATCCTCACAGCCAAACACAGGTTTTATACCCACCGATGGTCCAAAGGCCAGGGAAATCGCGAAATATGCTGCAGACCTCAGGCTGCTGGCGGCACCGTGTGATTTCGGCGAACACTTCTCCGAAGCGCTACGGGATATCTTTGTCATCGGAATTAGCCATGAGGGCCTTCTTCACAGACTACTATCTGCAAATACCACAGTCACACTGCAGAAGGCCATCACCATGAGCCAGGCATTCTTGACCTCGACCTGCGGCTCTAGGCAGATGTCTCATCCTCAGTACTCGAACCCGGCAAGTACTGTACACAGAGAACACGCCCCTGAGTCCCATAACTCTGAGTCCGCCGAGGGGGGCTAATCGGTTAGCACCATGCTGACATTGCGGAGGGAATCACAGGGCTCACCAGTGCCGTTTTAAGGACTATGTGTAAAGGCTGCAGCACAAAGGGCCACCTCCAGCAAATGTGTAAAAGAAATATGACTTACTGTGTTGAAGAGTCTGCAGATGGCCATGAATCCAGCGCGGATTATGAAGAGGTGCTCAGAAATTCAGCTCAACCCCACGATGAGGTGTATGGTATGTTTACCTGCACCACAGAATGTTCCCCATTGAGGATGGAAGTTGAGATAAACAGTGTTCCAGTCTTCATGGAAGTGGACACGGGAGCGAGCCAGTCAGTAATGAATCAAGAAGCCTTTGAGAGGCTATGGGACAATCAAGCTGAACGACCCAGTTGGTCTCGGTTCAGGCAAAGCTGTGCGCCTACACCAATTAACTTATCCCAATCATTGCTAATGCGGATGTAAAGATACTTCATGAGGGCACGGTGCACAAGTTACCGCTGTGGATTGTTGCAGGTGATGGTCCAACGCTACTCGGAAGAAGGTGGATGGAGAAGATCCATTGGAGCTGGGAAGACTTCACCCCTCCAGCGATCGACGTCCCCCATGCTCAGAGGCAAAGCAAGCCCCCATCTGAGGTTGGATCTGGCACCAGAGAGCAGACCACTCAGCACGACTGCGTGGAGATGATCCAGCTGAGACGACCCGAACACACCTTCCAGGCTCCAGTGACAGGGCTCCGGAGGAAGAAAATTGGATCCAAAGGCAACTTCCAGCCTCGGTGGCAGAACCCGGGGAGAAGAGGATCACAGCAGTCGACATCGTGGATGGAAGAAAGATGGTGCCCAAACCACGAGGTGAAGCGCTGAAGAAAAAGATGGCGGTGGCCAGGCCACGAGGTGCAGTGCTGATGGAGCAACACGTGATACCAAGTGAAGAAGATGGTTGGGGTAAAGATAGCAAGGCTCTCTTAAAGGAGACCAGCAACCCACCACACTTAAAGGGACAGGTCCACATTCTCAATCAACGTAATAGCAACTGTGAGTTAAATGTAAAACTTGTAATTGATGATCAGAGTTTTATACATGTAATAAGCAAAGAAAAGTCGTGCGATTGCGATCGGAGATACAGTTAATCTACAATGATTAATGAAACGTTGTGTGATGTAGGATTTCAATTGTATTCAGATAACGTAGCGGGCAAACACCCATCGGGAGCACACAGGTCCAGCGAGCTACCCAATGCTGTAGCCTGTGTTCCTGGGACCAGAGTGATGCACCACGGAGTGTGGCCACAAGCAGCTAATATAGACAAGCTACAGAGCAAGCGATCTCAGGAGGGCAACGGCACTGGTATCGATACCCTGCCCCCGATTGGCTCCACCTCTCAGGCACCCGATGGCACCAAACGAGTCAACAGTTCCCTGCGCACTGCTAGACAACTGCTCCTCAGCAGCGACCCGAGGCATAAGGAAAGGACAGGGAGGTCACAGGCATCTGTGAACTTGCCCGACGCTAGGAGCAACGGCAAAGGCCCTGAGAGTAGGCAACTTGAGCCAACCGGGTTCCCACTGCCAGCACTGGGCACCACGCCACCACCAGACTACCTGGACACCATCCAGCAGTTCTGGTACTAGTTTGTCCTCACCACCGGTGCTGACACCAGTACTGATTCCAAGTATGTATCAAGAATGTACCTCACCGGTCAAATGTACTTGCCTCACAACTGTACCACAAATGTAATGATGTAAATGCAATTTTTTTTTTCTGGACTTGAATGTATATGAATGTAATGAGCCACCGGCATAATCTATACGTGGGAGGGAGAGAATGGAGTGGTCATGGACTCACAAACAGAAACGACCAGCACCTCTACTGCCAACGAAACACCACCTACTCACCCAAGATGGAAACGACCTTCCAAGGGTCAACCAGATAGAGCTAAGCCCAGAGCACAGTCAATGTATGAAGGCGATTTGCACTAAGGGCTCGGGGGAGAGTAATGTCATGTATCCAGACATGTTTACTGCTTGTACTATTACATATGATGTGCCACCATAGGGCACTACTATGGGAAACGTGTACACCAGCTGTATGGTCATTTAGGTGTGCCACCAGAAGGCACTGCAGTGGGAGACTTGTAGGTTATCTGTACACGTGTGCCAGGCTTAGTATAAAAGGCAGGCCACCATGTGTGAACCTCACTCTGGAGTTATATTAAATGGACTAAGGTCACTACAGTTCAAGTGCAATACATTGCCTCATGGAGACATTATCAGAGCATCGAAAGACATAACAATTTGCTCTCTGCACCTCTCTCTCTCGCTCTTTGCGCCTCTCTCTCTCACTCTCTGCGCCCCTCTCTCACTCTCTACACCCCTCTCTCACTCTCTGCACCCCTCTCTCACTCTCTGCACCCCTCTCTCGCTGTCTGCACCCCTCTCTCACTCTCTGCACCCCTCTCTCACTCTCTGCACCCCTCTCTTGCTCTCTACACCCCTCTCTCACTCTCTGCACCCCTCTCTCACTGTCTGCACCCCTCTCTTGCTCTCTACACCCCTCTCTCACTCTCTGCACCCCTCTCTCGCTGTCTGCACCCCTCTCTTGCTCTCTACACCCCTCTCTCACTCTCTGCACCCCTCTCTTGCTCTCTGCACCCCTCTCTCGCTGTCTGCGCCCCTCTCTCGCTCTCTGCACCCCTCTCTTGCTCTCTACACCCCTCTCTCACTCTCTGCACCCCTCTCTCGCTGTCTGCACCCCTCTCTCACTCTCTGCACCCCTCTCTCGCTGTCTTCACCCTTCTCTCGCTGTCTGCACCCCTCTCTTGCTCTCTACACCCCTCTCTCACTCTCTGCACCCCTCTCTCGCTGTCTGCGCCCCTCTCTCGCTCTCTGCACCCCTCTCTCACTCTCTGCACCCCTCTCTCACTCTCTGCACCCCTCTCTCGCTCTTTATACCCCTCTCTCACTCTCTACACCCCTCTCTCATTCTCTGCACCCCTCTCTCATTCTCTGCACCCCTCTCTCGTTCTCTGCGCCTCTCTCTCGCTCTCTGCGCTTCTCTCTCTGTGCACCTCTCTCGCTCTCTGCACCTCTCTCGCTCCCTGCATGTCTCACTCTCTCTCTCTCTCTGCGCCTCTCCCTCTCTCGCTCTCTGCACCTCTCTCTCACTCTCTCGCTCTCTGCGCCTCTCTCTGCGCCTTTCCCCCTCTCGCTCTCTGCACCACTCTCGCTCCCTGCGTGTCTCTCTCACTCTCTCTCTGCGCCTCTCTCTCTTTCGCTCTGTGCGCCTCTCTCTCTTTCTCTCTCTGCGCCTCTCTCTCGCTCTCTCTCTCTCTGCGCCTCTCTCTCTCTCTCTTGCTCTCTCTCTGCGCTCTCTCTTTCTCTCTCTCTGCGCCTCTCTCTCTCTCTCTTGCTCTCTCTCTGCGCTCTCTCTTTCTCTCTCTCTGCGCCTCTCTTTCTCTGTCTGCACCTCTTTCTCTCTCTCTCGATCGCTGCCCCCTTTCTCTCTCTCTGCGCCTCTCTCTTGCTCTCTCTCTCTGCGCCTCTCTCTCTCTCTCGATCGCTGCCCCCCCCCCCCCCCAGCGCCTCTCTCCAGTTGGTGAGTCACACACTAATCGCCTCTCCCAAGCTGTCTCTGGGCCTGTGGCTTTATTGGCCTACGTTATCCTAGTTCCTGTGAGAATGCATTGTTCTTGTATGCATCCACAGTTTTAGCCATTAAATAGGGCGACTTCCTCAGTTTAGAAGACGCAATTAAATTATTGTACGTACAATAACCTTCATCAGAATTGAAAAATGAAAGATGGAGTGATGTTTAAATAGGGGAGGGAAAAATATAAATCAAAAAACAGAGATAGGAAAGGTGCATCAGTAGTGTAGGATTCGTTCCTCCGCCCCCCCCCCCCCACCCACAACCCCCGGTAAAAAATTAGACTATTGAATATAAAAACTCAGAACTGCATCACAGGTTGTAAAAAGAGCTGGGCAGAAAAGGGTTAATTCTTACTTTGCAGCCAAACCATCGGGCATCATGAAGGAGTATGATACAGGATATCTGCTATCGACCTAAATTACCAGGCAATGACAGCAGAAGAGAGACATTCACACTTTCCATGGTTTCCTGTCTGAAAAGATACAAGAACATTCATATATTCATTTAATTTAAGGGGTTACATTGCTTAAAGAAAAGTAGCCTGGACTGTGGCTCCAGAAAGGCTGCTATCAGGGTAGGCTTAGACAATGGACTGGGCCCTGAGCCATTTGGATATGAATGCTACTAGATATCAACAATTAAGTCACCTTGGGAAGGTTACATTGTAAATCATCATCATCATCATAGGCAGTCCCTCGGAATCGAGGAAGACTTGCTTCCACTCCCAAAGTGAATTCTTTGGTGGCTGAACAGTCTAATACGAGAGGCACAGACCCCGTTACAGGTGGGACAGACATTCGTCGAGGGAAGGGGTGGGTGAGGCTGGTTTGCCGCACGCTCCTTCCACTGCCTGCGCTCGACTTCTTCACACTCTTTGCGTTGGGACTCGAAGAGTTTTAAAGTTGTAAAGGACCTCGCCCTACAGACAGGCGGGGGCCAAGGTGATCATGGACAATGACTCTAGATGAGGAACAATTAGCCATCAAGAGTTCACATTTGATGCGGCCATCGAGTTAAATCTGTTCCAAGATTGCAAGTTGGTTTTTGGTATAAAGACCCATTTTCGAAGGCAAAGGACGAAGTAGTACAGGAACAGCAACAGAAGCCAGTCAGTCTTTGGGACACAAGCTGCAACCAAGGAAAAGGCATACAGTCAACCTCAGAAGACAGCCAAGAAATTGGTGATTGTATGTTTTGTTCCAGCCAAATCATAGAAGGGTGTTGTGTGTGGGTCTGAGTAACTTTATATGCAACAGTCAAATCGCGAACGAGTTTAACTTCATCAAGTTGTGCCAATGCAAATGACCTTTTCGTAGGGGTTTGTATTCTGGGTTTGTTAGTCCCAAGTAAATCTTAGTGATTTATACTAGGGATGTCGTTGTGTGTATGTTCAATAAAAGGAACAAATCTTGGTTGAGCCAAAAACCCTGTGCCGTGTGTAATTTTGTTCTTATAAATCGTGACGTCAAAGAACTGTGTAAAAGGGGACTAGGCATTTAGTAACCCTTACAATAGAATTCCTCCCTGTGTTTGTTTCATATACTAGTTGGTCTCCCATAGCATTGCACATAGGATGTCAAAGTGAAATGTAGTCTTGAAATGAAGTGGAATAGAGTACAGGATTAGGGTGAGCAGCCAGAACTGCATTCCCATTTTTCTAAAACAATATGCTTATCTATGTTAATGTTACTGGTAAAACTAGCATTATTAAATTCTAATATTTGAGCATCATCTTCAAGGGTGAAGACTGATGCAAAATAGTCATTTAATATTTCCGCCATACTCAGTGTGTCATTTGTAACCTGTCCTTGAACACCCTCCAGTGTCCCAATACAGTCTTTGATATTTCTCTGAGTCCTCACATAATTAAAAAAAAACTCTTCCCATTGCCGCCACAGTTGTCTACAATCCTTTTTTCCATTAGCCTTTTTGCTGATCTAATAACAGCTTTAGTTTTCTTTGGTTCTTTGTATTCAACCCTATTTATTTGAGTGTTAAATTTCTTTAATTTATAGAAACATTTCTGCTTACATCTTGTTTGTCTTTGTAAGATAATGGGACTAAAGGCAAATAAATCCTCTGGACCTGATGGCTTGCATCCTAGGGTCTTAAGAGAAGTAGCAGCAGGGATTGTGGATGCATTGGTTGTAATTTACCAAAATTCCCTGGATTCTGGGGAGGTCCCAGCAGATTGGAAAATTGCAAATGTAACGCCCCTATTTAAAAAAAGAGGCAGACAAAAGGCAGGAAATTATAGACCAGTTAGCCTAACATCTGTGGTTGGGAAAATGTTGGAGTCCATTATTAAAGAAGCAGTAGCGGGACATTTGGAAAAGCAAAATTCGGTCAGGCAGAGTCAGCATGGATTTATGAAGGGGAAGTCATGTTTGACAAATTTGCTGGAGTTCTTCAAGGATGTAACGAACAGGGTAGATAAAGGGGAACCAGTGGATGTGGTGTATTTGGACTTCCAGAAGGCATTTGACAAGGTGCCACATAAAAGGTTACTGCACAAGATAAAAGTACATGGGGTTGGGAGTAATATATTAGCATGGATAGAGGATTGGTTAACTAACAGAAAACAGCGAGTCGGGATAAATGGTTCATTCTCTGGTTGGCAACTAGTGGGATGCCGCAGGGATCAGTGCTCGGAACCCAACTATTTACAATCTATATTAACAACTAGGAAGAAGGGACTGAGTGTAAGGTAGCCAAGTTTGCTGACGATACAAAGATGGGAGGAAAAGCAATGTGTGAGGAGGACACAAAAAATCTGCAAAAGGACATAGACAGGCTAAGTGAGTGGGCAAAAATTTGGCAGATGGAGTATAATGTTGGAAAGTGTGAGATCATGCACTTTGGCAGAAAAAAAATCAAAGAGTAAATTATTATTTAAATGGAAAGATTGTAAGTGCGGCAGTACAGCGGGACCTGGGGGTACTTGTGCATGAAACACAAAAGGATAGTATGCAAGTACAGCAAGTGATCAGGAAGGCCAATGGTAGCTTGGCCTTTATTGTAAAGGGGGTGGAGTATAAAAGCAGGGAAGTCTTGCTACAGCTATAAAAGGTATTGGTGAGGCCACACCTGGAATACTGCGTGCAGTTTTGGTTTCCATATTTACGAAAGGATATACTTGCTTTGGAGGCAGTTCAGAGAAGGTTCACTAGGTTGATTCCGGGGATGAGGGGGTTGACTTATGAGGAAAGATTGAGTAGGTTGGGCCTCTACTCATTGGAATTCAGAAGAATGAGAGGTGATCGTATCGAAACATATAGGATTATGAGGGGCTTGACAAGGTGGATGCAGAGAGGATGTTTCCATTGATGTGGGAGACTAGAACTAGAGGGCATGATCTTAGAATAAGGGGTTGCCCATTTAAAACAGAGATGAGGAGAAATTTCTTCTCTCAGAGGGTTGTTAATCTGTGGAATTCACTGCCTCAGAGAGCTGTGGAAGCTGGTACATTGAACAAATTTAAGATAGAAATAGACAGTTTCTTAAACGATAAGGGGATAAGGGGTTATGGGGAGTGGGCGGGGAAGTGGAGCTGAGTCCATGATCAGATCAGCCATGATTTTATTAAATGGCAGAGCAGGCTCGAGGGGCCGTATGGCCTACTCCTTCTCCTATTTCTTATGTTTTTATGTTCTTATACCCAGTCAGTCACCTTGGCTTTTTCTGACTACATTTCCTTTGGCATGAGGGAGAAAGGACTGGAAGGTTACGCTGATAGGGTTAGATGAAGAGGGGTGGGAGGAGGCTCGTGTGGTGCACGAACGCCGGCATGGACCAGTTGAGCCTATTGGCCTGTTTCTGTGCTGTACATTCTACGTAAAATTCCTGTGCCCACATTAATAATGGAAACTGCTTATGTAAACTTGTCACACTATAATTACACCCTCTTGTCAGTGGTGGCGCTGCATCACCTTGTATGGAGGGAAGTGTACACTTTTGACAAATTTACATTGGGAGTTCCCATTTATAAATATAGTCCTAGGGATTTATAATGGAAAGGGTTGCTGGTTTTCATTTTTTCCTATAACTTACGGTTAAGTGTGTAGTATGGGCTGAATGGCTTCCATCTGTGCTCTATGATTTCCCTCCCTTTGTTGACACTATACCAATCTGTCTCTTATTATACAGTTTTAATGCACTGTCAGTTGTGGCTCAGTGGGTAATACACTTGCCTCTGAGTCAGAAGGTGGGAGGTTTCAAATCCTACTCCAGAGACTTCAACATATAATCTAGGCTGACACTCTAGTGTAGTACTGAGGGAGTGCTGCATTGTCTTTCAGATGAGACGTTAAACTGAGGCCCCGTCTGCTCTTTCAGGTGGATGTAAAAGATCCCATGGTGCTATTTCGAAGAAGATCAGGGGCGCTATCCCCGATGTCCTGGGGCCAATATTTATCCCTCAATCAACAAACAAAAACAGATTATCTGGTCATTATCACATTGCTGTTTGTGGGAGTTTGCTGTGTGCAAATTGGCTGCCACGTTTTATTCATAACAGTGACCACACTTCAAAATTACTTCATTGGCTGTAAAGTGTTTTGAGATGTTCGGTGGTCGTGAAAGGTGCTATAGAAATGCAAGTCTTTCTAGTGGCCCCACCTAAAACCTGGACTTATCTGATACTGACTGACCAAACTTTTGTTTCAGACTTGCAACTCTGTGCTTTCTTATTTAATGGGGGTTTGTTGCCCCCCTCCCTTTCCCCATCTTATGTTATGGCCCTTATTCCAGGTCAGACCTGGTCCAGTTCAGTGAGTGAAGGGCAGCAGTTTAGGAGTTAAGAGGAAATGTCTCCGGAGTCGCTTCCTATTGGTGGGGACCGGGGGGGAACTTTCATTTTCGCTGAGGGCAGCTTCCGGACAGTGAAGGCTGGTGCACACGTAGGAGCAGCTAAGCGGAGCGGAGAGAGGAGAGGGGCATCGCGGACTCGGCAGGTAAAAGGCGGGGGGGCCGGGAAAGGGGAGCGGAGCGGAGCGGTATCGGCATCGGCCGTCAGCTGGTGTCGGAGCGGGGAGAGGGCGGTGAGGGAAAGGCCTTCAGTCCCCGCCCCCCCCCACACACACACAGTCTGCCCCTCTCCCCCCACAGTGCTGCACTGTTGGAGGTGCAGTCTTTTGGTTGTGACATTAAACCGAGGCCCAGTCTGCTCTATATCAGGTGGACATAAAAGATCCCACGGCACTATTTGAAGGAGGTCAGGGCAGATCACCCAGTGACCCGGCCAAGATTTTATCTCTCAACCAACATCATTCAATCAGATTATCTGTTCATTTACCTCATTGCTTTGATAACTGCTTTGGGATCTTACTGGGTACAAATTGTCTGGTGTTTTTCTGTACTACACTTCATTGACTGTAATTGTGCTTTGTGGCGTCCAGGGGTCATGAACGTTAGAAGTTTTTTTCTTTTAAAATTTAGCTTTTTTAAGAACCTTTTTTCTTTCCCAAACCTGTCTATCCTCTCAGGTGGACGTAAAAGATCTATTTCAAAAAAGAGCAGGGGAGTTCTCCCTGGTGTTCTGGCCAATATTTATTCCTCAACCAACATCACTAAAACAGAATATTTGGTGATTGTTGTTTATGGGAGCAGGATAATGATCAGATAATCTGTGTTTGTGGGGTTGATTGAGGGATAAATATTGGCCCAGGGCATTCCTCTGAGTGTGAGTGCAGAATGAAGGAGGAGAAACAAAAAGAGAAGTGGACGAGAGAGAGATTGAAGTGAGGGACTAATTCTTTTCCTAATTCTTTCCCTTTGCTGGAAGTGCTGAACCATACTCTGGCACAAAGCCACTGGCAAAAATCTTCTCTGGGTACCTTGTCCCAAGTGTATGTTTGTCAGGTGTGAGCTAGACACTGAGGGTACATGGAATTACACAAAAACAGGCCATTTGGCCCAAATGGTCTATGCTGGTTTATGGTCCACACCAGCCTTCTCCCAGTTACTTCATTTCACTCCATCAACATATCCATCTATTCCTTTCTCCGTTGAAGGGAATCGAGGGATAGGGGGATAAGGTGTGAAGGTAGAGTTGAGGTAGAAGATCGTCCATGAAATTATTGAATACCAGAGCAGGCTCGAGGGGTCTTATGGCCTGCTCTTGCCCCTATTTCTTATGTTCATATGTTACCTAATGTTTATCTAACTTCACCTTGAATGTATCTTTGCTATTTGCCTCAACTACTCCTTGTGGTAGCGAGTTCCACATTCTAACCAGTCTCTGGGTAAAGTAAGTTTCTCCTGAATTACTAATTGGATTTATTTGTGAGTATCTTATGTTTATGGTCTCTAGTTGTGGACTACCCAAAATAGAAACGTCGGGCCCAAGTTTCGACTCGAGTTGCTCCTATTTTTTTGGAGCAACTACTTTAGTATGGAGTATCTTAGAAATCGCAATTCTCGGCATTAGTTTGCTCCAGTTTAAGTGAGTTAATATAGTTTAGTTTTAGTACAGTGTTTTTTTTCAAAAGGTGAGTTACCAGCCACTTGCAAGTTTAGGCAGCGAAAAGTTACTCCAAACTAAGTTAGAACAGATTAAGTGTCCACTTTTTTGTACGCTCTGAAAAACTTTGTGGAGACTTTAGAAATCAGGCGCAGGTATCCAGAGATGGTGGGGGGTAGGGAAGTTAGAGGATTTTCCAAAGCATTACACACTTCACTTTTAAAAATAAAGAACCATCAATAATAAATGATAAATAAATCAATAAATAATAAATAAAAAATCATTCAATAAATCAATAAATAAAAAATAAAAAGTTCCTACCTCACCTACTCTTTTGGGAGCCCGGCCAGGGCTAGGGGCTGCGTGCTTCGGACTGCAAATCGGCACTAAGGCCGCGATGAGGGAGCCCATTCGGCCAGGGCTAGGGGCTGCGTGCTTTGGGCCCCTCCCACACAGCCAGCAGCACACGCACACAGAATCTGGGGGCCAGGATCTACTGCGCACGTGTGCAGATGCCACTCTTTTTGGCCCAGGGCTGGAGCTCCGCCCCCAGCTGCTTGTGCTACGCTGCGTTGACTGTGAAACAGGCCTGGTGGACTCGGGGAGAATCGCGAGGTAAGTTTTAGGCGGGTCTCTCGGAATGCGCCGTTCTGGGAGGACATCCAAAACTTGGGCCAAATTCTCTACATCTAAATGTAAATTCTCTACATCTACCCTATCCAATCCCTTTCATAATTCTAAAGACCTCTATCAGGTCGCCCCCTCAGCCTTTTTCTAGAGAAAAGAGCCTCATCTTGTTCAATCTTTCCTGATAAATCTAACCTCTCAGTTCTGGTGTCATCCTTGTCAATCCTTTTTGCACCCTCTCCAGTGCCCCTGTTTGTAATATGGAGACCAGAACTGTGCACAGTACTCCATGTATGATTTAACCAGGGTTTTATATAAGATTTGCATCCCTTCTCTGCTTAGCTAGGTCGAGTACTCGGGCTTGGAGCTTTATAACTGAGCCAGTTCCCACCCGAGCTTGCCTCATTTCTCTCGAGCTCCGCATTTGACCGCTCTACGCCAGGAGCCGTGGGATAGAAGTAGGACCTGTAAACCTGCATCAACTGTCGAAATCTGCCGAATTTGTTCCGGGATGTGACGCAGCATCATGCCATGCCACGCCAGAGCACGCCACCAACATTGTCCCTAAGCTGTGCGGGCATACAGCCATCGGGAGATCCTGCACAAGCTGCTCACCAGCTGTTTGGTCGTGCAGCAAACTTAAAGGGAGTGCGCACCAAACATAAAAATTAGAGGGAACATTGCACGCCAGAGCAGGCTGTGCCATTCCCAGAGCAGGCCCTGCTACAACTGTACAGGGTATTGGTGAGGCCACACCTGGAGTAATGCGTACAGTTTTGGTCTCCGTATTTAAGGAAGGATATACTTGCATTGGAGGTTGTGCACAGAAGGTTCACTAGGTTGATTCCTGAGATGAGGGGGTTGACTTATGAAGGTAGGTTGGGTCTATACTCATTGGAGTTCAGAAGAATAAGTGATCTTATCGAAACACATAAGATAATGAGGGGGCTTGACAAGGTGGATGCAGAGAGGATATTTTCACTCATAGGGGAAACTAAAACTAGGGGACATAGTCTCAGAATAAGGGGCTGACCATTTAAAACTGAGATGAGGAGGAATTTCTTCTCTGAGGGTTGTAAATCTATGGAATTCTCTGCCCCAGAGAGCTATGGAGGCTGGGTCATTGAATATATTTAAGGCAGAGATATACAGATTTTTGAGTGAAAAGGGAATAAAGGATTATGGGGAGCGGGCAGGGAAGTGGAGCTGAGTCCATGATCAGATCAGCCATGATATTATTAAATGGCGGAGCAGGCTCAAGGGGCCAAATGGCCTACTCCTGCTCCTAGTTCTTATGTTCTTATTCCCAGAGCATGCCATGCTATGCCAGAGCACAAGGGACAGGTTTCATATTTTCGTTACAGTTAAACCATTCTGTATCAAATAATACTTTCTTGCACCAAATATAATGGCTTTTGTTAATGTGCCTAAAACAGACAAGGACAACATGGTGTGAAATGAATCCAGGATTCAAATGAACAGTAAAGCTTTTAATAGAGATTTATAGACTGCAATCATCACTCAGAAGTCAGGGTACATTTGTTTACTAAACAGTAGAAAAATAATGAAAACAATTATTTTAAATTAGATTATAGAAAACCCTGTAACAACAGGGCCTGAGAGTAAACATTCAGATAAAGTGCAAGGCATTCAGTCCAGTGCACTTGATTTAATACTGATTTCTCCAACACTGTGTAAATACTTCATATTTACAGGAATTATTTACTTCAATAAATCTCTTCATTCTGTCCGTGGTACACCAGAACCAGGGGTCACAGTTTCAGAATAAGGAGTCTGCCATTTACGACTGAGGCAAGGGGAAATTTCTTCACTTAGAGGGTGGTGAATCTTTAGAATTCTCTACCCCAGAGGGTTGTGGATGCTCAGTCATTGCGTATATTCAAGACTGAGATAGAAAGATTTTTGGACTCGAGGGGAATCCAGGGATATGGGGATCGAGCGGGAAAATGGAGTTGAGGTGGTTAATCAGCCATGATCTTATTGTATGGCACAGCAGACTCAAGGTGCCGTTTGGCCTACTCCTGATCCTATTTCTTACGTTTTTAGCGATGGACTGAGCTAAACTGCACAAAAGCAATACCATTGGGAATGTTAGAGAGTTCTTCATGATTCTATATTTCATTCCTGTGGTACATTTACAACTGTGGAGACAAAAAAAATGATAAAACATGAGAGGGATCAAACTGGGCAGATCTTACAAGTACAAATAAACAGAAGTCTGTCCTTTAGCTACTCCACTTTGGGTGAAATGTTGCTGTGTCAAGATGCTCCTTAAAACATACCTCTTTGACCAAGCTTTTTGGTCACCTGCGCTAATTTGTACTTATGCGGCTTGGTGCGAAATTGTTTTATCTCATAATCCTTCTGTGAAGCACCTTGGGATATTTCACAATGTTAAAGGCGCTATATAAATGCAAGTTGTTGTCAGGGAGACCCACAAGTAATAGCAGCAGTGTGCAATATGATTGTGTCACTGTATACCACGGGTACAGTACAGAAATAGTGAGAAATGTTGGGCCTATCGCGTGCGTGCATGCAGAACTTGGATTGTTCAGGGATTACTGTTTGTAAGGAAAAGCAGTTTCCGAGATAGTAGGACTGTGTAGTTCCCCTCACCACCGGCTTTACTCTATCACCTGTAACAGTGAACATGTAATTTTCATTATGAACATAAACTCAAGAACATTGGTTTTGGATCAGTCTTCATCCATCCTATGGAAAGAAATTCCACCACCGAGATCAGCAGAGAGATGTTCACATGGTAACTAAGAAAAATAATTCGGAAACACATTATTACAACAAGGTGCAATACTGAATTATTAATTTTCCTATCATTATTATTTTCTTAAGATCAACTATGCTCCAACAATTTTAAGGGGTGCACCGCTGCAAAGCTGCCCTGGGACACTGCTGTAAATACTGATACACCCCGGTGATCCCCTGCAAACACTGCCACTCTGGAACCGCCATTTTAATTTGTCCCATCCCTTTAAAACTGCACTTAAACACACTGAATATGGTTCTATAACATTTTTATGTATGTAATTGCACAAGGAATATCCCCAGGATTAGCGAGAACATAAATCTTTACCAAGCAGTTTTGAAAAAGACACCTGCGTACCTATATTGCATCTGATTTGTGTGTTTTTCTTTCTTTCTATACACCGCTGCAACTTTCTCTGTGATCTTTTAATATTGCATTGCAGAGTCCCAAGCATGAACTTATTTTTAAATCATCGCTTTTAAAAAAAATAAATAAAGGGCTCAATTTTCCCCAGAGCTTTTTTTTGGCGTACTTGAAGAGTTACGCCGTTTTTTTGGGGTACCCCTATTATGTTCGAAGTTTTTCCGTTTGATTTCTTCATTTTAGTGCAGTCTAACCAGTCCTTCAGTTTTGGGGGTGGAGCCTTGATTGGCACCAAAAAAATCTGGTTGCCACGGTAACCAGGGACACAATGCGGGCGGAGGCTGCAAAGTGACACTTGCAGCTCAGCTCGCAACCTGCACAAACACCTTAAACTACATTACAGCAACTTCAGAAATACATTAAAATACACTGCAGCAACTTAAAAACATATTAAAATACATCGCAACTTTCCTCCATTAAATTATTAAAGTCTCCCCCCAGCCCCCAATGCCGGTGCCGATCCCCGTCCATAGCCCTGGCCGAGTGGCTGCTCGTTGATGCGTGTTCCTACCTGCAAACTTAATGAAGAGTAGTCCAATGAAAATGAAAATTAAAAATCTGGTGTGCATGCTGCTGCACGCCATTGCAAACAACGTTTGAACACTCGCGCAAAATCCCTTTGTTAAAGGAGGCCCATCCCATTGGGCCACACGACAAGACCTGAGTGGACAGTCTTGATCACACCAGCAATTGCGTTAGATTTTAAAGACCCTGTAGTTGGCAACTCTCATCTATTCTCGTAATCTATTCATTTAGGTGCCCCTACCTGCCTGCTTTCCCACAGGGAGTTCATGATGATTTTTTGTGTGGTGTCAGCCGTGGCTAAGTTCGGGGGGGGGGGTGGGGGGGTGGGGGCGTGGGCGCGTGGGCGCGTGGGCGCGGAGAGTGGGGGTGACCACCAGGCAGACTAGGAGGAACTTGGAGGCAGTGTAAGAATCTCCTGTGAGTATGGCACTCGCAACACAACATTCATTGTTGGATACAGGTTCGATCACCCAAATCCGGAGTTCCAAACTCAGGAATGTTCTGAAATCGTGCTGATCCGTGGAGGGCTCATCTGAAATCCGGAAAATGTTCCGAAATCCTGCTATTTTTTTTTAAAGGCCCAGCGGTAAAAATCAGCGGAAACCGCAGTCTTCGTCAACTTTAGTGCGAGGCTGATTACCTCTGTGAGAGGCCCTGGGAGGGGGGGGGAGAAACAAAAAACAATTGCAAAAAACAAAAATCACAACACATTCACAAGACCCTTTTCTATCGAATCACTGCAAAAGAATGAAAAAATAAAAACTTTAACTTACCTTTTTTGCAGGTCTTCATACTTACCGCTGTCCTGGGGGCTGCAACGCCTGCTTTTCTCGGACGTTTTTTTTCACGCAGAATACGGCCGGCCGAAGGGTTCTGAAATCTGGAAATACCCGAATCTCGGCCCAGGCATTTTCGGATTCGGGACGTCAGAAATACGTTCCGAAATGCGGAAATACCCGAAATCCAGAACAGCCTCAGTCCCGAGGTTTCCGGATTCGGGAGGTCGAACCTGTACCAGTGAGGTTGATGACACCTCGAGGGAGTGCAGTCAGAATAAAATCCAGGGCACTGTGGGAGATTCGGCTGCATGGTTGGGGGGGTCAGAAAAACGTGTAGAAATGCAGTTGCTATAGGGGTTGCCATAGGGGACATAAGAAAAAACGTTTTTACGCAGCGACTGGTGGAGGCAGATTCAATCATGGCTTTCAAAAGGGAATTAGATAAGTACCTGAAGGAAAAAAATTTGCAGGGCTACGGGGAAAGGGTGGGGGAGTGGGACTAGCTGAGAATCGCCACAGGCTCGACGGGTTGAATGGACTTCTTCCATGCTGTAACTATTCTATGATTCGATAGTCGGGGATAGACAGATGTTTCTGCAACCGTAGGCGTGAGTCCCACGTGTTGAGTTGCCTCCCTGGTGCCGATAAAGGACATCACCGAGAGGGTGCAGAACATTTTGAGGGCGGGGGGTGGGGGGGAGAAAGAGAAGGGGAACAGGCAAAAGTCGTGGCCCCTGTGGGAACCAATGACATCGGAAGGAAAAGAGTTGAAGCCCTGCAGGCAGAGTTTCAGGAACAGAATAAAAGATTAAAGAGCAGGACCTCAAAAGCGGTAATCTCTGGATTGCTCCCAGTGCCACGTGCGGGTGAGCACAGAAACAGGAAGGTAGTGCAAGTGAATGCGTGGCTGGAAAGGTGGTGCAGGAGGGAGGGCTTCAGATTCCTGAGGCATTGGCACCAATTCTGGGGCAGGAGGGAGCTGTGCAGGCCAGACAGGTTGCACCTAAAACAGGGCTGGGACCAATGTCCTCATGGGAAGGTTAACTAGTGCTGTTGGGGAGAGTTCAAACTAATTTGACGGCAGCAGGGGCACCAGGATACAGCAGCAGAGAGGAGAAATAAGGTGCAGAGAAAACTAAGAGGGACAAACGTGAGTTCAAATCCCACCACAGCAGATGTGGAATTTGAATTCAGTTAATTAAATAAATCTGGAATTTAAAAAAAAAAAAAGCGCTCGTATCAGTAATGGTGACCATGAAACTACTGGATTGTCGCAGAAACCCACCTGGTTCACCAATGTCCTTTTTAGGGAGGGAAATCTGCCGTCCTTACCCGGTCTGGCCTATATGTGACTCCAAACCCACAACAATGTGGTTGATTCTTAACTGCCCTCTGAAATGGCCTAGCAAACCACTGTTGTCTCACCACCACCTTCTCACGAGCAATTCGGGATGGGCAATAAATGCTGGCCTTTTCGGCGATGCCCACATCCCATTATTGAATTTTTTAAAAGGGAGGGAAATTGCGTAGCACCTCGTTTGGGGACTTCCTGCATATGGGAGTCCCGCCCACAGCTTAAATTCGGGTTACCGCCCCCGAGAGCACGTGGAGCCCAAAAAGGCGCGCCCCATTTGCTCTGTGTTGCGAGTGGGGCGGGAGGAATCCGAGACAGTGCAGTGCTACGCGGTGGGACGCGTAGCACTGCCACGTATAAAGGGCCCTCCCCTTCATTAAAAGGGAGGGCCAAGCTGCCGACTCTGCAGATCCCTACCTGGACCACCATGGAGCAGGGTGCCTGTGGCATCAGCCTGGCAGGCAAGTGGAGTGCAAGCTGTCAGATCGCAGCACGGACCCCGTGATCCACCATGCAACGGGCCGCTAGCCATTTAATCCCGAGATCAAAGTACTGACGCACACTCCTGTAAGTACACATTCCTGGGGCCCGCCTGGAAATTCTGACACATTCTTGTCTATCCTGATACATTCCCGGTAATGCCTACAAATTCAAACCACTCAGGAAGTCCCCTTTCATTGCCCACATTCCTCTAAACTGCACTTACACATAATCCTCCGTTCCCACCACTGGTGCGCTCCTCAGAATCAGCTCAAATCTATGCCTACAGATGTGCTAATGAGTTCATGTAGGAAAATTTTTATGCAAACTTCCCAATTGCATTTCAGTCTGTCTAAAACCCAACAATAGCCATTCTAGTGCAAACCGCACCATAGGAGGAAAATTTAGGTGTGAACTTCTCTGCAAAGATCTTCTTTTGCTCAGCAAGTTAGGCTGACAATCTAGGCCCAGAGTGAGTCAGCAATTTTCCTGTAAGTGCAAGGTAGCCATCGATTGGAACACCCCACACAAGTACAGCCACAACTCCTCTCCCGACAAACAGTTAATTTTTTGAGGCTTGTCTTAAGACATAATCAAGGATAAGAAATAATCCAGCACATGCCCTCCAGCTTGGGTGTTTGTTACCTGTCTGCAAAATATTAGTATGGTTAGACACTTTTTATTGCAGGGATATAACTTAAAACAATGCTGAAGGTGTGAGATGCAGCTACATTTGTTGATGATTCGAGCCTGCTTTAGACTATCAAGCGGCACTTACTCACCAATAACCTGCTCATTGATGCTCAGTTTGGGTTCCTGCAGGACCACTCAGCTCCAGACCCCATCACAGCCTTGGTCCAAATATGGACAGAAGAGCTGAATTCCAGAGGTGAGGTGAAAGTGATTGCCCGTGACATCAAGGCAGCATGTGACCGAGTGTGGCATCAAGGAGGCACTGTTTGAAGTGTGACCACTGTTGGAACTGCAGCAGCAAATTTGCGCAAAGCAAGCTCCCACAAACAGCAACGTGATAATGCCCAGATTATCAAGTGGCACTTACTCACCAATAACCTGCTCACCAATGCCCAGTTTGGGTTCCGCCAGGAGCACTCGGCTCCAGACCTCATAAACAGCTTTGGTCCAAACATGGACAAAAGAGCTGAATTCCAAAGGTGAGGTGAGAGTGACTGCCCTTGACATCAAGGCAGATTTGACTGAGTGTGGCATCAAGGAGCCCTAGTAAAATTGAAGTCAATGGGCAAGTATGCAGCAAGACCTGGATAACATGGTACAGTACAGCGGGACCTGGGAGTACTTATGCTTGAAACACAAAAGGATATTATGCAGGTGCAGCAAGTGATCAAGGAAGGCCAATGGTATCTTGGCCTTTATTGCAAAGCGGATGGAGTATAAAAGCAGGGAAGTCTTGCTACAGCTATATAAGGTTTTGGTGAGGCCACACCTGGAATACTGTGTGCAGTTTTGCTTTCCATGTTTACAAAAGGATATACTTGCTTTGGAGGCAGTTCAGAAAAGGTTCACAAGATTGATTCCGGGGATGAGGGGGTTTATTTATGAGGAAAGGTTGAGTAGGTTGGGCCTCTATTCATTGGAGCTCAGAAGAATGAGAGACGATCTTATCGAAACGTTTAAGATTATGAGGGGGCTTGACAAGGTGGATGCAGAGAGAATGCTTCCACTGAAGGGAGAAACTAGAACTAGAGGGCATGATCTTAGAATAAGGGGCCGCCCATTTAAAACAGAGATGAGGAGAAATTTCTTCTGAGGTAAATGTTGTAAATTTGCTGCCTCAGAGCTGTAGAAACTGTGACATTGAATAAATTTAAGACAGAAATAGTTTCTTAAACGATAAGAGGTTATGGGGAGCGGGCGGGGAATTGGAGCTGAGTCCACGATCAGATCAGCCATGATATTGAATGGCGGAGCAGGCTTGAGGGGCCGTATGGCCTACTCCTCCTATTCCTTATGTTCTTATGTAACATTCAGGCTTGGGCTGATGAGAGGCAAGTAACATTCACGCTACGCAAGTGCCAGGCTATGACTATCTCCAACAAGAGAGATATAACCACCATCCCTTGACATTCAATGGCATTACCATTGCCGAATCCCCCACCATCAACATCCTGGGGGTCACCATTGGCCAGAAACTTAACTGGACCAGCCACAGAAATACTGTGGCAACAAGAGTAGGTTAGAGGCTGGGTATTTTGCGGCGAGTGAATCGCCTTCTGACCAATGTTCCCGGTGAGTTGTGTGGCCACCCAGCGCTCCAGGGAACCCATGCAGCTGGCTTTTCAATAGGAGTGGGACTTGAACCCACAAGTCCCTTCTGACTCTGAGGTGAGGGTGCTACCAAATGAGTCACAAGTTGGCAAGAACCAAAGAAAAGAGTTTCTCGAAGCACTGAGTATGTTTGAGGCATTAGATTAGTGGGATGGATGTATGTGACTGGTTATGATTGGTTGTTGTAATAGTCCCTTTAAGATTGTTTGTTAATTACCATGAGACCTTGGGTCACTTTTTATAATTTTAAAATCACAAAGCAATGAATGATTATAGCCTGTGACTGCATCCACTCCCATTGAATTGTAATGGAAATCTGGAACTATCTGCTCCAAATAGCTGTGAGGCTGGGGTCAATTGAAAATTTCAAAACTGAGATAGATAGATTTTTGTTCGGTAAGGACATTAAGGGTTACAGAACTAAGGCAGATGGAGTTAAGATGCAAATCCGCCATGATTTAATTGAATGGTGGAGCAGGCTTGAAGGGCTTAATGGCCTCTTCCTGTTCCTATGAATTAACAGTAATAAATTGAGCCGGTTACTCCTGAAACAACCATGTTGTTTCACAAAGTTTCAGTCAGAATGTACAGTCCCCAAATGTAGAATGATAATATTGCCTGCAACTCCTGATTCAAGAGTAAGATTTCTGGGCAAATAACTGAAGGAAAAAACTTTGCAGGGCTACGGGGTAAGGGCGAGTGAGTGTGACAAGCTGAGAGTCGGCATGGGCTCGACGGGCCGAATGGCTGCCTTCCATGCTGTAACCATTCTATGATTCTCAAGTACCTGTCCAACTCCCTTTTAAAATTATTTATGGACTCAGCTTCCAGCACCTTTGCAGGCGGAGCGTTCCAGATCAGTCATTATCTTACAGGGGAAGGCTCGAAGGGCTATATGGCCAACTGCCCATAATTCTTATGTTCTTATGCAAATGACTAGCACATTACTGAACTTCTGTGGGGTGGGGGGTGGGGGGAAACCTCGAGTAGAGACCCGGTGCAGCTTTTGAGAAGTGATTTGTTTAACAGGTTTCCAGCAGCTGGGCACTGAGCCACGCTGAAACTGAGCTTCCAATCTCTCCTGTGCTTTGTCTGCAGCTTTCCAGATCGAAGAGATTCCAAACGCTTCAGACATGCAGAGCACAGCCAATTACCTGTGGCTCATCTCCGACATTCTCGGGCAAGGAGCCACAGCCAATGTCTACCGTGGGCGACACAAGGTGAGTTGCACAGGTGCAGTTCTGGCAAAAGGTCACCGACTTGATATGTTAACTCTGTCAAATGTATTGTTTTTGTCTTATAACACTCCTGTGAAGCGCCTTGGGACGTTTTCCTACGTTAAATCTGTTGTTGTTGTTTCTCTCTCCACAGATGCTGCCTGACCTGCTGAATATTTCCAGCATTTTCTGTTTTTAGGTGTGCGATACACGGGCTGCTTATTGGTTGGTTGTAGGTTTAGAGCACTTTCTTTACCTAGATTAAACTGGAAACCTTTGTTTTGAAATACTGTCTGTTGCTAGATTTGGTTTAACTCGTATTTTTGTCAAAATGGGGAACAGAACTATTCACAATTTTTTTTCTGTGAATTTAATTTTCTTTAATATGAGATCACAACGTATAAAAGGTAAGTGGATTAACAGTTAATACGTGCACTGTCCATGTGATTGCCAGGGCTGGTTTTGATTGCATGAGGGGGGGGTCGGAGAGGAGTTTTCCAGATTAAATTTTTCCCTATTGGCCTCTCCCATGATTTGCATAACTGTGGAGCAGGGCGGGTGTGAGGGTTAGGAAGGGTCTAGTCATGATGCTCCCAGCAGATTTGATGGACCAGCTAGCCTGTTCCTGCCTGTCCTTTTCGGACATTTGTGTGTAAGAGTGCCTGCCAGGATCCTCGCAGACATGTGCATCTTTTTATAAATCCAGCGGCAACATGTAACATGTAAAAGAAAGAAAGACTTGCATTGATACAGCGCCTTTCACGACCGCAGGATCTCCCAAAGCGCTTCACCGCCAATGATGTACAGTCACTTCAAAATGCAATGTAGGAAATGCAGCAGCAATATGTGCACAGCAAGCTCCCACAAACAGCAATGTGACGATGACCAGATAAACTGTTTTTTGTTATGTTGATTTGAGGGATAAATATTGGGAAAAATCAATCCATTTCCACCTTAAATATATTCAATGACCCAGCTTCCACTGCTCTCTGGGGTAGAGAATTCTATAGATTCACGACCCTCTGAGAAAAGAAATTCCACCTCATCTTTATTTTAAATGGGCAACTGCTTATTCTGAAACTATGCCCCTTAGTTCTAAACATGTGACTGTGACTGTACTTCAAAAATGGTTCACCTTGAGATGTCTTGCCATGATACTGCAGCACATAATTGCGAGTATTCTTTAACTTTTCACAGAAAACAGGCGACCTGTACGCTGTCAAAGTATTTAACAACATCAGCTTTCTGCGGCCCGTTGAAGTGCAGATGCGAGAGTTTGAGGTCCTTCGAAAACTGAATCACAAGAATATTGTCAAACTTTTTGCAGTAGAAGAGGAGGTATGGAAATCACACTTTTTTAGCCTTTGTAAGATTAAAATAACAGGCATCTGCATGTCGGATCAACTTTGACACTAAATCTTAAGATCTTCACCTTTTAAGTGGATAAATTCTATTCGTCATACCTGTCTTAAATGTACTATTTCACTAATTTCCATTTACCTGACCCTTCTTTCCTAACTTGCTTTCAGGTAGTATGCTGGGTTTACCTTGTCTGTATTTACCATTTACTACTTTGTACACTTCATTGAAGCGCCTTGGGATTTTTCACTGTTAAAGGCGCTATATAAATGCAAGTTGTTATCCTCTGTACATTTAGTAATGACTTTCCTGGCCAGGAATGTGAAACTGACTGTAGTGAAACTGAAAGTGATATTAACTGTATTACAGCTGCAATGTCCAAAATCCGGAGTTCCGGAATGTCCTGGACTCCGGACCGATTGGTGGCAGGGTCGTCCGGAATCCGTAAACTGTTCTGGAATCCGGACTCTTCAGGTGCCGCCGCTACCGGGCCTCGGGCCTACGCCGCTTCTCGCCACCGCCCGACTTCAGGCCTCGCTGCACCGCCCCTTGCCGCCGCCCGACCTTGGGCCTTACCTCGCCACCGCTGCCTGACCTTGGGGGGGCTTCCTCGCCGCCCCGCCTGACCAGATCCTCTTCGATGGCGGAGCCCCGCCCGAACACTTCCATGGCAGCGGGGCCCTGCCCGCCGACCCGAACAGCTCTTCGGCAAGCACCCCCCGACGTTCCGAAATACCCGAACCTGGGCTCGGGTGTTTCCGGATTTTCCAAAGTCCGGCAAAACCCAAAATCCGGAATGGTCTCGGTCCCTGTATCACATTACGATCCAGACTGTCACTCGATCTGAACCGTGTTTGTAACTAAACTGGGACGGCTATTATCTTGCCTAATGGAGCAGACCCGTCAGTGAATAACATAACTTGGTGGATCGTTGAGATTTCCCGAGCAGAACGCTTCCCCATTGTTCCGCTCCTGCCGCTGGAACAGTTGATCAATCAGCTGGACTGCTGGCTCGAAGCTCCCCACACATCTGTTCACAATTCCAGTTGCTGGACCCAGGACACCTGACCCCCACCCCACTCCCCAAAAAGGACTAGAGAAGCTCGGATTGTTCTTAAGAGCAGAGAAGGTTACGGTGAGATTGAATAGAGGGGCTGATAAAGAAAGACTTGCATTTCTGTAGTGCCTTTCACGACCACCGGACGTCTCAAAGTGCTTGCAGCCAATGAAGTACTTTTGGAGTGAAGTCACTATTGTAACATGGTCGATGCTGCCACCTTCTCCACAGGTGGAAGATTAAAGCATCCCCATTATGTGACTGTGGAGCTCCTAATCAGACCCTGGAGACCCTGGACATCATCGAGCATTGCCCTCAGAGGAAATTCCCAGGCAGCCTACAAGATATCCACGCTGTTATACTGGAAGCTTTGGCCTGGATATCTGACTTAAATATTGACATCTGATTTGCTTTGCTTCCACCATGATTCTATGAAAAAGCAATCACTGTCCCTCCCAGCTACAGGATTAGTGCTAAAGGCTGAATCACTTCCATTGATGTCAGGCTCAGTCCCTTCAGCGTGATTTAGCAGAGCTGCCCCCTCAAGATCATGGGAGAGCCTGTCTGTTTAAACTAGCCAACAGGTGGTGAATAATGGATAACCCATAGTTACGCTGGTCTCCCATTATCCACACATTCCTGTGTGCAATCAAGAGCAAGGATAATTGACATAGTTACATCTCTGTACTTCTCACTTAATGCTCCCCAGATCTCTCCTCAGCTCCAGAATTTTCCTTTCCAAAGTCTCTCTCAATTGTATTGCTACTCTTGCTGTAGCCTTTTAGTACGACGTCAAAATGAACGATCACAAAAGCCCAATGATACAGGGATCATAAAAGCCATGGAGTTGGAGGTGTCCTCTTTTGAATGAGACTTTATACCCAGGCCCCCCTCAGGTGGACGTAAACGATTCTACGGCACTATTCAAATAAACGGGAATTCTCTCCGCTGTCCTGGCCAACATTTATCCCTCAGCCAAGATCACTGAATAAACCGATTATCTGATCCTTTATCACATTGCTGTTTGTGGGAGCTTGCTGTGTGCAAATTGGCTATTATGTTTCCTGCATTACAACAGTGACTACACTTCAAAAGTGTTTCATTGGCTCTGCCTACTTAGAATCATGGAATCATTGAAATTTATGGCGCAGAGGAGGCCATTTGGCCAATCATGTCTGTGTCAGATGAAAAAGAGCTATCCAGCCTATTTCTACTTTCCAGCTCTTGGTCCATAGCCCTGTAGGTTACGGCACATCAAGTGCACATCCAAGTACTTTTAAAATGAGATGAGGGTTTCTGCCTCTACCACTCTTTCAGACAGTGAGTTCCAGACCCCCACCACCCTCCTGAATAAAGAAAGTTTTCCTCAACTCCCCTCTAATTCTTCTACCCATTACTTTAAATCTATGCCCCCTGATTATTGACCCCTCTGCTAAGGGAAACAGGTCCTTCCTATCCACTCTATCTAGGCCCCTTGTAATTTTATACACCTCAATCAAGTCTCCCCTCAGCCTCCTCTGTTCCAAAGAAAATGACCCCAGTCTGTCCAATCTTTTCTCTCAGCTACAATTCTCCAGTCCTGGCTACATCCTCGTAAATCTCCTCTGCGCTTAAGCTGTGACATGTTGATTATTAAGTTTTTTCTGTCGCCTGGGTTACTTTCCTCTGTCTGCCTCTTCATCCTGAGCTGGTGGATGTTAGCTGCCAATCATTATCTTACTGACCTTGTGTATATCTGCTCCTATTCCTTGTGCCATTCCTTCAGCTTCTGTTTGATTCACCCTTTCTGTAGCATTTGCAGCTTATACTATCCTCCGCTTAGCATGATACCTTTGAAAACCCATTCTATACTTTCTTTGCTCCCATCTTCTGGTAGAGCTGTTTCCATTGCTTCAACAATATCCACATTTTCAACAGCTGCATGTTATCCTTTATCAGGACAGATCGTTTTTTGTCACTTCAAGTGATTTCTAGTTCTCCTGAAGCTCTTCTAGTATTTTCCATTCAATTCCCACCATTTTAAACTCTTCCTAATGTGTACATTTCAAAAGAGGAATTCTGAGATTTCACTAACTTGACCCCACCCTCCCTGGTTGCACATGCCTCAGTGCGTACGTTCTACATTTTCCGTAATCTCTTATCAATATTTATTATCCGAACTTGTCCTTGCCGTATGTTCTTTTTAGATGCTTTTAACAGTAGTTTTGTTGATATGATTCACTGTTCCCGGACACATGTGCCAAGATATGTTTTGCTCAGCTTCCTCCGTTGTGGGCCTCGTGGTGCCAAACACACTAAAGGGCTGATTTGCTGCCGACTCGTGCGTCGTGAGGTTCCTTGGATGCCTTGAACTGCCGTTGGAAAATCACAAGCCCGCTCTCCACCATTTTCCAATGCTCTCTTGCAAGGTCCAGGAGAATCTACTCCTGGAGCTCCACGTTAAGGATTTTGAGCACCGAATATTCAAACCTGTTAAATGTTCCTTTTGTGTCTTCCTGTGTTTAGACCACCAGCAGAAATAAAGTGCTTGTCATGGAGTTTTGTTCATGTGGAAGCCTGTATACCGTTCTGGAAGAGGCAGGGAATGCATTTGGCCTACCAGAATCGGAGTTCCTGATAGTATTGCGAGATGTGGGTACGTTCCCGATGATTTGCCAACCTGCCAAGTGTTTTATTTTTTGGCTTGAATGAAAGTTGGAATGAATATGCTAATTCCCGCGTGTGAAAGCAATATTAAAAACAATCTTATTGTTGTGAGGTAAGGTGATCAAGTATTCTGTTGTGTGGATCCATCTGTTGATTCTGTCTCTCCTCCTCCTGCCCTCAGCAATTGGCAAACCATTCTATACCAATGTTTGGTAATATTTTAAAAAAGTCAGAGTTTTGGGCTATTTTAATTTAATTAAATTTCTGAGGGCACTAGTATTTTTTTTACTTGATCCGGTTCCTGTGTCTGCTTACTTTTATGACAATCCTAATTTATTTTGTCCACCCCTCCTCCTGAAGCCATTGACTCCCTCACTGAGGCTTGATCCTGCAATTACTCCTCTCTCTCTCGCCAAATAATTCACCTGCGACCATTGACAGTGAATGCCGCCAATCGAATCTGGCACTGTCCTCCTCCAGTGCCCACCTGCACATCAGATGGGGAATCACTGTACAGCAATCTGACTCCCCTGTGACTGATTGTAGTACCCCTACTACTGCCATGACTGTGATCAACTACCCCAGCACAGAGAGAGGCAAACATGTGACCTTCCTGATTATGTCTGTCTCAGAGGGCTGTGGATCCCGAATCGTTGAGTCTATTCAAGGCTGAGGTAGATAGATTTTTGGACTCCAGGGGAATTAAGGAATGTGGTGATCAGGCGGAAAAGTGGAGTTAAGGTAGAAGATCAGCCATGATCGTATTGAATGGCGGAGCAGGCTCGAGGGGCCGTTTGGCCTACTCCTGCTCCAAGTTCTTATGTTCTTGTATTCTAATTGGAGACTTTACCTTTGAGGCATTGAAATCCTTTTGCTTTTTATATTTATTTATAGACATTTTTATATGTAAAAGCTAGGTTGGCTAATCTCTAGTAGCTGGCTTAAAAACACAGCTTTGGAGTAAGTTATTCTGACCAAAATTCTTGCTGTGGGTCGGAGTTCAGAACAGACAGTCAGTTTAGTGGAGGTATAGGATAACCATCAATGTAAAGTAAGTGTATAAATAAATAATAATAGGAACGAGTAAGATTAGGGATTTATTATTGCTGAGCAAGATGATTTTCGGGTATTTGACTCACTGCAGACTTTGACCCTATATTGATATTGTGTGTTTTTTTTAAATGGAAAACTTTTGTGCTTCCTATCTCTTTGATTGCTTAAAACAATGGTTGTTAGCTTCCAGAATCTGATGGGTGTTTAATATGCATCATTCCGAAGTGAGGGTGGTGAGCACTACATTTAGTCCAGTCAGGATTATAACTTATCCTTGGCTCATATAAACCCTGAAAAGGGAAGATTGTTGAAAAAGATACAGATTTTTGCTTCTGGGAGCTGCTGTGAAACCGTTGAGACAGATAGAGAAAGTAGTTCTATTTAAAACCTTGAGAAGTGCAACGAACCTCTTCGATATCAATGTGTGTGTGATGGTGGAAACCACTCTGCTTCCGCACTTGACTTGAATCTCAAAAGCAAAATACTGCGGATGCTGGAACATGAAATAAAAACAGAAAATGCTGGAAATCTCTAAAATGCAGGTCAGGCAGCATCTGTGGAGAGAAAAAGAGTTATCGTTTCAGGTCGATGACTCTTTGTCAGAAAAGAACAGATTCTTAAGGAGCACTGAAAGGGAGGGGAAGAAAGAACAAAAGGGAAAGTCTGTGATAGGGTGGAAGGCAGGAGAGATTAGAGCGACAAAAAGGATGATGGGCCAAATTGAAATGGTAATGACAGAAGTTAGAAAAAAGGTTAGTCTAGATAGGGTGTGAATGGCGGGATAATGACCAGCTGCCATTGGAGACAAAGAGAAAAAATATATAAGATTGTGGGGGGCGGGTGGGGTGGCTGCAACGTGCCTAAACGAAAGATGAGGTGCTGTTCCTCGAGCTTGCGTGAACTTCATTGGAACAGTGTAGGAGGTCGAGGACGGAGAGGTCAGAGTGGGAGTGGAGCGGGGAATTAAAGTGACAGGCTTTAAGGTCATGCTTACGGACTGAACGGGGGTGCTCTGCAAAGCTTGAATCTATATTGACTTGAATCTCAATGCTCTTCCAACAGTGGCCGGCATGAACCACCTACGAGGGAATGGAATAGTCCACAGAGACATCAAGCCTGGAAACATCATGCGCGTGATCGGGGAGGATGGACAGTCGGTTTACAAACTCACCGACTTTGGAGCAGCCAGAGAGTTGGACGATGACGAGCAGTTTGTTTCGCTTTATGGAACCGAGGAGTATTTAGTAAGGACCAACTCTTTATACTTTAAGAATTCAAGTACGTATTTATATTTTGGAGTCAACAGTTGGATTCCAAACCGAAGGTCAAATCGTAGCCACGATCATACTAGACTTGCCTGTTCTTTTTTGGGGCTACCTTAGATTCTTGGTCCTCTACCTGTGTCATCGGGTAGGTGGTGGTTTGAACAGGAACAGGAGGAGGCCATTTAGCCTCTCGAGCCTGTTCACCCATTCAATGAGGTCACGACTGATTGACCTAACTCCATATACCCACCTTTGGCCCAGATTCCTTAATACTTTTGGTTAACAAATATCAGTCACCGATTTATAATTAACAATTGATCAAGCATCAATTGCCGTTAGCGGAAGAGAATTCCAAATTTCTACCACCCTTTGTGTAGAAGTGTTTCCTAATTTCATTCCTGAAAGGTCTGGCTCTAATTTTTAGACTATGCCCCCTGGTCTTAGACTCCCCAACCGGGGGAAATAGTTTCTCTCTCTCTCTACCTTATCTGTTTCCCGTAATATCTTGAAACCTTCAATTAAATCACCCCTTAACCTTCTAAATTCCAGGGACTACAACCCTAGTATTTTCTCCTTGTAATTTAATCCCTGGAGTCTGGGTATCATTCTGGTAAACTATGCTGCACTCCCTCAAAGATCAATATATCCTTCCTGAGGTATGCTGCCCAGAACTGCTCTCAGTGCTCCAAGTCTGGTCTTACCAGGGCTTTGTACAACTGTAGCTGTAGGTGGCCTGTTTGCAGATCCTGTCAATGCTGTCATTAGCTGGCCTCCCAAGAGGGATGCCACTCAGATCAGATTTATCCTTCTCCATCTCTTTCTCCACCCCCCCCCCCCCAAGAAATACCACTGCTTATGCTTGGTGTTGTCTTCGATTGGGAACTGGGGTTTGTGTTGACCGAGCTGAGCTCTTCTGGGACAGCAGCTGCGATGTGAATGTTGGGGGAGGATGGATTGGTTTGGTTCGGCTCTGACGGCCTCTGCAGTCCAATAATCTGCTGACATTCATTGGATGAGATTCTGAGGGTGACTGACACTTGTAAAACCATTGTCCGCCAAGGATTCGACATCTTCAAGTGGGCAGAAATTTGAGGGGGATTTAAAAAAAAATAAATACATGAGAAATATGATTTTGAAAATGCTGACATTTACTTCAGCATCTGTACGGTATGGTGGCACATTTTGAGATCCAAGTCAACACTACATTATATCCGGGAAAACATTACAAATGAGGAAAGGCACCAATATCTGTCACTTGATATTAATCTAACTTGAAATTGGCTTCATTCAACCGGTGGAGTTGCTTTGATGGAGGATTGAAGCTGATTGTTTTGCGATTTCAATATTCTGTGATTCATTTTCGTGTTGCTTGCAGAAAGGTTGAGGCTCTCATTGTCTGATGAAACTGGCGTGTGAAAGAACTGTCAATGTGGCATGCTTTTCACTGCAAGATACAGGCTATTAAACCTCATGGAGGAATGGGGTATTAAACCTCAAGGAAGGGATAGAGCTCTAAAAGAACATAATTCCAAAGAATTGTGTTTCCCGGCACTCAAGCTCTGAATTTTCTGACTTGAAGAAATTAGATATGATTAAATATAAATTTTTATATCTATATAACAAAGATAACTGCAATTGATTAATATTTATGGAATTAGTCATCGAGGGCTATTGTCCTTTTATAAGTAGATGTGTCCTCCAGTCTAGCCAAGAACATCTGACTAGAGAAGTAACAAAATCTGATTAGCATCCAGATATGTATGAGCGAGCAGTATTGAGGAAGCCTCAGCAGAAAATGTACGGAGCCACTGTTGACCTGTGGAGTATCGGAGTCACGTTTTACCATGCAGCTACAGGCAGTCTCCCATTCAGGCCGTTCGAGGGACCCCGCAGGAACAAGGAAGTCATGTGAGTTCATGGACTGGATTTTCGGCTTTGATGTTTTTTGGGGCGGTATAGTTTGCGCCTCAGTAAGTAAGTTTGGGCAGCTGGGCCCTGAGTCGGGGCGTAGCGCTAAAGGTGATGTTGCACACGTCTCTCAGGGCATAGAGATGGGAAACTCTTAAACCCCCCCCTCCCCCCCAAAAAAAACCATAAAAACATTGTCCACGCCACCACAACATAAATCGCAAAAAAGAATGTAAAGAAAAAGCAATCGCACTTACCTTAGGAGTCAATTACTTGCCTCTCCGCCATCGGCATCGTCTGACCGCCCTGATTTTCCAGGCGGTCAGTGCAAGACGCACTTTGGGGCGTATGAGTCGGGCAAGAGTCCAAACTCGCACCGGTGTCGCAACCAAGGACAGTTCTTCCGGGCGGTGCTGCTCCGCGCCACAGCAAAACCAGACCCGAGGATCGCTGCAGGACGCTGGAGGCTGACCGCCCGGCCAAAAGTCCTCACCAACACCATAGCCGTCACTCTGGGGCAAAAAAGGGACTGGAGAGTAGCCGAAAATCCTCCCCCATATCTTTCTATTGCATCTCCGTGCGACCCTCTCCACAGAGTGCTGCATGGCCTCACCCCTCCCTATCTCTGTAATCTCCTCCAGCCCCACAACCCCCCCCGAGATGTCTGCGCCCCTCTTGCCCTCTTGAGCGACCCTGATTATAATCGCTGAACCATCGGTGGCTATGCCTTCTGTTGTCAGGGCCCCAAGTTCTGGAACTCTCTGCCGAAACCTCTCCGCCTCTTTGCTCCTTCAAGACGCTCCTTAAAACCTACCTCTTTGACCAAGCTCCGCTAATTTCTACTTATGCGGCTCGGTGTCAAATTTTTTATCTGCTGTGAAGCGCCTTGGGATGTTATTGTTTGCTGTTGGGGCCAATGGATAGTGTTCATCGCAATGTTGGTGTCGTTTAATTTCACCAAAAGAACTGCTCCATTTCTCCTGTGCTCTTGAATCATTTTTGAAAATACTAATGCACAATCCAGAATCCTTGACTGCTGAGATCAAACTGGACATTGTCACAGCTGAGAATGTGGCATTAAAATACTTTTGAGTTTGAATGAGCAAAACTCGAGTAGTTCGAGAGAGAGAGAGAGAGAGAGAGAGATATTTGCTATTACAAAGTCATTTTAAAAGTTCGGGGAAATTCCTCTCCGACCCATCTAGACGATCGAAACGAGTTCAGGAGATCACTCTGGCCATTAAATTCCTTACAGTCCCTGATTATAACTATATTGAACGTGAACAAACTTCCCGTTGCATTCTACAGTTAGGAATAAATACAGTTTATAAATATTTTAAACATAGACGACGGAGGCAACGGACGACAATCTCCATTTCTCTTCCTAAAACCCTTGCGACCGTTGTCTCCACTTTCAAAAGGCATCCTTAAAGCCGACCTTTAGGATCATGTCTTTGCTCACGCTACATCCTGGTACCTGTTGAAGCACCTTGGGATCTTTCTGACATTAAATGTACTGCACACATAGTGTGGCTGTTGCGAGTGCACATTTGTGTCTTTGCAAAATATTCTAAATTCTGCTGAATTAGTTTCGCCATGTGTTGTATTTTAGGTACAAAATAATCACAGAAAAACCCCTGGGAACAATATCTGGGGTTCAGAAATCAGAAAATGGGCCAATAGACTGGCATCATGAATTGCCTTTGTCTTGTAACCTTTCCAGGTAAGTCTGCTCTTGAAAAATGTTGGTTTACACTTTGATAATATATTGCATATTTGTATATGATCAGTGACCTTACAGCTGTGTGAAATTAATAAAGTGGGGGGGGGGGGTACATTTACATAATCTCGGGGTCCTTGATGGTTGCTTTAGATTTAGCAGAGGCTGTATTTCGATGGAGGTGAAAAATAGGTCAGCTGAATTTAGTTCTAAATTCTGTCTTCTGAGCAATGCTTAAATAACAAGAATTGTGTTTTTTTAATAAGTATTTATTTGTTCCCCTTATCCCTCCTGTGGCCTCCCCGTGCTTTATGCTGTTTCCAGCCAAAAGACGCAAATGCAATTTAGTCTCTGGCCTCTGCAAATGCCAAATTTTATATCCGTCCTCTCCCCCATGACTCTCGGATGGATTCCGCCCCACCCATCAGTGGCTATCATCGTCTACATCATTTTCACGTTTGTCCTCATCTGGTGCCACCTCGAAACTCCACCTCCCTGGGCGGCCTAGCCTGCTGGGAAATTGGGAGATTTCACGAGTGCCCCCCCACCACCCCCGCTGTATCTTTTCCTGTGAGAATCCTGATGAATCCCATGCTTTTAGTGTGCTGTATCCTTTCGGAATTCAACGGCCTTTTTTTTGTGTTGTATTGAGTTAAAAATGTTTTTAAAAATTCTATAAAATTCCCCCCCCCCAAAATTGCCAACATGTTTACCTGCCCGAACTGCACATACACCTACATTACAGAAAAGATGGGATTGCACTAGAAGGGGTACAGAGGAGATTTACAAAGATGTTGCGAGGACTGGAAAACTTTAGCTATGAGGAACGATTCGATAGGCTGGGGTTATTTTCCTTAGAACACAGGAGGCTGAGGGGAGATTTAATTGAGGTGTATAAAATTAGAATGCGTTTATTTGAACTAATAAGATGGCCACTGTGTCTCTGGCTCTTGATTATCACATGACCGATTGGTCCCCTTGGAGGATAAGCCACACCTTTAAGTTTCTCTGTAATGTATAAATGGAATAGCCCAGCCCAAGTTCTGGCTGACTTTGCAAATTGTAATTTGATCCATTCTGACTTCAGAAGCCAGAGGACAGATCTCGAACAACCCAACAAAAACCACCAAGTTCCAGCCAAAGCCCCTTACCCCAGTGTAAGTGCTGCCTCTCCCAGCCAAAGGCCATTACCCTAGCGCAGGTGCATCCCTCCCCCCGTCACCATAGATGGGGCATTGTGTGCGTCACGGATTGTTCACAGATTTATTGGGTATGAAGTGAATAGTGACAGTGTCATGACTTCTGGATTTCATCCACTCCAACAATATTCCTGACTCACGAGCTTTTCGAGAAAATTGATCTGTCTTTCCCGAGTTCCCTATCTTCCCCCCCCCCCCTAACCCGCCCCAATGTGTCTCTCTCTTCCCCACCCCTTGAGCAGCCCGTGTACTAACCCGCACCAATTCAAGATCACCCATCACCCCTGTGATTTCTGACCATTATTGGCTCCCAGTTAAATAACGCCTTGATTTCAAAATTCTCGTCCTTGTTTACAAATCGCTCCATGGCCTTGCCCCTTCCTATCTCAGTAATCTCTTTCAGCCTCACAGCCCCACAAAGATGTTTGCGCTCCTCAAATTCTGGCCTCTTGAACATTCCTCATTATAACTGCTCAACCATCGGTGGACGTGCCTTGAGCTGCCTGGGCCCTAAGCTCTGGAACTCCCTTCCTAAACCTCTCTGCCTCTCTACCTCTCTTTCCTCCTTTTAAGACGCTCTTTAAAACTTACCTCTTTAAACAAGCTTTTGGTCATCTGCCTTAATTTCTTCTTCTGTGGCTCGGTGTCAAATTTATCTGTTTGTCTTATAACACTGGTGTGAAGCACCTTGGGACATTTTACTATGTTAAAGGCGCTATATAAATAAAAGTTATTATTATGACTACATTACAGCAAGTCATTGGCTGTAAATGCTTTGGGAAGCCCTGAGTTCATGAAAAGTGCTGTATATATGCAAGTCTTTCTTTCTATTTTGTTCACTGTCAGTAGGCCTCTTGAATTATTGTATGTGAAAGAAAGAAAGACTTACATTTATATAGCACCTTTCACGACGACCAAATGTCTCAAAGCGCTTTTCAGCCAATTAAGTACTTTTTGAAGTGTAGTCACTGTTGTAATGTAAGGCACTATATCCTGTGGGGCAGGAATGTCATTCAAATCATGATTCCTATTGATAATTAAGTAGAAAATGGAATGGAAATAATATTGGGGGGAAAAAAAATGTTTTTTTTTGTCATTATTGTAAAGTAATAGGTTTAGAAACAGCAAGACATTTTGCTGCTCTTTCTCTCCCTAGAGGCCTGCAGTCTATGTTGACACCTATCCTGGCAAACATCCTTGAAGCTGATCAAGAGAAGTGCTGGGGTTTTGATCAGTTTTTTGCAGAAACCAACGATGTTCTGCACAGAATAGTGATTCACGTCTTCTCTCTGCAGCAAGTCACACTGCACAAGATTTACATTCAGAGCTACAACACGTATGTATATTGTTTAAAGTCTGAGCATCCTGTACTTGGTGCATGATCGTGCATGTTTCTAGCTATAGAACTCTGTTCACAATTCTTTGCACACTGAACTAGAGCTTAGTTCCAAGGAATGTGTGTAAAATATGTTGTAATACAGAATTTCCCCTGGCTGAGTAGTCGAGAACCAGTCTCGTGATAAGGGGTCGGCCATTTAGGACTGAGATGAAGAGAAATGGCTTCATTCAGAAGGTGGTGAATCTGTGGAATTCTCTACTCCAGAGGGCTGTGGAGGCTCAGTCATTGAGCATATTGAAGACAGGGATCGATAGATTTTTGGATATTAGGGGAATCAAGGGACGTGGGGATAGTGCAGGAAAATGGAGTTGAGGTCGAAGATAAGCCATGATCTTATTGAATGGCGGAGCAGGTTCGAGGGGCCGAATGGCCTACTCCTAATTCTTCTGTTCTTAATTGAAAATGTTTTGTGACCGTTTAATTAGTAAGTACACTATTTAGACTAGCGAGGTCTCTTTGCCAATGGTTAACAATCCATTTAGATAGGAGAAGTTGACATCAAAACAAACTTGGCCTTCATGAGCTGTGCTTTCTCCTGGCCAGTTACTAAGCTGGATTGATAATCATCATCATAGGCAGTCCCTTGGGGTTGAGGATGACTTGCTTCCACACTAAAAATGAATACTCAGGTGACTGATGAACTAATTTTAAACTGTGGAAGATGCCTTTGCATGAATTCTTTTAACGTTGCACACTAACCACCGCACAGGCTTGACGGAGCAAGGTCTAGGTCCAATGGCAAGGGGATCCAAGATGACTGGAGACCAGTACTGGATTGATAGTACCGTGGAGATATCTGCCTTCTAAGTTGCCCCTCCTCCCACAGTCTAGAGATGCCTGGAACAGGATTCGTAGTATGAATTGGTATTAATTAGACAATGTCTAATTGTTTTGTTTTAAATTATTAATTTCAAGAAATGTGACCACCCTTTTCAGAGTTTGAAACTGACTGCAACTTCGGGATTTGGCCCATGTGCAGGCGCATGTGGAAATCCTGGAGTTATGGTTAGTCGCTCTGAAACACCACCCCCCCCCCCCCCCCCCCCAATAGAGCCGGCAATCTGTTATCACCCAAATCATTGAAACTGATGATTGCTTCAGCTCTTCGCAGTAATTATGCTGTTCAATTTCCCACTAAAAGTTAGACCCAAAGGGATTAGATGTAACTGGGGTTTTGACAATGTATTGACTGCTAAACAAATGTTAAGGGCCTGAAAAAGTAATTTAATTTTGTGCAACATCAAATTTGTCCATTTTAATAAAAAGTAATATTTCACAAAACATTTTTTTTTAAGTTTGCCCATTTTTATTTCAGGTTTGCAGCTTCCCCATGCGAGAGCACCAATCATTTGCTCTAACTATTTAAAAATGTTAGAATTTTCAGAGCTAGTTTACTTGTTCGCTGAGCATTTTGCCTGTTAGACAGCCTGTTGATGTAACGGCAGCTCAGCCAAGGGGATCGTCACTAACCTGCGCTGAATTGAATTGAAGGTCGGAAAACCCGAAGTTTTCGATTAAGGGATTGTGCGGATCCTTGTGTGGAGCGCACTTTGGGGCCAGCGGCAAGCGTCTTCGCTTCACTGCTGACTGCAAATTCCGAGCCAATATGTGTAATATATATATTCTGTGTGTATAAGTAATATATAGGGGCTGAGTTTACGGGCGGAGGCTTCCCGTGGGCGGATGCCTCGTACGCGTCCGTGGGGGCTGCAAATTATGGCCCATTATGTACTGGCTGATATCTTGTGGACATTGGGAGTGAAGACCAATGTTGTGTTGTGTTCAGGTGAAGTGGGGTTAGTGAGCAGGTGAATAATTGGACCAAAGCATGTACATGTAATTCAGTCGTTATTTTAAAGTCATATTGTGCCCTTATTTCTAATAATACTTAGTTTTGCTATTGAACTATAAAATCCTACAGCAATTTGAGAAGTAAGAGTTTGTCGGAGTTTCCCTGCTGTACGGGCTGAGGAGCTGGGAGATACAAAACAAACGGCGCAACAGTGCCACCACTGCCGGGCAGGTGTAATTACAACAGGACAACTTTACATGGGCAGATTCCATCGGCCCTATTTTGGCCACCATTCTGCACCTTTTTTTTGGCGTCTGCTGTTTTTTTTTGGAGCAGATCTAAATCTGCAAATTTTGCCAAGGTTTCTGCGCCATCTTTTTGTGCCGGCTGCCGCCAGTGCCATTTCTGGCCATTTAAGCGAGTTTGGCCAACTAGGATTTTTTCAAAAATGGTGCAATGCACCATTCTGAAAAACCGTACCTGCACTTAAGCAAATCGGCACAGAGGAGAAAATCATTGTTTTAGCGGCGTTCAGGTAGGTTTTGGAGGGAGGGAAGTTTTTTTGCTGAGGGATAGGATAGGAGAGGCACCGGCGGAGGGGGTCGGGGGGGGGGGGGGGCCATTCTGCCTGGGATAGCACCAGGGGAGGACCATTCAGCCCGGGATTGCAGCGGCACTGGGAGAGGGAGGCCATTCGGTCTGGGATAGCAGCAGCACCGGGGGTCTACAAAAAAGTGGTAACCTAATGTGTAGAATTACTTTCATTTTATTAGGCCTGTTCCATCTAAAAATCTAAAATTAAAGAAATAAATATTAGAGTCTGATAGTTTGTCACTACAATCTTCCAATAAACTGAAGTAAAGAGATCTTGGCAACGGTACATATAATAGCTACCTGCATCTGTCTTGCCGCACCTTGTATGTTTCACTTTGCAGCTTCAGTCCTTCAGTGCATCCCTCGTTACCCTGACGACCTCAGTTTTTCGGCACAGACCTTAAGCTCCAACCCAGAGCGTAAGGACAATGTGCGCCACTCCAAAATGAACGTTTATTCCGGCAAAACTTGCAACTTTCTTTTGGCACAGTCAGCCACTAAAAAATAGAATGTACCTCTATAACTGCGCCAAAAATCGGCCATGTGGAAAAATGGCCACCATATATATAGGAATTCATGATGAGAGAAAACATGAAATATGCACAGACAGAAGATATTGGCGTCCTGCGGCAATTATATGCACTTTGTGGATGTGGTGTATTTGGACTTCCAGAAGGCATTTGACAAGGTTCCACATAAAAGGTTACTGCACAAGATAAAAGTTCACGGGGTTGGGGGTAATATATTAGCATGGATAGAGGATTGGCTAACTAACAGAAAATAGAGAATCGGGATAAATGCTTTATTCTCTGGTTGGCAACCAGTAACTAGTGGGGGGCCTCAGGGATCAGTGCTGGGACCCCAATTATTTACAATCTATATTAACGACTTGGAAGGGGCCAAGTTTGCTGACGATACAAAGATGGGAGGAAAAGCAACGTGTGAGAGGACACACAAAATCTGCAAAAAGACATAAACAGGCTAAGTGAGTGGGCAAAAATTTGGCAGATGGAGTATAATGTTGGTAAGTGTGAGGTCATGCACTTTGGCAGAAAAAAAATCAAAGAGCAAGTTATTATTTAAATGGAGAAAGATTGCAAAGTGCCGCAGTACAGCGGGACCTGGGATACTTGTGCATGAAACGCAAAAGGATAACGCAGGTACAGCAAGTGATCAGGAAGGGCAATGGAATTTTGACCTTTATTGCAAAGGGGATGGAGTATAAAAACAGGCAAGTCTTGCTACAGCTATATAAGGTATTGGTGAGGCCACACCTGGAATACTGCGTGCAGTTTTGGTTTCCATATTTATGAAAGGATATACTTGCTTTGGAGGCAGTTCAGAGAAGGTTCACTAGGTTGATTCTGAGGATGAGGGGGTTGACTTATGAGGAAAGGTTGAGTAGTTTGGGCCTCTACTCATTGGAATTCAGAAGAATGGGAGGTGATCTTATCGAAATGTATCAGATTATGAGGGGGCTTGACAAGGTGGATGCAGAGAGGATGTTTCCATTGATGGGGGAGATTAGAACTAGAGGGCATGATCTTAGAATAAGGGGCTGCCCATTTAAAACAGAGATGAGGAAAAATTTATTCTCTTGGAGGGTTGTAAATCTGTGGAATTTGCTGCCACAGAGAGCTGTGGAAGCTGGGACATTGAATAAATTTAAGACACAAATAGACAGTTTCTTAAACGATATGGGGTTATGGGGAGCGGGCAGGGAAATGGAGCTGAGTCCATGATTAGATCAGCCGTGATTTACTGAATGGCGGAGCAGGCTCAAGGGGCCGTATGGCCTATTCCTGTTCTTATTTCTTATGTTCTTATGTCTCCAACTGTCCTGAGAATTAATGAAATAATGTGGATTCTTATTTAACGCTAGCTTTGTTATTTTTGTTCCAGTTTTACATTACCTGCAGATGAAATTTTGACTTCTGCCCTGCAATTAAACTGTATATATATTCATAGTTTTGTCATTTTCTTTACAGAGCCCACATATTTTGCGACTTGGTGTACAAACAGACTGAGATTGCACCCCAGCTTCAAGAACTGATTTTTGAGGGCCGACCCCTTGAGCTGGAACCCACTATACAAGCTCACAACTTCCCTAAAACCTCTGAGGAAAACCCTCTGATACTTGTGAGCAGAGAAGCTGTGAATACAGTGGGATTGATCTTCCAGGAGCGTATGTTTATCCATGTTGGCTCATCTGTGTTTTTTAGCTAAAAGCTCAGTTTATAGAAGATTTCTTTTTACTAACGGGAGTTGGAAACCAATTAGTGCCTTTTTAAACATTGTACAAGCTTCTGTAATTAGAGTTAAGGAAGGACAATCAACTGTGGCATAACTAATGGGAATTTAAAAACTTGGAATGAATACAGAAATACATGTGAGATCGCCATTCTGTCTATAACTCTACTGTGTACAGTTTTGGTCATCTTTCCTGAGGAAGAATATACTTGCCTTAGAGGGAATGTAATAAAGGTTCACTGGACTGATTCCTGGGATGAGGGAATTGTCCTATGAGGAGAGATTGAGTAGACTAGGCCTATGTTCCCTAGAGTTTAGAAGAATGCGAGGTCATCTCATTGAAACATATACATTTTTTAAAGAGCTTGACAGGGTAGATGCTGGGAGACTTTCCCCTGGCTTAGGAGTCTAGAACCAGGAGTCAAAGTCTCGGGATAAGGGGTCGGCCATTTAGGACTGAGATGAGGAGGAATTGCTTCACTCAAATGATTGTGAATCTTTGGACTTCTCTACCCCAAAGAGCTGTGGATGCTCAGTCGTTAAGTATATTTAAAGCAGATCGAAAGTTTTTTGGATACTAAGGGAATCGAAGGATATGGGGATAGTGCGGGAATGTGGAGTTGAGGTCGAAGATCAGCCATAATCTCATTGAATGGCGGAGCAGGCTCAAAGGGCCAAATAGCCTCATCCTGCTTCTGTTATGTTCTTAATCTTAACCGCTGTTAACAGGGAACTAAATCTAAATTCTATTTGCTAACATCTAGATCTGTACTGTACAAACCTTTAACTGTAGGTTGAATTAATTAGTTTACCACAGCAATAGCAGCATCATAAAATCCATCTTTATATCCAAAAGGCTCTTTATCCAGATATTAATGTAGCATAAGCCGTTGGCTTTTTCATTATAAGCTTATATCACTGTTGGGTGTTCATTCGGGGGCAACCCTTGCTGCTATTTCACTTCCCCAATATTACTGATGGACTCCTCACTTACACAGTCAGCACAATGTGAGGATATGACAGTCATTTGGACAAAGGAGGAGACAAAATTAATGATGGATAATATACAGCACGTAAGAAATGGAGATCATACACACATTTTGCAATCATTATATCGCTTTGGTTCTATATTGGCCGATATCTCCATTCCTCTGACTTCATCCACTTGTCCATCCCCTTTCCCCCATTATTGGCAGACGTGCTTTCAGCCATGCTCTGAAATCCTCTCCCTAACTCTCTGCCTTTTCACCTTCCTCTTCTTCATTTAAGACCCTCCATCAAAACCATTTCTTTGACCAAGCTTTGGGTCACCCTCCCAATCTTTTCCTTTTCTGGTTCAACATTTGTTTTTTTTCTTGCGCCTCTGTGCAGGGCCTTGGGATGTTTTTCTATGTTAAGGGTGTTCGATAGGTGCAAGTTCTAGTTCTAGTAGTAATAAACCAAGTTGGTACCAGAATCATGTCTGTATTCGTCTGTGACCATCCATTACACCGAAAATCAAGTCATCTTTTCTATTGCAGCGTCAATTCCAAAGTTACATCCTCGTTACGATTTGGACCTTGATGCCTCCTGCACAAAGGTTAGGATTGTTTTGATTTTGTTTTCTTTTAAACTGTAATTAAGGAATCCTGCAAACTTTAACACTCCAAGAAATGCAGAGAAAATGACAAACTGGATACTCTGTTTTCTGTCGTAGAATGTTAAAGATGTTGTCTGTCAAGCACAGAAAATAGCCTCCTCACTCTTGCATTATCAGGAATTGGTGCGGAAGGGTGTTCGGTGGTCAATGTAAGTAAATTGGTTTCTCTATTACAAAGACACATCAGAAATTTTATTTTATTTTATTAATTATCTTCCTCATATTTAAAACCAGAGTCATTTTCTTGGCAAGCTTTAGAAATCCTGTTATTTTAGGAGCACATTGTGTCATCCAATCATGTTATTTTAACAATGCTCTGTATTATACACTAACTCTTGACTTTCTCCCTTGACTTTTTCTGCATCGTTGATATTTATATTAGGCCACAAGCTCTGGAAGTCCCTCCACAAACCTTTCCACCTCTCCACCTTTTAAGATGCTGCTTAAAACCAACCTCTGCGGCCAAGCCCAGTCGTAATGTCTCCTCCTTTGGCTTGGGGTCATTTTTTGTCTGATTACGCTCCTGTGAAGCACATTGGGACTTTTTAACAACGTTAAAGGCACCATATAACTACAAGTGGTGAGAATGTGGAACTCGCTACCACAGGGAGTGGTTGAAGCGAATAGTATAGATGCATTTAAGGGGAGGCTAGATAAGCATATGAGGGAGAAGGGAATAGAGGATTATATATAGATTTAGATGAGGAAAAACAGGATTGGATTGGAGCATAAACGCCGGCATGGACTGGTTGGGCCGAATGGCCTGTTTCTAAGCAAGTTGTTACGCTGCACGCACAAACATGACTATTTAATAATGTAGTACCAACTTGTTTTTAAGTGGGAAGCATGAGATTTATTTCTTGAGACACTTTTTAATCATTCCTGATATACTTGGACCATTTATTTCTGCCTTGCAAGACAAAAAGTGCTGCTTGGACATTCAAGGAGATTCGAAGATATCTAGAACTATTGCAGATAAAGATATTCTTGAGCAGCTAGAAAGATGCTGAAACTGCATGACAGCTTTATAGCAGTCACTGTATTGGTTGTCCGTGAACTGGCTTTACAATCATCACTTCATTGTGCAAGAGAAAATCTGTTGATTGTGGCACTTCTAAATTTACCTGAAAAACAGAAATAAAATTATTGGGGAGAAAGGGGTTTCCTGGCACTTGATGGCCACTCCAATTCTCTTGTCACCTGCCACTTGACTACAACTTGACATTGTGTGAATTCTATTCAAGTTCTCAAGATTGAAGAAATAGCATTTGAAAGAAAAGATAAGGACTTGTATTTACCTTTCATGACCTTGGGTCGTCGCAAAGATGAAGTCGATGAAGTACTTTTGAAGTGTAGTCACTGTTGTAATGTAGGAAACACGGCAGCCAATTTGCACACAGCAAGCTCCCACAAACACCAATGTGATGATGACTAGATAACATATTGTGTTCTTCTAATGCTATTGATTGAGGGATAAATATTGACCAGGACACCGGGGAGAACTCTCCTACTCTTCTTTGAAATAGTACCATGGAGTCTTTTACATCCGCTCGAGAGAAAGATGGAACCTCTGTTTAATGTTTCATCTGAAAGACGGCACCTCCGACAGTGCAACTCTCCCTCAGCCCTGCACTGGAGTGCCAGCATGGATTTCTGTGCTCAAGTCTTTGAAGTGTTCAAGGCTGACACTATTCTGCTCAAAAGGCTCGAAGGGATTTAAACAAAAGACAAACAAAATTGTGTGTCCAGTTACTCTTGTAAATATCTTGGGCTGTCAAGCACCCAAAAGTCCTCCCGCTTATCCACCATCCTTCACTTGCCACCAGTTCCACACGGGGGAAAATCCAGCCATGAAGCAGAACTTAGTATCCATTCCCTTCCTCTTTTGAGTTCTGCTATCTTGGAGATCTCTTCCAGCCATATGTCTCTGCACATCCCATGGAGTCCTTGTTCTCCACTCCACCATCAGTGGCAGCTCCTTTACCCGCTTTAATCTCGCCTCTACCCCGGACTACTGCTTTGTTATCTTCCTCCTTGCTGCCCAAAGTCTCCTTGAGACCCTTCCCTTTGACTGTACTTTCACCCTTCTCAATCTCTTTTCCTGCTTCCTGCTCAGTGTCTCTCTGTTTGGCCACCAGCCTGGAAGAGCTCTGAGATGTACATAAGAACATAAGAAATAGGAGCAGGAGTAGGCCACATGGCCCCTCGAGCCTGCTCTGCCATTCAATAAGATCATGGCTGATCTAAAATTCGCCTCAACTCTACTTCCCCATAACTCTGGACTCCCCTATAGTTCAAGAATCTGTCTATCTCAGCCTTGAATATATTCAATGACTCAGACGCCACAGCTCTCTGTAGAAGAGAATTCCAAAGATTCACGACCCTCTGAGAAGAAATTCCTCCTCATCTCCGTCTTAAATGGGTGGCCCCTTATTCTAAAACTATGCCCCCTACTTCTAGATTCCCCCACGAGGGGAAATATCCTCTCTGCATCCATCCTGTCAAGCCCCTTCAGAATCTTATATGTTTCAATAAGATCACCTCTCATTCTTCTAAACTCCAATGAGTATAGGCGCAACCTGCTGAACCTTTCCTTGTAAGACAGCCCCTGCCCCTGCCCCTGTACCTATGCACATGAGCGATTTAGAAATGAAAGTTGTTGTGGGCTCAAAGGCCACTTCAGGTAAGTAGAAAGTGAAGCACCTTGAATGTTCTTGTTGTAGATTGAGGTCCCCAGAATAGTGAGGATTACAGAGCAACGCCAGGCATTGACTGAACGAGAAGAAACCGTGGCTTTAATCCCACTCTCTGATCAGTTCTGACGTGTCCAAAACGATGGACACCCATATTTGCTAATGCATTTGAGTCCATTGAATTGGTGCAACAGATAAATGGACTCGTTGGACTAAAACAGTAGCTTCAGCACCTGACTCTGCCTTACTTTAAAGTCATCAATAGCTTCTGTTGCCATGGAATACAGAGGAAAAATTGACCCAGGTTCTGTCCACCCCACTGCTTCCTACCCCCCCCTACCCCGAATCATAACCTTGCAAGTGTCTGAAACACTACCTGAAATGGTGGTAGAGGCAGAAAACCTCACCACATTTCAAAAGTATTTGGATATGCACCTGAAGTGCCATAACCTACAAGGCTTCAGACCAAGAACTAGAATAGCTGGATAGCTTTTTGTCGGCCAGCACCGACACAATGGATCGAATGGCCTCCCTCTGCTGTAAATTTCTATGATTCTATGAAGTGTGTGCTCACAGATTGCCAATAATGCGTGTATTCTGCCAATAGACTTGAATTCTAACTCGTACATTTACTCCACTAGTCGAATCATCATGGACAATTTTCGTGAAACTTTGCATAAGAAGACTGAAGTGATTCTGAAGCTAAACTTCTGCATCACTACTGTTGAAAGAGCCAGAAATCTGTGAGTATCAATGTCGCTGTTATAATCAGTACACATTGTGTATTGGTGTCACGGAGTGCCCAACCCCTTTTCATTTAGGACCCTTCAAGCCAGCAGAGGAGAGTTTTGAAACTAGGTATTGGAGGTAATAGGTTGTGGAGTCTCGGCCATTGCTTCACCCAGTCTCCCCTGAGATGTAAATTTAAAAGTGATTGTTTTTTTTAAAAAAAACAGATATTTAATGAGTCTTAAAATGCATATCCTAACTCACCCACCATCCCTGTGCTCGCTGACCTACATTGACTCCCAGTTAAGCAATGCCTCGATTTTAAAATTCTCATCCTTGTTTTCAAATCCCTCCATGGCCTTGCCGCTCCCTATCTCTGTAATCTGCTCCAGCCCCACAAGCCCCTGAGATATCGGCGCTCCTCAAATTCTGGCCTCTTGAGCATCCCTGATTGTAATCGCTCCACCATTGGCGACCGTGCCTTCTGTTGCCAAGGCCCTAAACTCTGGAATTCCTTCCCTAAACCTCTCCACCTCGCTACCTCTTTTTCCTCCTTTAATAAGCTCCTTAATCCCTACCTCTTTGACCAAGCTTTTGGTCACCTGTCCTAATATCTCCTTATGTGGCTCAGTGTCAAATTTTGTTTTATCCTGTGAAGCGCCTTGAGATGTTTTACTAGTACCAAATAAATGCTAGTTGTTGTAGAATTGAGGAATAATGTATGACATTTTATTGAATACATTTCCTGTAAGTTTTGACAAACTGTTGAATATTAGATGTTACTCTTATGATAACACTAAGCTCCGGTGCTACGTATTTCGGACATAATTTCCAGCCATGCGTGTCGTACAGTTTTGTGATTTGAATGAAGGCTATTAGACTTCTGCTCCAACTGCACTGTTTATTTTGCCTTTATTGTAAATGCGACTCACACGTGCAAATTATATAGACGGTACATTAATGCTCCTTGGTCAGATATTGCTTTTGATGAAAAGCAAGACCTCTGTCATGATTTTCACCAGCACCTTGCAGCGAAAATTCGTCTCGGGCAGTGGCGCAAAGTGGGCGGTATCGGATTGGCCGCTCGTTACACCTAATATCCAGTTCCATTGACAGCAGTGAAGCTGAATACCTTGAGAAGTTGGTGGCGAGCTACGTTATACAACTGAGTGGCTTGCTAGGCTATTTCAGAGGGGCAGTTAAGAGTCAGCCACATTGCCGTGGGTCTGGAGTCACATGTAGGCCAGACCGGGTAAGGACAGCAGATTTCGCTTTCCTTACGAACATTAGTGAACCAGATGGGTTTTTACCACAGTTTCATGGTCACCATTTTCTAGCTGCTTCTTCCAGATTTATATAATTAACTGAATTTAAATTCCCCAGTGGCGGGATTTGAACCCGTGTCTCTTGATCATTAGTTCAGGCTTCTGGATTACTAGTCCAGTAACATAACCACTATGCCACCGTACCCCAAGTAGCTGATAGAAGACCTCTTATCGGGATTCTCTCTGTGCTTTTTTTCAAATACAATTTTAACACAGCTGGTTGGGAGAGATCTCAGCAAAATACTATGTCAGACCTGTGCTAATTCGTCTTTTTGGTTGTGCACCTTGCATACTTGATAGATACACCAGTTTGCTTCAGACAACCATCCTGCCAGCAGAACTGGATGAAATTCCAGAAATTCACAACAAGCTTCTACGTGTAAGTACATTATTTCTTGAAAATCAAATAACAGGCTGTCTTAACTCTGATTGCTTGTCCAATAAGATGTGACCAGAATAATTTCAATTTGAGTTTTCTGTGTATTTTTGTGGGCATTTCTTAAGGACTTTCTAATATGTATGTTATTACACCACACACCATATGCACTTTATTTAAACAAATTATGAACTAATGTACAAAGAGAAAACTATTTGCTTTTATTTATTCAGTGGATAGCACTCTTGCCTCTTTTTAGTCAGAAGGTTGTGGGTTTAGGTCCCACTTCATAGACTTGAGCACAAAAATCTAGGCTGACACTCCCAATGCAGTACTGAGGGAGTGTTGCACTGTCGGAGATGCTCTTTTTCGGATGAGACCAAGGCCTCGTCTGCTCTCTCAGGTGGACGTAAAAGATCCCTTGGCACTATTTCGAAGATGAGCAGGGGAGATATCCCTGATGTCCTGGACAATATTTATCCCTCAACCAACATCAGTACGAGGGGAAGCTTGCAGGGAACATTAAGACGGACTGCAAAAGTTTCTATAGATATGTAAAGAGAAAAAGGTTAGTAAAGACAAACATAGGTCCTCTGCAGTCAGAATCAGGGGAAGTCATAACTGGGAACAAAGAAATGGCAGACCAGTTGAACAAGTACTTTGGTTCGGTATTCACTGAGGAGGACACAAACAACCTTCCGGATATAAAAGGGGTCAGAGGGTCTAGTAAGAAGGAGGAACTGAGGGAAGTCCTTATTAGTCGGGAAATTGCTGGGATTGAAGGCCGATAAATCCCCAGGGCCTGATGGACTGCATCCCAGAGTACTTAAGGAGGTGGCCTTGGAAATAGCGGCTGCATTGACAGTCATTTTCCAACATTCCATAGACTCTGGATCAGTTCCTATGGAGTGGAGGGTAGCCAATGTAACCCCACTTTTTAAAAAAGGAGGGAGAGAGAAAACAGGGAATTATAGACCAGTCAGCCTGACATTGGTAGTGGATAAAATGATGGAATCAATTATTAAGGATGTCATAGCAGCGCATTTGGAAAGAGGTGACATGATAGGTCCAAGTCAGCATGGATTTGTGAAAGGGAAATCATGCTTGACAAATCTTCTGGAATTTTTTGAGGATGTTTCCAGTAGAGTGGACAAGGGAGAACCAGTTGATGTGGTGTATTTGGATTTTCAGAAGGCTTTCGACAAGGTCCCACAAGAGATTAATGTGAAAAGTTAAAGCACATGGGATTGGGGGTAGTGTGCTGATGTGAATTGAGAACTGGTTGGCAGACAGGAAGCAAAGAGTAGGAGTAAATGGGTACTTTTCAGAATGGCAGGCAGTGACTAGTGGGGTACCGCAAGGTTCTGTGCTGGGGCCCCAGCTGTTTACATTGTACATTAATGATTTAGACGAGGGGATTAAATGTAGTATCTCCAAATTTGCGGATGACACTAAGTTGGGTGGCAGTGTGAGCTGCGAGGAGGATGCTATGAGGCTGCAGAGTGACTTGGATAGGTTAGGTGAGTGGGCAAATGCATGGCAGATGAAGTATAATGTGGATAAATGTGAGATTATCCACTTTGGTGGTAAAAACAGAGAGACAGACTATTATCTGAATGGTGACAGATTAGGAAAAGGGGAGGTGCAACGAGACCTGGGTGTCATGGTACATCAGTCATTGAAGGTTGGCATGCAGGTACAGCAGGCGGTTAAGAAAGCAAATGGCATGTTGACCTTCATAGCGAGGGGATTTGAGTACAGGGGCAGGGAGGTGTTACTACAGTTGTACAGGGCCTTGGTGAGGCCACACCTGGAGTATTGTGTACAGTTTTGGTCTCCTAACTTGAGGAAGGACGTTCTTGCTATTGAGGGAGTGCAGCGAAGGTTCGCCAGACTGATTCCCGGGATGGTGGGACTGACCTATCAAGAAAGACTGGATCAACTGGGCTTGTATTCACTGGAGTTCAGAAGAATGAGAGGGGATCTCATAGAAACGTTTACAATTCTGATGGGTTCAGACAGGTTAGATGCAGGAAGAATGTTCCCAATGTTGGGGAAGTCCAGAACCAGGGATCACAGTCTAAGGATAAGGGGTAAGCCATTTAGGACCGAGATGAGGAGAAACTTCTTCACCCAGAGAGTGGTGAACCTGTGGAATTCTCTACCACAGAAAGTTGTTGAGGCCAATTCACTAAATATATTCAAAAAAGGATTTAGATGTAGTCCTTACTACTAGGGGGATCAAGGGGTATGGTGAGAAAGCAGGAATGGGGTACTAAAGTTGCATGTTCAGCCATGAACTCATTGAATGGCGGTGCAGGCTCGAAGGGCCGAATGGCCTACTCCTGCACCTATTTTCTATGTTTCTATGAACACAGATTATCTGGTCATTATCTCATTGTGGGAGCTTGCTGTGCGCAAATTGACTGCTGCGTTTCCTACATTACCACGGTGACTGTACTTCCAAAGTACTGTAAAGCGCTTTGGGAAGTCCTGAGGTTGTGAATACAATTCTTTCTTTTATCCAGTGAGCAGACCCAGTTTAGAAATACATTTAGGACTCGCAGTTTGCAAATTATTCAGAGTGACTGGGTAGATTTTTGTTTCTACTTCCTGGGCCAAAGTATTGCCTGAAAAAAGTAACTTCAAGCAGCTTGAATTTCTCTAAAAGACTAGAGCTATGTTTTCCCCTTCTTCCCTCCAGAAGCAGATTAAAAAAGACTACTTATCGAACCTAATCACACTAAGCTGCCTGAAGTGACTTTTGTCAACAAATATGTACAGGGATTTTCAGTTAATAGAATTATATGAGGATCTCAAACTGCAGTATTTTCTATATTTTAATACAGATGGAGACTTCGGAGCCGAAATTGCCCCCCGCCCAAAACAGACACTTCACCCCGTTTTGTGTGCTTTTTACCGCCGTGGTGGTTGAGGTTGCCTCTTGAGCGAAATTCTGCTCTTGGCCTTTTTTAAACTCTGATCCGGAAGTTGCTCGTAATGGGAGCGGAAACTCGGCGGTGGCAGAACTTGTTGGTGTGGAGTGTGCAGGGATGAAGTCAACACTGCGCCGTGTCACCATGGCTCTCCACGTCTCTTAAAGGGAAGAGCCTACGCGATTTTAAAACTTCGGGCCACCAGGGAGGGTTTTTGGCCGGGCCAGCAGCCTGGCATCCAAGAGGGGGTGCCAGGCTGCCTATTGGTGGCCCGGCCGAACCTGGGGGCATAATTGTCGGGCCGACATGAAAAAAAAACATGGTCGCAGCAGCAGTGCGCCCTCCCCTTTAAGGGGAGCCGTGCCGCCATTGCAGAAGGCCACAGCCTCACTGGACCACCGGGAAAAAGCTCGTTTTGGCATCGCCGGGCGGGCCGAAGATTTTCGCGGCAGAATTTTGCCGTCGGGGTAGATCAACGGTGCACTTAACACGGATCAGCAGCAGCGGAGTGATAGGTGGGGGAATGGGTCACTGCCGGGATAACACGGGAGTGGAATTTTGATAATGGCGGCCATTACACGAAAAGTCGGCGGCCCTTGCACTCCGCAACGTGGCCACTGCTTTCCTGTGTTAATGAAAGGGGAAATTTCGGCCCCTTCATGTTTGTAAGTTGATAATGCGTGACATCTTGATTGTCACATTCCCTGTAGGTATATATTTGAATATTACAGAATGACTTCCTGCCTATCTTTTCTTTTCCTTCTGCCCTGCTGTCAATCTGTGTTGGGTTTTAGATATCGGTCTCCCTCAGTCACACTTTACCTGTTTAAAACTGTTGTGTAGTTGGCAGGTTCTTTGGAATCCATAAACCACAATTTGAAGGACATTGAAGGCACGTTTTTGCCCAGTAGCCAGCTGTCAGATCATTGGACATATCAAGAAGGGACACATCCAGAAGACAAAAAGTATGCGTAAATTTCCAAACCCTTGCGTGCTTCTTTGGTTTTGCGTTTGGCAGGAGCTGCCAATCAATTCATACAAGTCAAAAATGTATTTTCTTTTTTCAGTACTGAAAAACTTCAGGTTCTTCTGGACTTGATAACTGGCATCTATTATCAGTTCAAAAAGGATAAAGCAATGCACAGTAAGTAGGCACACTTTTTATACATTGAAGCAGGGTAATTGAGGGGCTGGGACAAGGTCACAAACATGGGCAGGTGGATGTAGGGGTGGGAGGGGGAAGGTCAGGAACTTGGGCTGGGTTGGGGGGGGGAGGGGGTGGAGAAGCTCTTAACCCTTGAGAGTGAGCATTGTCTGTTCCAAGTGAGCTCTCTTCTGTCTGGCGTCGGCAGTCAGAATGGCTCGAATTACACTTTGCACAGATTATGTCGGCAGATATTAAATTTTTAAAAATAATTAAATAAATCTGGAGTTTTAAAAGGCTGTTATTGATACTACCAGATTGTCATAAAAACCCATCTGGTTCACTAATGTCTTTTTAAGAAAAAAAATCTGCTGTCTGACCTCTGACTCCAGACCCTCAGCAATGTGATTGACTCTTCACTACCCTCTAAAATGGCCTAGTAAGCCACTCAGTTGTGTTCCAGAAGGCGGCTCACCACCATCTTCTCGAGTGCAATTATGGATGGGCAATAAATGCTGGCCTTGCTGGTGACGCTCCCATCCCGTGAATGAAAAGAAAACAGGGAGGCAAATGCACCGAGAAACCGAAATGAATTCCAATGTTGCAAGGTTTGATTTTCACAATTGAAGCCACTTGCATAATTCAGGAACAGAAATAAATTCATTTTTTCCATGCTTCTGTTTTTGTTTTCAAATCACTCTATTGGCTTGCCTCTCCTGTCTCTGTAGCCTCCTCTGGCCCTACGAGCCTTCGAGATCTCTGTGCTCTTCCAATTCTGACCTCTTGCACATGCCTGATTTTAATTGCTCTACCATTGGCGGCTGTACCTTCTGTTGCTGAGATCCTAAGCTCTGGAATTCTCTCCCTAAACTTCTCCACCCCTCTACACTTCTCTCCTCCTTTAAGATGCTTCTTAAAAGCCTACCTCTTTGTCTAAGCTTTTGGTCATCTGTCCTGATATCTCCTTATGTGGCTCAATGTCAAATCTTATACAAGAATATAAGAAATAGGAGCAGGAGCAGGAGTAGGCCATCTGGCCTCTCGAGCCTGCTCCGCCATTCAATAAGATCATGGCTGATCTGATCTTGACCTTAACTCCACTTCGCTGCCCTCTCCTTGATTGATTGAATTAACGCTCTTGTGAAGAGCCTTGGGGCGTTTTGCTACATTACTGGTGCTATATAAATGCAAGTTGCTGTTGTTACTGATAACCTTTTGTTAATGTCACATCATCAACTTGGGATTTTTTTTTTAAGTTTAAAAATTCTATAATTGTTAAACCGGATGAATGTATAAATGGAGATTCCATTTCTGTGGTAATGCACAAAGTGACTGTCACTAAAATGACCAAGCATATGCGAATGACTTGACTCCTTTCGTACTGCCTTCCATGACTTGACCTTGTGCTAGTAACTGATAACATTGTTTCAGTTGGGGTTGCGGTGTCTGACTTCCAACACAAATGCCAGAGGTCTTCCAGACTGCTCTTGATTTAAAACCATTGTGGCCCATTGTGAATACAGTGAAAATTTTCACGTTGAATAATGATGAGTTGAATGGATTCTTATTGTGTGGGAAGAAGGAAGAAATAAGTATTTTCTAAATAGAACTCCTCTTTAATTGTTATTTGAATGAGACTTTTGTACTTCAAGTCCTGGTTTAAGATTATTGCCAGTTTATAGTGATGTAGAGCTGAGGACAAGGAGTTATACTGCTGGCCTCATTGCCAAGTGAAGAGTCTGGGAAGCTGTGATGGAGGTACCTGTAGTTGTGCATTGCCAGATTTAGTAGCCCAGATTTTGGGGTGATAATGACTGTGAAACTGTCAGTGTTCGCCATCATTACCCCTCTGAAACTGACCCCAATTTCAGGATTTAGCACATGTGCAGATCGGCGCAGAAATCCTGAAGTTGCGGTCAGTCATTCCCTGCTCTGACACTGGCTGCGCTGTGGAACTACCCAGAGCCGGCAGTCCGTTGAATCATACATATGGATGAAAACGTCCCCTTTTACGATGGAATATTGCTGCTACAAATCCCCTAAAATTTTAAGCCTCGTTGAAAGAGGTGTAACTGGGTTTTTAACAGCGTACTGACTGCTGGACAACCATTCTGGCCCTGAAAAACTAATTTTATAGTTCTGGAATGTAAAATGTTTCTATTAATATGATTAAGAATTACAAATTGTAATATTTGTTTAAATTTATAATATTTCAGCTCCTATCATAATCCTATGTGTATGTCCCAATCTTTATTTTGCTCTGTAAAATTTATAAAAAGTAAATTAGAATCTGTGCATTTTACTTCCTGACTTGCTGGCTTGCAGTCTGTGAGAATTCTTCAATGTGATTGGCTGCTTAGCCAGCTTGATGATATCACTATTGCTGGACGCTTAGGAGTCGTTTGATTTGGCACCAGATTCAAACAAAGATCGGGATTGACGCCACAGCGATCGCTGGATCGAGGTCAGCGGCGAGCATTGTCGCTTCACCGCTAACCGCAAATTCCGGGCCTTTATGTTCTTGAGTTCTTTTTAAAGTTCATTTCAGTCACACTGCCACAGTAGAGAAAGACTGCCTCCTCCAAGTGGCCTCGCATCACTTGCCAGGATTTGAGACCCCTTTACTCGCAGTCTATACTGCTTGTTTCGCATTGGTGCAAAACTAAAACCATTTTGCAGGAACACACTGCGTAAAATCCCTGCCTTTAATAAAGACAGAAAATGCTGGAGAGATATAGCATTGACTGAAGAGAGAAAAATGGGTTATCATTTTGGATCTAGCTGCTTCCAATCCGGAAACACCCTGTTTACTTTTCTTTTCGGGTGCTGATCGTTCTAACGTGTGTGCATAGAATCATAGAAACTTGCAGCACAGAAGGAGCCATTTGGTCCGTCGAGCCTGTGCTGGCTCTTTGCAAGAGCAGTCGTGCTTAGTCCCACATCCCTATGTTTTGTCCGCAACACTAAGTTCCTCATCCTCAAGTTCCTGTCCAACTCCCCTTTAAAATGATTTATGGAATTGGCTTCCACCACCTTTTCAGGATGGAGCGTCTCAGATCCTGACAACTCTGAGTGAAAGCATTTCTGCATTCTACCATTTTTTTAATCTAATTTTTTCAGTTTCCAGAAAAATATATAGCAATGACAAACTAAAAAAGATGGGTTAACATATTTTGATGCTTTTGGATTTCTTTCAGATGGTTCTAATGTGTGTTTCTGCCATTTTCTATCTTTATTTCGGTTTTCGAGCATTTGCAGTTTTTTTTCTTATTTCTGTTGGCCGTTTTTTTTTCTCTTTGTAGTTATTATACCTGCAAGAGTACAAGTTCTTTATTATATGTTTTAAAGAAAAACTTTGGAACCTGGATGGAGCAATGATTTAGACAGGTCATTTCCCTCTGGGACTTGGGGTTCACATTCAGCCTCGCCACATGAGATTGAGAGATCTCCCTGTCTGCTGGCTGTAGGGATTCTTCATCCACTTCCTAAAGGGCACATAACCCTTAACTCAAGTTCAGGGCCATTGATAATCTCACTCAGGCCATAGAACGGAACACCATCACCTCCAAGTCGCGCACTATCCTGACTTGGAAATATATCAGCATTCCTTCATCGTTGCGGGATCAAAATCCTGGAACTCCCTCCCCAACAGCGCTGTGGGAGTACCTTCATCACAAGGATTGCAGTGGTTCAAGAAGGCGGCTCACCACCACCTTCTCGAGGGCAATTAGGGATGGGCAATAAATGCTGGCCTTGCCGGTGACGGCCACATACCAGGAAGGAAAAAAAAATGTTGGGAATGAGTAAAACACGTTACACTTGTGTAGGGTAGGGAATGCTCTCCCGGGGTTGGGGCAGGATAGAGGGAGCTTTATGCTGCATCTGGCCATGCTACATCCGACCTGGGAACACTTGTCGCTGACACTGGGTGCCTGGAATGAAACGAGTTCCATTCAAGACCCCTCCCCTGGATGAGTGCAACTTTTTGATGAGCAGAAGAACATTTTGTTTTCTTCCAAAAGTCAACACATCACGGTTGAGTGGAAAGTGGAGCAGCCAGTATGTGGAACTGCACGTTGCATCTACTTATAGACACAAGCCTACTGGTTTGGGGAAGGGAGATGGCAGACAGATGAGTCGATATGGCATGATGAATTCTGCAATATCCAGCAGTGTCACAATGCTACACTGTGACAGGCTGGCCCCACTTCATTATTTTGCAGTCAGTGAACCGCAAGTGTGTTTGCCCTTTTTATTTGTTTGCCAAGTTAATGGAGAATTATGGCAGCTCAAATTCTATTACCTTTACGCACTCAGGAGAATTTTGAGATCTGCTATTGTTCCAGTTACATTGCTATTTTCACAGACCTGTGTGTTATAGCAAAATAATGTTAATACTACTAGAACCTATAGTGGAAAACTTCTTGATAATCTTCCCATTTATTATATAGAGTGTACAGCACAGAAACAGGCCAAATGACCCAACTGGTCCATGGCGGTGCTTATGCTCCACATGAGCCTTCTCCCACCCTATTTTTTCGAACCCTATCAACATATACTTCTGTTCCTTTCTCCTCCTTCATGTACATATTGAGGCCCCCTTAAATGCATCTCTGATATTTGCCTCAACTACTACTTGTAGTGAGTTCCACATTCTAACCACTCTGGGTAAAGAGGCTTCCCCTGAATTCTTTATTCGATTTATTAGTGACTATCTTATATTTATGGCCCCTGAATTCCAAGGATTTTACCCAGAACACTGTTTCTCTTTCAGAGCTGCCTTACAACGAGGAGCAGATTCACAAATTTGATAAGTGAGTATTCAGTTTGCGTTGAATTCTTTCTGATTGCTTGTGCAGTAAGAGCTGAGGTTTTTACTGCTTGTGGTTCCAGTTAACAATCCCTTCCAAAACGTCGCTTCCGTGTGCCGTGCCGAATGGGGGTAACTTTCCGAGCCCAAGCTGCCAGGGAGGAGCTTTGCCCTACATATGGACAGGGAAAGACCCTCTGGTCCATCGAGCCTGTCCCACACAATTGCGATACCTTGTGTATCACTCCCCACCTGAAACCATGTGAACTGCTGGGAGAGGCAAGAAAAGCAGATGATAACCCAGGCTAATTTAGGGGGGGGGAAAGTCTCCGACCCACCTAGGCAATTCAAACTACTCCAGGAGATCACTCTGGCCCCGAGTTGCATGCAGTACCTACCTTCTGTGAGAGGTGATTGCCGCCTCAGCCAGAAACCAACCCAGCTCTCGCTTGAAGGAATTCAGTGAATCAGCCTCCTCCGTGCGAGATGGCAGCCTGTACCAGGTCCGCTATTTTCTGGGAAAAGAACCTAGATCTCGCCTTGTAAACTTAAATTTGTGACCCCTGATCCTCCTTGCTATCTGTGCATGTTGGAAATTCAATGGTGGGAGTGCATGGTGCCCATGATTTTTCCACCCATTGACCAATATTATGGGTAGCGTCCGATTTTCCGATGTACACCACCTGCCCTTCCTGGTGTGGACTCGTCCACTGTGTCCCCTCCCCGGCATGTGTGCAGCGACTGAATTAGCCAAGCATTAAAATAGACCAGAGAGCCTCTGTCAATCAGTTTCTTGAGGGGACGTGGAAACGGGCTTCATTTAAGTTCACAAATTTGCACGCTGATGTGTTTTAATGAGATTTACTGAATTGCATTGTGCGTTTGTGAAATGAAGGAAAATGCTTTTTGTGCTGAAGATGCTTTAAACAGTCAGCACTACAGGCCTGTCGTCTGTCACTCAGCGACTGTGGGACCATTTTTTAAAAATCCTACAAAAAAAAAAATCAGACATTTACGGCACAGAAGGAGGCCATTTGGCCCATCATGTCTGCACCGGCCAAAAAAGAGCTATGCAGCCTAGTCCCACTGATTTCCCTCTATGCAGCTCCCAGGTTTATTTTTCATTATTCATTCACAGGATGTTGGCATCACTGGCAAGGCTGGCGTTATTACCCATCACTAGTTGCTCTTCAAGTGCATATCTAAGTACTTTTGAAATGCGATCAGGGTTTCTGCCTCTACCATCCTTTCAGGCAGCGAGTTCCAGACCATCACCATCCTCTTGGTGAAAAATGGTCTCCTCAACCCATCTCTAATCCTTCTACCAATCTTATCCTATCCAGCCATATCCCACTTTCCAGCTCTTGGTCCATAGCATTGTAGGTTACGGCACTTCAAGTGCACATCCAAGTACTTTTTAAATGCGATGAGGGTTTCTGCCTCTACCACCCTTTCAGGCAGTGCGTTCCAGACCCCCACCACCCTCTGGGTGAAAACATTTCTCCTCCAATCCCCTCTAAACCTCCTACCAATTACTTTAAATCTATGCATTGCGTTGTACCTAACTTCACTGGAGAGGAATCCTGCAGCTCGGGAGTAAGTTTTAAAATACTGCAAATGCTGAAATCCGAAACAAAAACAGAAAATACTGGAAACACTCAACAGGCGGTTCTGACTGAAAAGTTAACTGTGTTTCTCTCACCACGGATGCTGTCTGGCCTGCTGAGTGTTTCCAGCATTTTCTGTAGTAAAATGTTACATTCCCTTAAGCTGCCCCCCCCCCCATTGCTTTAGTGCATCAGGCAGCATCACATTCTTGGGGAGTGAGGCCCCAGCTGAACCTCGTGAAGTTAGATATGGGAGAATATGTTTAGAAGTGAAATGGCCTGACAGTGCTGAAGGTGGGGCCTTTCTCTGACTGACACAAATTGCAACCAAGCAATAAACTTGGGCAGCTCCACCAGTATAATTTATATTGAAATCAAAACCAAAAGTGCTGGAAAACTACCTGACCTGATGAGTGTTTACCAGCATTTCCTGTTTGTGTTTCAGATTTCCAACATCCACAGCATTTTGCTTTTATGATTTAAATTTATTTTAAGATCAAGCACACTGTTAGCACTTAAAAGTTGAAAATTTACAACAGCAATAAACTGCGAATTTGCGACAGGATTTCCCCCCCCCCCTTACTTTATACAGAGCTGCACGAACCAGCTTCAAGACATAATAAAGAACTCCTCCGCTGTTTATCTGCAAGTTTTAATTTTTTTTCCCCCTTGCATCTCTTTAGTTTTAGAAGCAACCAACTTCCTCACTTTCCAAGAGTCGACTTATTTTGCGCTTGACTATCTTGACAAAGCCTCCATCACCTGGTACACAAAACAAATGTTTAATTCCTCCCCTCCTCTCCAAGCTGTCCTGGAATGGAGACAAGGACGCACATGTCTATTTAATGGCAGTGTGAGCCTGCCCATAATTTTCGGCCTTCAGAACAGCTTTGGTTTTAGTATTGATTAATAAGGGTGTGGCAGTGTTTCCGTACATCCAGTAAACTACGCCAGACATAATTCAGATACCAATCGGAAACCACGTCATCTATGTTTGTGGTTAGATTGCAGGACTGGCTTGGCATCACAGCGACCGCTCTCGACAGGAAACATCATCATTGTCGGCAGCTTTCAAATGGGCATTTAAAAAGATAAATAAGCATCTTACTGGGATAATTACAAATAATGACCGGTCACGGCATTTGCTCTGACGCTGCGGGTCAGATTTTCATGTTCCCACGCCCGGATGCATTGGATCCCTTGGATTTAGCATGTAGAGGAAAATTGGATCGGGGTAGGAACACGCACCAGTAAGGGAGCCCATCCCGACTCGGTATCCACTTAAATGAATGGATGGACAATCGACACATGGGCAGATAATCCTTCCTGTCTGATTTTCCTCTATGCTGCACCCAGGTTTTTTATTCATTATTCATTCACGGGATGTGGGTGTCACTGGCAAGGCTGGCATTATTGCCCATCGCTAGTTGCTCTAAACTGAATGGCACAGAAGGAGGCCATTTGGCCCATCGAATCAGCGCCGGCTCTTTCGAAGAGCAATCCAGTTAGTCCCACTCCCCCGCTCTTCCCCAATTTTTTCTCCGAGTATTTATCCAATTCCCCTTTGAAAGCTACTATTGAATCTGTTTCCACCACCCTATCAGGCAATGCATTCCAAATCCTCACCACTCATTGGGGCAGAAATTGCCCCTCCCGATAAGGCCTCGGGCTGCCTGAATACGGCGGCCGGGGGTGGCGCGGAATGGCCGCCAACTCTCTGCAGAGGGGCCTCCATTTTGTAAATTGCCCTCGCTCAAGTTTGCTGCAGTGTCCTGGGCCGCTCTGCCCATTTTTCCGCAGCAGCGTGCATGTGCTGACCGCTTTCTGACTGGCGGGGACCCCCTCGCGAAATTGCCCCACGGGAGCCGCCCCACCGCAGGTCGGTGCCCCGACAGGTTTTGCTGTTGGTACACACTCTATCATGACGGCTCGGGTGTACTGCCGCGGCCGCCATGTACATTTTTTTTGTTTGGCTAACTGCCAGGTTGGCCCGACAATTCTATCCCCGGGTTCGGCCGGGCCGCGTCGTGCTGCTGACTGGTCGGGACAGTGGACCCACTGCAAGGGCACTTCCGCCCCTCAAGTGCCACGACATCTGCCCCGAGCAAAAAAAAAAACCTTCCAAATCCCAAATATCGACTGAATCTCCGCCACATGGGTTGCGGCGGAGAAAAACTTTAAATGACGGAAGGTGCGCCACGTTTCAGGCGGAGGTCAATTTCTACCCCATCGTGTAAACAAGTTTTTCCTCCTGTCTCCTCTGGTTCTTTTGCCAATCACCTTAAACCTGTGTCCTCTGGTTATCAACCCTTCAGCCATTGGAAACAGCTTCTCTTACCCAGATTGAGTAAGGACGGCAGATTTCCTTCCCTAAAGGGTATTAGTGATCCAGATGGGTTTTTGCGAAGGTGATACAATAAACCCAGGAACAGGAAAATTGCTCCCTGTAGTTCATTACGTTTTGTTTTTAACTCTGTAAACTGTTGCAGAGAATTACAGTTAACTTCTTCCTTTTTTATTTTTCAATTTTTTTCCATTAAAGTAACGAGGGCTGGTGATCCTGCAGCAGATGCCAAACAACCCGTACAGGGGAGGTGAATTATCCACAAAATAGCCGAGCCGGGGCTGCTACATCAATCATGCCTTTTTAAGCACGTGGGCTCAGGAATATGATATTCTGTGATCAATCACTGCTGAATGTCCTTGCTTTGTTTCAAAGGCACATGAGATGGCAGTTACAGTAGAGTATGAAGGTGTAAAGGAACATTTTCATCTGGCCCATAGACTAACGGCACGCTTTGCATCCCACTGAATACAGGGCAGCCTCTTCGTTCTACAGGGATCTGGAAACTGCACAATCGATGCTTACTGCACCTGAACTGCGCACCACACAGCTTTAATGTACCCTTAAAAAAAAAAAAAGTACTGGTTTTTAAAATTATTGTTCTACTAGAACATGTTAACATTTAAAAATGGTATTTCCTCGTTTTCCATTTCAGGCAGAAAATGTGGCTGTATGCTTCGAAAGCAATGACCTTGTTCAAAGATGAGTGTGTTGCAAAATATCAAGCATTTCTTCATATAGCGGATGATTGGATGAAGTGAGTTGACTTTTTTTAAATGTAATTTAAAATTTGCTGAGTTGCCCACTTTGGGATCAACTACTAAATTTATATCATCATCAGAGGCAGTCCATCAGAGTCGAGGAAGACTTGCTTCTGCTCTTAAAATGAGTCCTTACGTGGCTGAACAGTCCAATACAAGAGCCACAGTCCCTGTCACAGGTGGGACAGATAGTCGTTGAGGGTAAGGGTGGGTGGGACTGGTTTGCCGCACGCTCTTTCCGCTGCCTGCGCTTGATTTCTGCATGCTCTCGGCGATGAGACTGTTGATGTATTTTTAATTAATGAGCACCAACAGTTTGCTGTCACTATTGGTAGTCCATTTCGCAGCCGAGTTACAAACACCAACATACGAAATTTATGGAGCAACATAACTAAACATTCTTCCCCCCCCCCCCCCCCACTCCCCGCAGCCGTCTCATCTCCTGGGGAGAGACCCCAAAAAACTGGAGAATAAAGCCCAGGGCCAATAAGGGATAAAATTGAAAATTCCTCTCCGACCCCCTCATATGATCGAAACCAGTCCAGGATATCTCGTGCACCAAGTGTTACCTGTAAAGACACTTACCTGCTACATGATGTGATCTCTGCCCCAGTCGAGAACCGGTCCAGCTCCCTCGAAGCTGTGTGTATTAATCTTTGATATCTGAACGGTGTGCTTTTAATTCTGAACCCACAGGGCAGTAGAACAGCTTGTTTTCTATGTAGCGCATTACTCTAGGTGGACACTGTAGTGCACTACCGAGTGCTACATTGTCGGGGGTTGCTATCTGTGGAGCTCCCTCCCTAAACCTCTTTCACCTGTCACCTCTCATTGCCTTTTAAGAGCCTCCTTTCTGTTCCACTACCCCTCAGTTCAGTGCCCACACATTCGTAAGTGGCGTTTTTTTATTATGCATAGAAATATTAAAAATAGGTGCAGGAGTAGGCCATTCGGCCCTTCGAGCCCGCACCACCATTCAACAAGATCATGGTTGATCATTCCCTCAGTACCCCTTTCCTGCTTTCTCTCCATACCCCTTGATCCCTTTAGCCGTAAGGGCCATACCCAACTCCTTCTTGAATATATCCAATGAACTGGCATCTACAACTCTCTGCGGTCGGGAATTTCACAGGTTAACAATTCTGACTGAAGAAGTTTCTCCTCATCTCAGTCTTAAATGGCTTACCCCTTATCCTTAGACCGTGTCCTCTGGTTCTGGACTTCCCCAACATCAGGAACATTCTTCCTGCATCTAACCTGTCCAGTCCCGTCAGAATTTTATATGTTTCAATGAGATCCCCTCTCATCCTTCTAAACTCCAGTGAATACAGGCCCAGTCGATTCGTATAAATGCAGGTAGTCCTTGAATTGTGGTACCTTTCATGAAAGGAGTAAAAATATCTCCTGGAGATGATGTCATGTATTTATAATGTGTAAGAAAATGAATATTTCTGTAGGTTATTTTTGCATGTAACTGGAATTCTATACTTTAGGTTTTGTAACCTCCAACAGCCCTCCGAGATCTCTGGGCTCCTCCAATTCTAGCCTCTTACGCATCCCCGATTTTCATTGGCGACCATGCTTTAAGCTGCCCAGAACCTAAGCGCTGGAATTCATTCCCTAGTGTCTCCTCCTTTTAAATTGCTCCTTAAAACCTACCTCTTGGAACAAGCATTTTGGTCACTTGTCCTAATAATGTTCCCTCTTTTTTTTTGGTGCGCGGTCCCTTTAAGTGGCTGTGTGGCCCATTTTCACACATGTGCAGTTTCTCCCATATAAAAGCTGGTGAGTGGCCTGTGTGGGACTTCCAGATCACTCAGCATCGCGGGAACGTTGGTCCTAATATCGCTCCACTTTGCTCTTTGTCAAATTTTGTCTTGTAATGCTCCAATGAAGCACCCTGGGACGTTTTCTTACATTGAAGGTGCTATATAAATGCAAGTTGTGGTTGCGTGTTCTGATTGTTGTAGTTTTCTCCATTTAGTTGCAGAAATGTAATCCTTTCGGTAATGTATCAGGAATGTTGCTGTAGGCCAGTGACTGTGTAACAGGAATGTTGCCGTAGGCCAGTGACCGTGTAACAGGAATGTTGCCGTAGGCCAATGACCGTGTAACAGGAATGTTGCCGTAGGCCAATGACCGTGTAACAGGAATGTTGCTGTAGGCCAATGACTTGTAGCATGAGTCGGCTGTAATGAGCTCTGCTTCTTCCACAGGAAGATGAATTTCCTGAGAAAGCAGATGCTGAATGTGGCGAATCAGTTTGTAAACATCGAGCAGGAAGTATTTACGCACCAAGAGCACATCAAAAAGGTACAGCTATTTGTTCTCTGGAGAGATGACCAACAATTTTTTTAAATTTGTTTCGGGACATGGGTGCCTCTGACGAGGCCGAATTTGATGCCCATCCTTAATTGCCCTGAGAAGTTGGTGATATCCCCTCTCTGGTCATGCCTGATTGACTAATTGCCTGACTGAGTGGATTGCCGAGCCAATTCGGAGGTCATTAAGAGCCAACCATGTGGAGCTGGAGTCACACTTGGGTTGTCAACCCTCCTAGTTCACTAATGCCCTTAAAGGAAGGGAAATATGCCGTCCTTACCCGGTCTGGCCTGTATGAGAGTCCAGACCCACAGCAATGTGGTTGACTCTTAACTGCCATCTGAAATGGCCTATCCGTTGTCAAGAAGGTGGCTCACCACCACCTTCTCGAGGACAATAGGGATAGGCAATAAATGCCGACCTTGTCAGCGATGCCCACATCCCTGTGAATGAGCTATACAATTGTCCTGGAGTCTCCAGGAATTGAAGGTTAACCTCCAGGACACTGCTGCGAGGAAACCCAGGCGCAAAATATATGTTTTTATTCAGTTTCCTTGAACACTTTTGTTTATTAGTTGTAAAAATATTGGCGATGAGAATAAGGCTGATTGACTGATGGTCAAGAACCATCCACTTGGGTGAGGAGTCTGTTCGCTTTTCAATTGGCGAGGCCTGAGAGGATGGGGTTATCGGGAGGCCAGTGGTGGCCGTTAAAGGTGGGAGGTCATGTGATGAATACGTCGAACTAGAACTGGCACCCTTAAGTCGCTCATAGGCCAGGCCAGGTAGGGGTGATGGACAATGTTCCCTTTCATTTTTTTGGAGGGTGTGCAGCCCTTTTAATGGGCTGCACGGCCCATTCAAATTTCCACTCGCGCAGTTTTTCCATTCCAAAGCCGGTGAGCCAGCTACATAGGACCGGATTGCTGTGTGGCCGGTCAGCTTGACGGGAACATTGGTGACTGGTTTCTTTGGCCGTTTCCATCTGTCTTTTTTTCCGCTGCCAGCCCACAAATGACCAGATTTTTTGCCACGGTGGGACTTGGCACTCGCACTCGCACCCTCTGAATTGTTGGCCCAGTACCATAACCATGACACTATCGTACTCCAAGTTACTTTTTTTTTATTCGTCCCTAGGATGTGGGCGTCGCTGGCGAAGCCAGCGTTTATTGCCCATCCCTAATTGCCTTTGAGAAGATGGTGGGGAGCTGCCGCTTTGCACTGCTGCAGCCCTTGTGGTGAAAGTGCTGTTAGAGAGGGTGTTCTAGGATTTTGATCCAGCAACAATGAAGGAACGGCAATATACTTCCAAGTCAGGATGGTGTGTGACTTGGAGGGGAACTTGGAGCTGGTGGTGTTCCCATGCACCTGCTGCCCTTGTCCTTCTAGGTGGAAGAAGTCGCGGGTTTGGGAGGTGCTGTCGAACAAGTCATGGCAAGTTACTGCTGTGCATCTTGTTAGATGGTACACATTGCAGCCACGATGCGCCGGTGGTGGAGGGAGTGAATGTTTAAGGTGGTGGATGGGGTGCCGATCAAGCGGGCTGCTTTGTGTACCAGCTTCTTGAGTTGTTTGAGCTTCACTTTGTTGGTTGGTTATGGTGGGTTTGAGTTATACAAAAACATTATGTTGAATTATGACAGAAGTCTTCTCTCTCCCTCTCCATCTCTCTCTTTCCCTCTTGTTCCCATTTTGCTGTCACAGCTGCAGGAGCTGCTGCCTCAAAAGGCGCTTATGGCAACGTCTAGTGACTGGAAGCCTGCTGTGTCCCAAGGCTACCCAAGTCAGAACACTTTGATGGAAATGACCATTGGGTAAATACTTTGAGTTGATATCAAGCGGAATATGTAAAATAAAGAAATAAAAACAGGAAATACTGGGAAGATTTAGCAAGTCAGGCAGCACCTGTGGAGACAGAGAGAGAAACAGAGTTAACGTTTCGAGTCTGTAATGTATTTGCTTCATGGGTTCTTTCCTCAAGAATTCATAGCAACACATTGCTATTAAGAACTAGTTGGTTTATTAGCGAAGGTTTAACAATCCCACTACACATTACCAGTTCTTCCACCAGGCTCACAACCACCTGCCACATCGTGGATCGTCTGAACCCAACTGGCTAGGGTTTTATTGAGTCTTGTGAACATCACGTGACTGGCTAAGCTACTCCCAACTCAACAGTTCTACAAACCTGTGAGCATATTCAACAGGTACATACATTACAAGGTCGATGAGCCTTCGTCAGAACTGGAAAAAGTTAGAGATGTAACCGGTTTTAAGCGAGTGCAGAGGCGGGGGAAGACAAAAGGGAAGATCTGTGAAAGCTGGAAGGCAGGAGAGATTAAATGACAAAAGGGATGATGGTGCAAGACAAAAGGAGATGGTAATGTGACAAGTAAAGAAACAAAAGATGGGTCGAGAGGAAATGGGAATGGGAATAGCAGAATCACCACAAACATCTGCCGACCGATGAAATGGGAGCAATGGTTATGAAATTGTTGAATTCAATGTTGAGTCCAGAAGCACTGCTAGTATTTCCAGCATTTTCTGTTTTTATTTCAGATTTCCAGCTTCCGCGGTATTGTGTTTATGTAAAATAAGAGTTTTCAGTGCTGTGATAGAACTTGGCTGCCAATTCACCAACCATAGCTCTATCGCTGTTTAGTTTATATCACATGTACGGCTACCTCCCGTAGACTGTCCCAACTTGGCAGAGAAAAGTTGGTCTTCATCAGGTTGTGATCTTCATTGAACTCCCATAGGTTTCGACTGCCGAGAGGGAACCTGTAGCGTTTATATTGATTTATGTTTATACAGATTTAATTTACAACCAGTTTACCTAGTTTAATTAACATGGGGAAATTGATTTACTGGATTGTCAAGTGCTGCAAACCATCGATAAAGTGAATAGTCAGGGTAGTAAATCACGAGGGTGCCTCTCTCTAGATTTAAGACCATAGGAACAAGTATTACGAACACAAGAATTAGAAACAGGAGTAGACCATACAGCCCCTCGAGTCTGCTCCGCCATTCAGTAAGATCATGGCTGAGCTTAGACCTCAACTTCACTTTCCCGCCCGATCTCCATATCACTTGATTGCCCTAGAATCCAAATAAATCTCTCGATCTCAGCCTTGAATATACAGTACTCAATGACTGAGCATCCACAGCCCTCTGGGGTAGAGAATTCCAAAGATGTACAACCCTCTGAGTGAAGACATTCCTCCTGCCCTCAGTCTTAAATGGCCGACCCCTTATTCTGGGACTATGCCCCCTAGTTCTAGACACTCCAGCCAGGGGAAACAACCTCTCAGCATCTATCCTGTCAATCCCCCTCGGAATCTTATGCTCTAATGAGATCATCTCGCATTCTTCTAAAATCCAGATTGTTAGCCCAATCAGAGAATATTCACCAAAATATTCATCTGACACATCAGACTTGCTCTTCCAATGGATGGTGGACAATTTGTGTGGTCATAGGCACCTTCGGTCATGGTCAGCCATTTAGGACTGAGAAAAGGAGAAATTCCTTCACTCAGAGGGTGGTGAATCTTCGGAATCCTCTATCCCATAGGGCTGTGGAGGCTCAGTCGTTGAGTATATTCAAGACAGCGATCGATAGATTATTGAATATTAAGGGAATCAAGGGATATGGGGACAGTGCAGAAAAGTGGAGTTAAGGTGGAAGATCAGTCATGATCTTTTTGAATGGCAGAGCAGGCTCGAGGGGCCGAATGGCCTACCTCTGCTCCTAATTCTTATGTTCCCACTTGTTTGACGACTCAAGGCAGCCGAATAATCGAAAGGTGTAAAACTTCCAAAGAAACTCTGAATGTCCCCCCATCGCTGGTACCAGTTCTTCCCTCTAATCCAGATTTGCACAAACAATTGTTTAAATTGAAAGCTGCACCAGGGTAGGCACCTGCAGAAAGCCGAGTGAACTGAGCCTATGTTTGACCTGCAATCAAGGATGGATCAGTGGGAGGATTGGGATCTGTGACTGGAGCGTTATCCAAAAGCAAGATTTGACACCAAGCCATATAAGGAGATGTTGGGGCAGTTGACCAAAGCTTGGTCAAAGAGGTCGGTTTTAAGGGGCGTCTTAATGGAGGAAAGGGAGGCGGAGAGATTTAGGGAGGGAATTTCAGAGATTAGGGCCTAGGCAGCTGAAGGCACGGATGCCAATGACGAGGCAATTACAATCGGCTATGTTCAAGAGGCCAGAATTGTCAGCGCAGACATCTCGGGGGACTATAGGGCTGGAGAAGGTTACAGAGATAGGGAGGGGCGAGAGGCCATGGAAGGATTTGAAAACAAGGATGAGAATTTTAGAATTGAAGCGTTGCTTAATTGGGAGCCAATGTTGATCAGCGAACCCAGGGGGTGATGGGTGAATGGGATTTGATGCGAGTTAGGACATGAGCAGCCGAGTTTTGGATTACCTCCTTGTTTATGTAGGGTAGAACTAGGGAGGCCTGCCGGGAGTGCATTCGAATAACTAAATCACAGTGATCTGTAATAGTAATCCAGTTTGAGGCCAGTCTTTCGACACCAGTGTATATGCACCAGGCCCACTGTGCATGAGCATTGAGGGGACGATTCTACTTCAAAGTATTCCCCAATTCTGGCCTCTTGAGCATCCCTGATTTTTATCGCTACACCATTAGCGGCCGTGTCTTCAGCTGCCGAGGCCCTAAGCTCTAGAATTCCCTCCCTAAATCTCTCCGTGACTCTACACCTCGCACCTCCTTCAAGGCACTCCTTAAACCTACCTCTTTGACCAAGCTTTTGGCCATGTGTTTAATAGCTCCTTATGTGGCTCGGTGCCTTGGGACGTGTTACTACATTCAAGACACTATATAAATACAAGCTTGTTGGTGGTACATAGTGGGATGCTTGAGGAACTGTTTTAGTAATTAGATTCCCCTCCAGAATGTGATTGAGGAGAATTTTTTGTTTGGAATATGATCTACTGGGAGGATGGTTTCCTGATTGATGAACACTGACTGTATCTCACAAGTAGAAGGTAATCAATTAGGAAAGAGATAAACACACACTTGGCGTATGTGACCGGCACAAAAAATTATATTTCGTCTCATGAAGAATGTGTCTCGGGGGAGAAGTGCACTTTTTAAAATGTAACCAACTTGGTCATAAATAACAGAAGTTAAACAATATTGAGTGTACGATGGGGAAGGCAGATAGTGCAAGACATAAATCTCTTAAAGGGGATTATATCCCTTAGAACTTCCTCTATTGGGACTCTTTCCCATCCAATGGGATATGAAAATCGGCTTAATTGAAAGAAAGAGCAGCATTGTATCCTGAGAGATGACTGCTCTTTTATAAATGAACATGGTCTCGGGGTTTTTGATGCTGAATGGTGCCTTGCTACATCAAATTAATCATACCGTTATTTTACGTTGCAGAGTTACAGAAATTGCTTTTTAAGTTTCGGAGTTGTGATTTTAAAATAGGATCTGGTCTTGTCACAGTTGATAAGTGGACAGAGTTAGTCTGACATGTTCTTCCTCTTTAAATATCTATTCTTTTAATCTTTCCCTAGAATGAAGAAACTGAAGGAAGAAATGGAAGGAGTTGTTAAGGAGCTTGTTGAAAATAATCACATCCTGGAAAGGTAAATACAGCCCAAATGTGGTAACTGAGAAAACGCCGCACGAAATTAAGGTGCAGACGCAGAGATAACTGTAAATAGAAAGAGCTGGTATTATACAGCAACTTCCACGGCTTCAGAATGACCCAAAGCGCTTCACAGCAAATCACTTTTTTCAAGTACAAAAGCAAAATACTGCGGTTGCTATATCTGAGATAAAAACAGAAAATGCTGGAAATACTCAGCAGGTCAGGCAGCATCTGTGGAGAGAGAAACAGAGTTAACGTTTCAGGTCTGTGACCCTTCGTCAGAACTGGCAAAGTTCGAGCTGTAACAGATTCTTGAAGTGCTGGGACAGTGAAAGGGGGAAAGGAGGAAAGAACAAAAGGAAAGGTCTGTGATAGGGTGGAAGGTAGGAGAGATTTAAGAGACAAAAGGGATGATGGGCAAAAAAGAGATGGTGATGGCACGTTAGGAAACAAAAGACGAGTCTCGATGGGGCAGCTGCCATGGGAACGAGAGAAAAAAGGGAGGGGTTTGTAAAAAAACAAAGGAGGAAAGGGGAAAAATAAATATGGGCAGAGGTTATGGTCTGAAATTCTTGAACTCTGTTGAGTGCAGAAGGCTGTAAAGTGCCTAAACAAAAGATGAGGTGCTGTACTTTTTTCAAGTATTGTAATGTAGGGAAACATGACAGCCAATTTGCAGAGAGCAAGATCCCACAAGCAGCAATGAGATAATGACCAGATGATCTGTTTCAGTGGTGGTGGTTGAGGGATAACTATTGGCCACGACACACCCTTTTCTTTGAAGAGTCCCTTGGGCTCTTTTAAGTCCACCTGAGAGGGCAGACTGTTTAACGTCTCATCTGAAAAACAACACCTGCGGCAGTGCAGCACTCCCTCAGCACTGCACTGTGTCAGCCTCGATGTATGCCCTTAATTCCTGGAGTGGGACTTGAACCCACAACCTTCTAACTCTGAGGCAAGAGTGCTCCCTTCTCAGCCACAGCTAACATCGAAATACTGAAAGTCTGGAAAGAAAAAGAGAAAGCTGGAAATAAATTGAGATTTTTGTCATTTGAAACCTTGATAATTGAGGGGGGGATTTTGTTAAAGTGAGTAGTTTTAAGGCTGATGAATTATTTTGTCTCCTGTTGAAAAGAGTACAGACTAGGTAGGTTTTGGGTGAAGATCCTTTATTCAGTCCACGTACACTCTGCCTGTTTTCAGATGCTGAAGGACCTACTGTATATTTCCAGCATTTTAATAATATAAAGACAGACAATTGTACTTGGAAACATACAAGATTCTGAAGGGGATTGACAGGGTAGATGCTAAGAGGTTGTTTCCCCTGTCTAGAACTGGGGGCACAGTCTCAGGATAAGGGGTCGGCCATTTAAGACAGAGATGAAGAGGAATTTCTTCACTCAGAGGGTTGTGAATCTTTGGAATTCTCTGCCTCAGAGAGCTGTGGATGCTGAGTCTCTGAATCTATTCAAGGCTGAGATCGATAGATTTTTGGAGTCTAGGATGAATCAAGGGATATGTTGATGGGGAGGGAAAGTGGAGTTGAGGTCGATGATCAGCCATGATCTTGTTGAATGGCGGAGCGGGCTCGAGGGGCTGTAGGGCCTACTCCTGCTCCTAATTCTTATTAAATAGATTTCTCCTCCCATTTCTGGTTCCTTTCTAAACTAAGTGTGCAGATCCATCTATATGTACATCCTCAAACAATGAACTTAGCAGCCTGAGCACTTTGTGGTCTATTCACACATTCCTGACTGTTATTTTCACAGTTTGTATATGATCATTTCTCTTTTTTGGGGGATCTGCATTCGATCCCAATCTCCCAGCGCATTGAATTGAAAATCCTCGCCTTCAAATACCTCCACTGCCAGGCTATGCCCTAGGACTGCAGTGAGGAGGAGCTTCCAGAGGGATTTGAACACAAGGATGAGATTTTGTATATCGAGGCCTTGCTGGACCGGAAGTAAAAGTAGGTCAGCGAGCACTGCGGGGGGGTGGATGAGTGAGACACTGGTGCAGCGCCTGTGTGGGACCTTTCCCTAAATCCCACCATCTCTCCACATCTCTCTCTACCCTTTTCAAAACCACCTCGAACATCATCTTTTTGACATAGCTTTTGGTTACTGTGTCGAACTCTTCCACCATGGCTCAGCACCTGTTCTTCATTTTACTTATTTTCTCTCTCTCCCCCATCTCTCTTAAAGTGCTTTATATTAAATTAGGAACTTTACAACCTTCTGAACTCAACGGTGAATTTAACAGTTGCAGATCATATGCACTGCTCCCATTTTTCCAGACAGCAGGTGCTGCTAATGGTTCTACTGTTGCCATTTACACCTCCTCTAGACCCATCTTTTCTTTCTTGTCTCCCATTACCACCCTCTTTTACCTTGCACCATCTCTTTTATCATTTAATCTCTCCTGCCTATCACAGACCTTCCCTTTTGTTCTTTCCTCTCCTGCCCCCGCTGCTTAAAACCTGTTGCACAGGAACATGGGAATTAGGAGCAGGAGTGGGCCATACGGCCCTTCAAGCCTGCTCCCCCACGGGTTGGTGCAGATGGCCGCCCAGTCTCCGTGGAGGGACTGCCATTTAAAAACACTTGTCCTTCCTCAGGTTTGGAGTGGTGTAGGGGGACCGCTTTGCCCGTTTTCCCGCCGCGACGTGCCCGCGCCGACCCCTTACCGACCGGTGGGGACCCCTTCCTGAAATTGCCCCGCGGGAGCGGCGGTGCCACTGACAGCTTTCGCCCTTTCTGTGGCTTGGTGGCACAGTCGCCCTTAAAGGTAAGGTGGTGCTGCCGGCGACGCCATGTTATTTTTTTTTTGTTAGCCGACTGCCAGGTCGGGCCGACAATTATGGCCCTGGGTTTGGCCGGGCCGCCAACAGGCAGCCCGGCACCCCCTCTTGGATGCTAGGCCGCTGGCCCGGCCAAAACCCTCCCTGGTGGCCCAGTGTTGACCACTGAAGTGGCTGCAGAGTTCGCATAGGCCCTCTCCTTTAGCTGAAGGGGAGGGACGTCGTGACGCATCAGCGCGGCACTTCCACGTCGCGCTGACATCATCAGCGTGGCGCTGCTGACTGGTTGGGCGGCGGACCCACTGCAGGGGCTCTTCCACCCCGCAGCCGTCACAACCTCCCCAAAAATTCCAAGTACTGAATTTCTCCAGTATCTCCTCCCCAATCCATTTTCAAAAATGGTAGGTGCGCCCCATTTTGGGGCGGGGCTCAATCTCGGCCCCAAAAATCTATCTATCTCGATCTTGAATATACTAAATGACTGAATATCTTCAGCCCTTTAGGACAGAGAATTCTAAAGATTCACAACCTTTGAGTGAAGAAATTCCCCCTCATCTCTGTCTTAAATTCCCAACCCCTTATTTGTTCAAGTCTGCGTCCCCTGGGCTTAAGGGAGCGAAGATCAGGGCTCTAGCAGGGGGAACGGCCAGGCTGAGAACGAGTAATCGTTTTAACAGGGACTAGGGCATCAAAGGTGGTGGTGAGGGTGTGAATGGAGGGCCAGAGGCTATACAGTTGGGAGTTGATGAGTGCAGTTGTAAGAGAGTCGGTAGTGAGTTTTCTGTGATCCTAAAATCCGTCCTCTGTCAAAACTATTTCTTCCCACAAAGAGGGTTTGTCTCTATTCCCGGTGATGTTAATCTCGTATTGGTCTCCCAACAGGTTTGGAGCTTTGACTGTGGATGGAGGACTTCAAAATACCGATCACTTCTAAATGGCCGTGAACAGCCCCGTGTGGTTCAACAGGAACCGCTGTCCCCTGCAATGATTGGCCCCAGTGCATCCTGCCCGTTGTAAGGTGGGCAGGTTAACCCATGCAGGCTAACAGTCAACTGTGTATGGAAGGAAAACTAAATCTCAGAATAGTTTCTTTTCCCTTTTTGATCTTATTTTACTTGGTGTAATTTATTTTGGTATTTTTCCATTCCTCATTGTCCATGTCAATCAATCGACGGCAATAGCCCATCACACCACTCCTCGTCTTCCCAAATGCACTTCTTGTGCAGGGTGTGCTCTGCTTTTTGGTAATGTTGAAACAAATCTGTACATAATGGCCTCGAAATCCCGGTCGGCTGCTTCCCGCGGGCGGTCGAATAAGTTTTTTTAAAAAGATGCGCAATTACCTGAACCTGCTGCGCCCACTAGAGATCCCAGTCCTAAGGCCTTCACTAACTGCGCGTCAGAGCGCGTGCACGTCTGGTTGTCCATAAGTTGGAGCTGCAGTCACATGGCTCCGGGCAGCCAATCCAGGAACGGTATTTTCTCATTCATAATAATGGGAACTCCGTAAGTTAATGGGAACTCCGTAAGTTGGAGTTCCCATTATGATGATTGAGAAACCTCCCCCCCCCCCCCAACATCCAAAACACAAATAGAAAAAATAGACCACATATATAACATTAATTTAAATTAGTTATTTTTTTTTTTACTTTTTTTTAAATTATGGTTTAAAATTAACTTGCCTTAGTAGGCAAGGTTTTTAAACAATAAAATGTGTTTTAAAAATTTTATTTTATTATGTTTAGTGTGTTTTAAAACTCTTACGCCTGTAAAAGTAGGCTATGCACCTGCTTTTATCAGGCGCAAGAGTTTTCAGGACATCCGCTGGGCAAAAGATGAGTAAATGCCACAATCTTGCCCATGCGAATGTTCTGGCTGCCGAGATGCGGAGGATCTGTTGAGCTGTGGAGCTTGACAGATCGGAAAAACCGGGTTTCAGCGCATGCGCATTGTGCGCTTAAAAACGGGCTTTTGCGATGCCGACCCGGGTCCCTACACACTCCGTACGGACCTGGGGAGGCCGGGATTTCCAGGCCAATAGTGTCGTGTTTACTTAAATTCATCAACCGCTACTTGCGTTTATTTAGCGCCCGCTGTGGCTAAATGGCCCCAGGCGTTTCACAGTGAGGGGTGGGGTCAGAGCCAAACCGAAGGTGGAGTGGGAATTGGGGAAACTGGCCAAAAGCACGGTCACAGGGGGCAGATTTGGGACTTTAGAAGGTCGGGGGGGCGTATGGAGATATGGTAGGGCTGTCTGCAATGCTTCAAAACCGCCCCTTCCCGTCACGAATATCTGCTGGGTGCCACTTGCCACAGGAATTTGCAGGGCCGTTTAGTATGGCTGAGGCCTTGACTAAAGACATTGTTGGTGTCTACTTTCCAAATTTGAACTTCAGACGAGTCCCACGTTGAAGCTGACAGAAACAGTTCGTACATTTATTACTATAGAAACATGGAAGCTAAATAATCGGATGAAATCAATGGAACTTGAAGGCTGGATGTGCCTTTGTAAAGAATGTGAATACAGCCCCTTTTTATTTGTATTTGTGTTTGTGTATGTTGTGTATATATTGTATATATTTGTATGCATAACTTTAAATCTTCTATTGAATAGAATTGTGTAGATGGAAGCGCTGCACATTTTATTTTAAAGAAGGTAGGGAGACTAGATGTTACAACATAAACTAATTCTCACTGATTCCAAAGCTGTCCAGTCCCTCCCCTATAATCCAGTTGCACTCTTAATTGACAAACTGAAAATAAGGCAGTATTTCTTTTATTCTCTGTAAATATCTAAAAAAAAATTATATTTTCAAACCCTTTATGATCAACAATACAGTCAATAATTTAGTTTGTGGAACAGTTGGTTTCAAAATGCAGCCTGCATAAATTGACATAATGTTGACGGGACGAAGTACTACAGACAATATTAAATATTTTTGATCTAGAAACGTGTAAATCTCTTCAATGTAGACCTGCACAATGGGTCGAGACTATAGTTACAGTAAAGTAATGAACACCTGTTTAGCAACCTGTTATATCTATCTGCATGCTGTATGATTAGAAACCATCTATAATATATTAAAAAATCTTACATCTGTGTGCCTGTCTACTAAATCTTGCTTCCTGTTGCCGCACCATTGTCATGATTTTTGAATGATACATTCCGATGTCAGCATTTATGACGGAACTGTCCATGATCACTTTATTGATTACAACATGTAACCAGGGCCTTCTGCCCAGCCAGTCCTCTTGCTGTTTATCCTCCACATGTGCAGTAGCCGAATTCTAGTTGCCTGCCTGGTTGGCGTAACACTTTATCCACCTCCCCTTCAACCACCTCTATGGCCTCGTCTTAACTGTTGACAAGGTCTCTGCTTCAGTGATTAACTTCAGTCGTGCGTTCCACAGCCCAGTAACCAATGTCCCCCCTCTTTTTCCCCCCCCCCCCCCCCCCAATTCTTTTTCGGCGGCGCGGCCCTTTCAAACCTGCACGCATACACGGTTTTATTGCGTTGTAAAACCGGCTCACCGGCTAGGCCGCTGCGCAGCTTAAAGGGAATGTTGCTCATAACCTTCTTGTCGAAAAGATTTCCTCCTGCTCTTTGTCTGAAATCTTTCACGTTTAATCTTGTATCTACGACCCCTCATTCTGTAAACCTTCAACCACTGGAAACATGGTAGGGGGGGGGCGGTGAAAGAGAGAGATTTTGAGGCCTCCCATATGGCAGAAATGGGCTGCTAGCAGCCTGAAGCTAGCGGGGTATGACTTTCCCTCCCAACCCCACTGTGTGGTCAGATCTCCTGCCCGACTCAGGTGGTGGGCCCTTTTAATATGTAAATTGTGTATAGGACACAAATGACCATTTTCGAAAGAAAGAACCTGTGTGTATATATATCGCCTTTCATGACCACAGGACATCCCAAAGCGCTTTATGCTGTAGTCACTTGTAATATAGGAGGCCCCCGGCAGCTAATCTATGCACTGCAAGGTCCCACAAACAACACTGGGATAATAGGAACAGGAGGAGGCTATTAAGCCCCTCAAGTCCATTCCACCATTCAATGAGATCATGGCTGATCTGTGACCGAACTTCAAATACCCATTTTTGCCCCATATCCCTTAATACCTTTGGTTAACAAAATTCTGTTAATCTTGGATTTAAAATTATCAATTGACCCAGCATGTCAATGAGCAGGTAATCTGTTTGGTGATGTCGGTAAGTGATTTTAAGACTCAACAGGTTGAACTGTGCACCGTGTGCACTCGTGAAGAGGAGCCAATAAGTTTTAAGCGTTTCTATATTTATGTGGGGCTCCAAAAGAACAACCAGGGCCACTAGCGGACTGAGTTCCCCAGCGCCACCCCAGACCTATCTATCTCCGAGCCCAGAGGCTGGCCCGCCAGCAACCAGCCACCAGCAACCTGCCCTGCCCACTCGCCTGCAGCCTGCCTCCCACATTCTACCCTATGTAAACTAGAGGTGATCCAAAACTCGCTTGCCCGTGTCCTAACTCGCACCAAGTCCCAATCGCCTATGATCCCTGCGCTCGCTGGCCTATATTGGCTCCCAGTTAAGCAACGCCTCGATTTCAAAATTCTCATCCTTATTTTCAAATCCTTCCATGGCCTTGCCCCTCCCTATCTCTGTAATCTCCAACCCCTCCCCCCTCCCCGGAGATGTATGCGCCCCTCTAATTCTGCCCTCTTGAGCATCCCTGATTATAATTGCTCAACCATTGGTGGCCGTGCCTTCTGCTGCCTAGGCCCCAAGCTCTGGAAGTCCATGCCTAAACCTCTCCACCTCTCTTTCCTTCAAGAAATTCCTGAAAACATACCTCTTTGACCAAGCTTTTGGTCACCTGAGCTAATTTCTACTTATGTGGTTCGGTGTCATTTTTATCTCGTAGTACTCCTGTGAAGCGCCTTGGGATGTTTCACTTCATTAAAGGCGCTATATCAATTCAAGTGGAAGAATCCTTCCAGTGAGCCGCTTCCTCGCAGAGAGTGTGAGTTAATGTTCCATCAGACGCAGACACCCATCAACACAATTACTGGAGCAGTGTTTAGAGGGGCCTGGGAATGATGTACAAGGTGAGCAAGGAGAAGAAAGAAGTTGCAAAGAAAATATATCGTGACTTGAGGTGAAAATGACCTAGTCAACACTGTCACATCCTCTGCTAAACTACAAGTTTCTGTATTCACCTTGCAAATATTGGCATTCTGCAAAAATACACAGATTCACAGAAGGGACCATTTTCCCTAATCAAGACACAAAGCAAGAAACCTTGCCTCCTCACATTTGTGCATCCTGTGTAGAATCACCTCACTGCTCTCACCATCCATGCTCTGGTTTGCTAAATATTGGAACAAAATGCTGTTGTAAAATATATAAATAGTGCCTTAAGCTGCGTTTTTGTCTCCTTGCTTACATTTTGCACCTTTTGTACATTGACTGCTGCACTCGCCTTTTCCTATTCTGTAATTTCTTTTACTCTGGTTTTTGGTAGACCAAGTATTGTAAGGAATGATTAGAACCCTCATGTTGTAATACCCTGGCAGGTTGCAACTCTGAGTCTTCTGTCCCGCTCACAGTCCTGCGTGTGTACGAATACCTGTCCACCCAGAGTGTGGGCCAGTGTGGCCATGCTCTAAACATTTAAATGAAATTCAGGCAGCTTTCAAAGAACGTTTTTTAAATGCTTTTTTTAAAATTTTATTCCTGCTTTTGTACAGAACAGCCTTACCACTGTGGTATCAGCTTGAGACAATGGAGCTTGTTGCAATATTTCAGTAACATTTATACCTTTTATGGGTTCAATTGTCCCTGGTTATTTGCGCCGTTTTTTGGCGCACGCCCTTTTTTCTGGTTTATTTTTTTCCCCCCAAGTTTCCTCCTGCAATCTGCGGCAGTTTTTTAAAAATGTCATTTATGCGCAGTTTGGCCAACATTTTGTTTCTCTCCGGTTGATGTATCTGGCCACTCCCGAAAAACCTTCTGGTGAGTTAAGAAAACCAGCGCACATTCACAAATCTGCGCTGAAAGACACCATTGTTTTTAAATTGAAGATTTTGGAGGGAGTCAAGAACGCTGTCAAAATCAATAATAAAGTTCAACTTTTTTTTTTAAACCTGTCAATGTAGAAGTCTAAATGTGTTGGATTTCAGAAGTTTTTTTTAAATTTGTGGGGTGGGGTGCTAGAGAGAGAGAGAGAGGGGGGGGCCGAGCGGAAGGCTTGGAGCCTGGGGAGGGGGAGGGAGGGAGAGAGAGAGAAGTCACAAGGGGGTGGGGGTGGTGGGGAGGAGAGAAAGAGAGAAGTCACAAAACCATTGGGTGTGGTCCATCCATACAGACCTGGAGAGCTACAACTTTTCTCCAGGTCTCCTGTGCTGCCTGCTTTCCTGCTGTTTTGAGCTTTCAAAGTTTAAATTTAAGTATGGGGGCAACACTGACAATGCCATACCTTGTACATGGTGTTGGGTAGGAGACAATTGTTTTCATTTCATTGCATCAGGAACATCAGAGCCCATAGGATGATAGGCAGGAGGCCTTACCCACCTTGAATATATCGAGACAGGCGTTCATACCTCCACCTAAGTGATGCAGACTGTCCGAAGACTGGGTTTCCGTAAAGAAGTTGTAAGTGAGATCTGTGACTTGGTCAAAGCAGACCTGCAATCTAGAAGCATCAGGAGGACTGCTTTGTCAGTTGAAGTGAAGGTTACAGCTGCACTTTCATTCTATGCCTCTGGATCGTTTCAAGCTACAACTGGGGATGTGTGCGCCATCTCTCAACATGCAACACATATCTCCAATCGCCAGGTCACGGCTGCACTGTACGTGCAAAGGAATGACTTCATAAAGTTCCCCATGACCACCCAAGCAATCCATGACAGGGCTGTGGGCTTCTCCAGGATTCCTGGCTTCCCAAAGCTACAGGGCTGCATTGACTGTACCCGCATCGCTTTGTGTGCACCTTTTGAAGGATTCCGAGATGTACAGGAACAGAAAAGGCTTCCACTCCATTAATGTGCAGCTCGTGTGTGATGACATGCATCATATCATGTCAGTTGATGCAAGATAAACTGGCAGCACCCATTATGCATTCATCCTATGTGACAGCGTTATATCTGCCATGTTTCAGCAGCAGCCAGAAGGGCAGAGCTGGCTACTGGGAGACAAAGGGTAAGGCCTCGGACACACACTTCCAAGATTGTCAGTGGCTGCAGATTTGCCGGACCTCCTCCTGTTTGAGTTCTTTCCCTTTTGTTATGTGCCACCTTCCTCTGCAAAAATGAAAATGCAACTTTTTAGAGAGGGTGTCTTTCTGCTGGGTGGGACATACAGCTGGTCACATTTACAATTACAATTCCATTGAATAAATGAAAATATTACTTACACTAACTACTTGACCAAGGTCCTGTCACTTCTTTTTACACTGGCCTCTAGATCGCTTGGTCGTCACCACTGCGCAGTAATCTTCTGCAACTTGGTTCCAGTGTTTCTTTTCTTTTGGTGGAACTTTTATGTGACCTCTGCTGGTGTCCAGCTGCTGCCATTTGTTCTCAATCATAGTAACTAGTGCCTCCACTTCTTCCTGTAAGAAATTCATGGTCCTTGCACTGCGTTGCATCTTGTATAGCTGCGGCTGCGATTTTTCCAATGCTCTCACGCAGCACTGGTAACACATACAACTGGCTCTTTAAAAATGGCCAATTGCCAAATCCGAGCAGTACTGAGCATGCATGTCCATTGGATTGTTCTCCAGTTCTAGAGTGCTCCAGTTTTCCTGTTCTCCAATTCTCCTATTATCCAGTGCTCTTCCTCTCCTGTTGTTCTGTTCCCAGTTCTCCTGTTGTACTGTTCTCCAGTTTTCTAGTTTTCCAGTGCTCATGTTCTCCAGTTCTCCTATTCTCCAGTAGTCCAGTGCTCCTTTTCTCCAGTTCTCCAGTTCATATGTTCTTCAGTTCTCCTATTCTCCAGCTCTTCTGTTCTCCAGTTCTCCATTTCTCGAGTTCTCCTGTTCTCTTGTTCTCCAGTTCACCAGTTCATATGTTCTTCCGTTCTCCAGTTTTCCTATTCTCCAGCTCTTCTGTTCTCCAGTTATAGAGTATTCCATTTCTCGAGTTCTCCTGTTCTCCAAATGTCCATTTCTCGTGTTCTCCAGTGTTCCTCTTCTCCCGTTCTCTACTTCATATGTTCTCCAGTTCCCCTGTTCTCCAGTTCTCGAGTGCTCAATTTCTCGAGTTCTCAATTTCTCCAGTTCTCAATTTCTCCAGTTCTCAAGTTCCCAATTTCTCCAGTTCTCCTGTTGTCCAGCTCTTCAGCTCTCATGTTCTCCAGTTCTTCACTGCTCCAGTTCTCCAGTGCTGCAGTGCTCCTGTCCTGCAGTGCTCCGGTTCACCTCTTCTTCAGTTCTCCCGTTTTCCTGTTCTCCCGTTTTCCTGTTCTCCAGCTCTCATGTTCTCCAGTGCTCCAGTTCTCCTCTTTCAGTTCTCCTGTTTTCTAGTTCTCCTGTTTTCCAGTTCTCCTGTTTTCCAGTTCTCCAGTTCTATGGTTCATATGTTCTATAGTTCTCCAGTTTAAATGTTCTCCAGTTCTCCGCTGCTCCAGTTCTCTTCTTTCAGTTCTCCTGTTTTCCAGTGCTCCAGTTCTCCAGTGCTCTTGTTCTCCAGTTCTCTTCTTTCAGTTCTCCTGATCTTCTGTTCTCCAGTGCTCCTGATCGCCAGTGCTCTTGTTCTCCAGTGCTCCAATTCTCTTCTTACAGTTCTCCTGTTTTCCAGTGCTCCTGATCTCCTGTTCTCCAGTGCTCCTGCTTCTCAATGGTCCTGTTCTCCAGTGCTCCTGATCTCCTGTTCTCCAGTGCTCTTGTTCTCCAGTGCTCCAGTTCTCTTCTTTCAGTTCTCCTGTTTTCCAGTGCTCCTGATCTCCTGTTCTTCAGTGCTTTAGTTCTCCAGTGCTCCTGTTCTCTAGTTCTCCGGTGCTCCTGATCACATGTTCTCCAGTGCTCCTGATCTCCAGTTCTCATGCTTCTCAATGGTCCTGTTCTCCAGTGCTCCTGATCTCCTGTTCTCCAGTGCTTCTGCTTCTCAATAGTCCTGTTCTCCAGTGCTCCTGTTCTCCAGTGCTCCAGTTCTCTTCTTTTAGTTCTCCAGTGCTCCTGTTCTCCAGTTCTCCGATGCTCCTGATCACATGTTCTCCAGTGCTCCTGATCTCCAGTTCTCATGCTTCTCAATGGTCCTGTTCTCCAGTGCTCCTGATCTCCTGTTCTCCAGTGCTTCTGCTTCTCAATGGTCCTGTTCTCCAGTGCTCCTGATCTCCTGTTCTCCAGTGCTCCAGTTCTCTTCTTTCAGTTCTCCTGTTTTCCAGTGCTCCTGTTCTCCAGTGTTCCTGATCACATGTTCTCCAGTGCTCCTGATCTCCAGTGCTCCTGCTCCTCAATGGTCCTGTTTTCCAGTGCTCCTGTTCTCCAGTGCTCCTGATCTCCAGTTCTCCAGTGCTCCTGCTCCTCAATGGTCCTGTTCTCCAGTGCTCCTGATCTCATGTTCTCCAGTTCTCTAGTTCTTCTGTTGTCCAGTTCTCCAGCCCTCGTGTGCTCCAATTCTCCTGCTCTCCAGTGCTCCAGTACTCCTCTTCTCCAGTTTTCCAGTTCATATGTTCTCCAGTGCTCCTGTTCTCCTGCTCTCAAGTGCACCTGTTCGTCAGTGCTCCAGTGGTCTGATTTCCGGTTCTCCAGTGCTCTTGTTCTCCAGTTCTCTGGTGCTCCTGATCATCAGTTCTCCAGTGCTCCAGTTCTCATGCTCTCCAGTGCTCCAATTCTCCAGTTCTGTTATTCTTCAGTATTCCATTTCCCCAGTGTTCCTCTTCTCTAGTTCTCCAGTTCTCCAAATATCCAGTTCATATGTTATCCAGTTCACATGTTCTCCAGTTCTCCTGTTGTCCCGTTCTCCAGTTCTTCTGTTCTCCAGTGCTCCCTCGAACAGATGCCCAACCAGTCCCCATCCACCACTACCCTCCTCTGCCTGGCTGAACTTGTTCTTACATTGAACAACTTCTCCTTTGAATCCACTCACTTCCTCCAAATTAAAGGTGTTGATATGGGAACCTGCAGGATCCTAGCTATGCCTACCTTATCGTGGGATATGGGGAACATTCTTTGTTCCAGTCCTACTCAGATCCCCTCCCTCACCTCTTTTTCCAGTACATTGATAACTGTATCGGTACCATTTCCTACACTTGCCCTGAACTAGAAAATTGAATTCACTTTGCATCCAATTTGCACCCTTCCCTCACCTTCACATGTTCCATCTCCAACTCTTCCCTTCCTCGACTTCTCTGGCTCCATTTCTGGGGACTATTGACAAACATTCACTATAAGCCCACTGACTCCCACAGCTACCTGGACTATACTTCCTTCCACCCCCTCATCGTTTAAGGACTCCAGTGTCTCCATCACATCTGTTCTGATGATGCCACCTTCCACACTAGTGCCTCTGATGTCTTTTTTTTTCCTCAACCGAGGATTCCCCTCCGTCGTGTTTAACATGGCCCTCGACTGTGTCCGTTCTATTTCCCGCACTTCTGCTCTCACCCCTTACCCTCCCTCTCAGAACCACAAAAGGGTTCCCCTTGTCCTCACCTTTCACCCCACCAGCCTCCATGTTCAACAGATCATCCCCTGCTATTTCCGCCACCTCCAACGTGATCCCACCACCAATCACATCTTCCCCTCCCCTCTCAGCATTCCGAAGGGACCGCTCCATCCGTGACACCCTGGTCCATTCCGCAATCACCCCCAGCACCCCCTCCCCTTCCCACGGCACCTTCCCGTGCAAGCGCAGGAGATGCAACACCTGCCCTTTTACCATCTCCCTTCCCACTGTCTTGGGCCCAAACATCCTTCCAGGTGAAACGGTGATTTACTTGTACTTTTTTCAATTTAGTATACTGTTCACGATGTGGTTTCCTCTACATTGGGGAGACCAAAATGCAGATTGGGTGACCGCTTTGCAGAACACCTTTGTTCAGTCTGTAAGCGTAACCCTGAGCTTCTGGTCGCCTGTCACTTTAATTCTCCGCTCCACTCTGGCCTCTCTGTTCTCGGTCTCCTATACTGTTCCAATGAAGCTCAACGCAAGCTTGAGGAACAGCACCTCATCTTTTGTTTAGGCACTTTACAGCCTTCTGGACTCAACATCGAGTTCAACAATTTCAGACCGTAGCTTCTGCCTACATTTTGTTTCCCTTCTTCCCCTTTTTTTTTACAAAAACTCCCCCCCCTTTTTGATTTTGTTTCTGTTTTCCATGGCAGCTGGTAATTATTCCGCCATTTACACCCTATGTAGACTCGCCTTTTGTTTCCGAACTCGTGCTATTACCATCTCAATTCGGCCCATCGTCCCCTTTGTTTCTCAAATCTTTTCTGCCTTCCACCCTCTCACAGACCTTCCCTTTTAAACATAGAAACATAGACATACAAAATAGGTGCAGGAGTAGGCCATTTGGCCCTTCGAGCCTGCACCACCATTCAATAAGATCATGGCTGATTATTCACCTCAGTACCCCTTTCTGCTTTCTCTCCATACCCCCTGATCCCTTTAGCCATAAGGACCACATCTAACTCCCATTTGAATATATCTAACGAACTGGCCTCAACAACTTTCTGTGGGAGAGAATTTCACAGGTTCACAATTCTCGAGTGAAGAAGTTTCTCCTCATCTCTGGTCCTAAATGGCTTACCCCTTATCCTTAGACTGTGACCCCTGGTTCTGGACTTCCCCAACATCGGGAACATTCTTCCTGCATCTAACCTGTCCAGTCCCGTCAGAATTTTATATGTTTCCATGAGATCACCTCTCATTCTAGTAAATTCCAGTGAATATAAGCCTAGTCGATTCAATCTTTCTTCATATGTCAGTCCTGCCATCCCGGGAATCAGTCTGGTGAACCTTCGCTACACTCCCTCAATAGCAAGAATGTCCTCCCTCAGATTAGGAGACCAAAACTTTACACAATGTTCAAGGTGTGGCCTCACCAAGGCCCTGTACAAATGCAGTAAGACCTGCAGTTTATTCTTTCCACCCCCACCCTCCTTTTCAGGGCCCCTGCACTTCCTTAAGAATCTGTTACATTTTGAACTATCGTCAGTTCTGATGAAACGTTAACTGTGTTTCTCTCTCCACAAATGCTGCCTGACCCGATGAGATTTCCAATATTTTCTGTTTATACCTCTGCCCATATTTTTTTCTCTTTTCTCCCTTTTTTTAATCAGACTGACTACTTGTACTAACACTTTTCTCTTCCTTCTGTGCTTGCGTCCTCCAGACCCTGCCCCCGACCACCCAGAATCAGGAGTGGGGCCCCAAACCGCATGTGAAGGCACACATTTAACCGCGTTGTCCGAGCCAGCTGCTGAGCCTCCAACTGAGCTGAGAGGCGGCGAGGAGAGAAGCAGCGGGCGAGAGGGGCAGCCGGGGGCAAGGGGCGGTAGGGGGGAAGAGAGACATATGGGAGGGAGGGGGAGGGGAAATAGGGAACCTGGGGAAGACAGATTACATTTCTCGGAAACCTCAGTGCATCAGGGACATCGTTGGAGTGGATGAAATCCAGAAGTCACGGCGCTGTCACTATTGACTTCATACCCCATACCCAATAAACCTGTTAACAATCCATGACCCACAGAATGCCTCATCTATGGCGCGGGGGGAGGGGAAACTTCAGCTGGGGGAGGCAGCACTTGCACTGGGATAAGGGACTTTGGCTGGGGGAGGGATGCACTTCGCTAGGGTAAGGGACTTCAGCTGTAACTTGGTGGCTTTTGCTGGGTTGTTCGAGATCTGTCCTCTGAAGTCAGAATGGATCAAATTACAATTTGCAAAGTCAGTCAGAACTTGGGCTGGGCGGTTCCATTTACACACTTCAGAGAAACTTCAGGGATAGGGCTTATCCTCCAAGGGGTCCAATCAGCAATCAGATAATGGAAAGCCAGAGACACGGCCATTTTATCAGTACAGATGCATCTTTTTTAAACCCCTTGTTTCCCATGGCAGCTAGTAATTATTCCACCAGTCACACCGCATCTAGACTCATCTTGTTTCCTAATTTATGCCATTACCATCTTAATTTGGCCCATCATCCTCGTCTCTCAAATCTCTGCCTTCCATCCTATCACAGACCTTCCCCTTTTGTTCTTTCCTCCCCGTCCCCTTTCAGTTCCTTAAGAACCTGTTACATTTCAAACTTTTGCCAGTTCTGACAAAGGGTGATTGACCAGAGACGTTAACTGTTTCTCTCCAGATGCTGCCTGACCCTCAGATGTCCAGCTTTTTCCGTTTTTATTTCAGATTCCAGCAGCCACATTATTTTTGCTTTTGTGAAGTTGTTGTACTTGCATGATATATACCCACTAAGCTCACCAGGAAAGTTAGGACATGTCCTTACGAGTGTAATTTTTTTTAACGGCATGGCATATCTTAATTACTGCCAACAACCCAACACTGTAAATGAACTTTTACAAGTGTGGAGTCTCATTCCTTCAGACTGTAATTATCTAGATTTAAAAAAAACTTTTTCCTAATCCCATCTTTCCATACCTGATTTGACATTGAATTCTCTATTCTAACCCAGTTCCCGCCTCTGTGCTGCTCATTAATGATTCTACAATCTGATTGGTTAAGGACATACAAATGCTTGCCTTATTCACTGAGGTGTCAGACCTCCAATCAAAGGCATTGTGCTGTTTCAGCTCTCTAATGTGTAGCAAGTTCCAGTGCAAAAATCCCATAGAAAGTCTGGACAAGTGCAAGTGTAATTAATGACTAGCGCCATTCATTTGCCACTGAAAGCAAAATCTGTCCCAAGATGTTAACAGTAAATATTAGGGGAAAGTTATTTCCATTGGTTAGTGAGTCAGCAATTAAAGGCAATAAATTAAAGGTCATCACCTAAAGAACAAAGTTTACAATTATTTTCTACGTAGAGCGCAGTTGGGGCGTGTAATGCCCTACAACAAAGTGGTGGAAGCAAAATCCAGAATACCTTTTAAAAAGGAAGTGAATAATTGGAAAGAAAATTTAAATGGGTAAGGGAGAAAGTGGAGCTGGTAGAAATTAAAGATGACTAAAAATGTATATGGTTATTAAAATTGTGATGCAAAGAACGCTGTATGTAAATGGCTATGTTCGAATTGCAGACAGTCTCCTCAGACTAGACAGATGCTTAGAAGTGCTAATGTTTTGGTTTCCTACAGAGGGTATAGTATTATATACAATCTCCGTTACAATGCAATTATCTGTTGTTTTTGAGTTAAGACTTGAACCTTGTTTATGTATTTTATGTATGTTAAACTAACTTCAATCCCCTATTTTTAAACAGAACACTGGTAGATGTTAGCATGAACACAAGGCAGTTTCCTATTTCGTAAAGGAGATAATGGCTGGTTGAAGTGAGAAAGCCCAACTTTGGGCCTCGTAGTTCAATGGGTAAAGGACTATGCCTTGTAAGGATTGTACCCGAGAGAATTTGGATAAGAGAGATGAAACGAATTCCACAGGAAGGCATCTTCGGGAAAGTATAAACAAGACATGCAGCCAAAATCATGAGACATCTTTAGGGAGGGTATTTGTTTCAGAATCCAAAGAACTCGATACAGCATTGGAAAGTAAGTTTTTAGGGAAACCTCTAGGTCAAACGGTCTTCTCAATATCCCAGTTCAGGCCCACCCATAAAAATAGGATAAAAAAGTGACCTCCTGAAAGCTTGTCGCCACAGATGGAGAGCTCACATGTGCCAACTGTCAGTCCAATCGGTATCAGTTACTTGTCACGATCATATGTCTTTGCTGTATAACGAATGTGTTATATTTCATCTTAAACTCCGATTAAACACAATATACCCACCATACTGGTTTGCACTCGATCCTGATAATTTAAAGGAAAGGGGTACTGAGGTGAATGATCAGCCATGATCTTATTGAATGGTGGTGCAGGCTCGAAGGGCCTACTCCTGCACCTATTTTCTATGACCAGAGATAGCCGTAATGAGGTTATTTCTAACAAAGCAGCCCACAGACCAGCAGGCTAACAGCTTTCTGCTGTGTAGAAAAATTCTATAATTCTACAATCAGTAGTATATTGACCAATATTGAGAGATACATCATCCACTGCTGTAGTTTAAAGCAATATTTTAGAAATACAAAATAATCAGTCTCTGAGTTACGTATTTATTTGCTGCAATCAAAAACAAAATTTAACGGTAAGATTTCTGGTAACGGGCACGGGCACCAGGTCCACCAAACTTCTTGGCCTCACAACGACGAGGATCAGCAACCAGCAAGGTCCTGTCATACTGTATGAGGATGTCCTTGATCTCCTTCTTGGAGGCTTCATCTACATCTGCAAAGCAACAACATTTGTAATTTTAAAATTGCCCAAATCAGAACAGCAGAAATGTACTAAAAGTAAAAAACTGAGAAGAACCTACATTTTTGGTAGTATGCCACCAATGCTTTAGAAATGGACTGACGGATAGCTGCAAGAAAGAAAAAAAAACACATTATGCACCATCAAAAAAGTTACACAAGGCTATGGGATCACTTACTCCTATGCACTCATGTTCAATTTCTAGCTCTGTTTGGGAGCTGATAATTGGGATCACTGTGGTGGAGGGAACTTTAGCTCATTCAAATAACATACTAACATGTCATTAACCTAGTCCTGTTCATTGTCATTCCCCCTGCTGAAGCTCCCAGGTCTCATTCATGCTTCCTCACTATGCACAATATGTGCTCATGTACTACCAAAGATTTAAACTTCCCCTCTTTGGGAGCCAGTAATTGATAGGCGGGAGAAGCAAAGGTTTCATATGTGGGTCAAAACTTTTTCCAGGCAATCTGATTGGGAAGCAATTCCCAATACACAACACAACGTTATTTACCATAGATTTGAGCTACATGACCACCGCCCTTCACACGAACTCTGATGTCGACTCCAGCAAATCTTTCTTTACCCAACAGTAGAACTGGTTCCAACAGCTATATAGAAAGAAAATTATAGTTCGTTTAAAACATTTTCAAACACAACAGAAACCACTACAAAAGCAGCATTAATAAGATATTCTACTGCCCAGAAAGGTCAGGTGTAAGTATTTGTGTCCCTCCATCACATCACCCCCTCACCGCTCCAGCATAATTTTCTACGTCATAAAGGCTAGTACAGGATGGATACGCATCCGGTCATGAAAACTGAAGGGGGAAAAACCCTACAAAGCAGCAATGGTACTTCATACTCCTCTGAAATAAATAATCCTCAAATTTCAACAAAAAAAAAAGCCCAAAGTTGTATATACCTTATTTCTAGTTTATAAATAAAGCTAAACTTTCCCCAATTCAAATTTGAACCGTACAATTCCCACATCATACGCACAGTATACATCTATTCTGTCTTAAATCAAACAATTAGCAAAACTACTCCATAACTGCCCAGTGTAATAAGCAGTAACTATCCATGATCAAGAAACACTTTTTGAGAAGTAGTTTGTTTAGCGACAAGAATGCAGCAACGGCCAAGAAGTACAGAATTCGGAATATTGTATAATCCCTTTAACAGCCCAGGCACCCCTATCAATGCAACTTCATGTTTAACTAGCTAGAAAGATACAAGAACCATTGTTAAGTTTCTGCATTGTTAAAGGAATGTTAAAGCCCTAGGTTCCACTGCAGACTATTTTCAAAAAGGAACAGCAAATGCAATTAATGAGAATACAAACAAGGTTCAGGAGAGGATAATCCGAAAACATTCATAGCCACAAAATTAAATTTGGTCCAAGTTTAGTGGACAGACTCAAAAATAACTCATCTCCGCTCCAATGACAAGAGTCCTTAATTGCAGCACCATGTTATGGCTAAGAGCCAAAGTAAAAGGACCTCTAATAAAGAAAGTTAACTATACGGAAATTAACTTTTAATGAAAACGACGGAAATTAACTTTTAATGAAAACGAATTCTAGTAATCTTGGAGCTGAACCAGGGCTGAAAGCTGTGCAGACCCAGTTTAAGGTTAAGCATTGTTGCAAAAGCCATGTAATATTTAAGCCACGGTACTTTTTCTCAGAATAATCCAGGGGCCCACAGGACCATTATCTGTGCTAACCAATGGATTGAGGAACAGTGCGCCAATGAATATTTTCTCGAAATGAGGGAAGTAGGTCTTAAGGTACAAAATGGCATGTACATATAGTTTGTTAAACAGGTCTGTCAGATCCAAATTACATAGAAGACCAACATTTTAAAACTATCAGGTGGAATTATGCTGGAATGTTGTCCCTGCAATTCATCATTCCACCCACAACCAAGATGCAGAAAATAGTATGCACATCTTTTCATACATTAAGTCACATAAAGGTATAGCAGGAGAAATATCTGCAGTTTGATCATGCTGGTTACTTCGTAATGTTCCCTTCCCACCTTCCGTAAACTCTCCGATGTTACAAAGGAAAAGCCATTGGTTTGCAGTTCAGAGATAAGTGGAGCAAAAACGTGGAATTCAATTGGCAAAATACTTTAAAAAAAAAATGGAATGTGACTTATTCAGTCACCTTACAGCTGTATCACCTCGCACACCTCCGAGGCAGGTCGCGATGTCAAGTCCCACTACAGGACTTGACCCCATAATCTAGACTGAGGAAGTGCTGTATTGCTGCAAATACGTTTTTTTGGATGAGACGCAAGACTGAAACCTCACCTGCTGCTTTGGCCAACATTTATCCCTAAACCAACACCATTACAGCTGCTTATGGTACCTAGCTGTGCACAAACTGGCTGTCATGTTTGGCTACATACTAACAGTGGCTACACTTCAAAAGTAATTTATTAACTATAAAGTACTTGGAGACATCCTGAAGATGTGAAAGACATGATATAAATGCAAGATCTTTCTTTTAATTTCTCCTCCATGGGACAAATGCATTGTCCTCCCACCCTGGTTCAGCAAGTGTCAATTCAAGTGTTAATTAACAGTCTGGAAGTGTTTTATAGAAAGAATCACTCCTCCACTAATTCCTGGCATGAACATGGAATTCTAGAATCGTTCACGGTACCACTCTTGTCAATCGTGCAAAGAGCAGGCGAGTGGGACACCCTCAACGATGCTGTTCTGAATCAAAGAGGAAAAGATTGGATTGAGTATCTAAAAGCTGGGATTTCACTTGAAGGTTGCAGGCTCAGACCCTCACTTCTAAACAATAAGGACAGAACCCAGGATCTTCTTGATTGGTACGGCTCATTATCATATCAGAGGAAAGGAGACGGTTCTAAATCTCAGACGTCTTCCAAAGTTGTTAACCCACAAAAGGCAAAGTCTACGTGCAGTTGCTACATTATCTTGTAAGATCCAAACACACTGCAATAATCTAGTCATAATATGCAGCAGTAATATAAAATGCAAACCCTGTGGGATAAGCGGACACAGATCATTTCATATGAAACTTCACTCACTTTGTACTGTAAAGTTCTTGGCTCAATCTGTTCCAGAGGCCTTCCATTTACTTTGATAAGGCCATTTCCTCTTTTGCAGTGGGCAACAGCAGTTGCTGTTTTCTGTAAAGCAAGTAAAAAGTTTACAAGCCGGCTTTTCTATAGGATATTCTACAAATGAAAAAGCAATATTACGATAGATAAACAGGAAATCTTTAACATGATAGTTAAGCTAAAGGAAGACAAAGCACAAGGAGATACATCCTGGTATCCTGAGAAAGTTGCAATGGCCCTAGAAAATATATTGCACGGTTCTACCGAGCATGTCCGAGGCCAGGAGCGTGGAGTACCCATTTAAAAAAGGGAGTGTGTTAATCTGGGTAAATACAGCCCAGTTAGCTTAACACCTGTGGTAGGGATCTTTTCGGAGTCTTTAATGAAGGATGAAATGACCAGATATCTAGATAAAGAGAAACTAGTTCAATGTAAGCTCGCAGATTGCAAAAGCGACAATAATGCTCAACAAAGCTCTCTCAGAATTCTTAGAAGAGATAACACACATGGTAAATGAGGGAAATGCAGCAGATAGTGTGCATGGCTTTGACAAGGCACCACACATATTGCTAGAGAAAATTGGGAGAATTATAGACTGGTTAGTCTGACATCGGAAGTGGGGAAAATGTTGGAATCAATTATTAAAGATAAAATAGCAGTGCATTTGGAAAGCAGTGACAGGATCAGTCCAAGTCAGCATGGATTTATGAAAGGGAAATCATGCTTGACAAATCTTTTAGAATTTTTTGAGGATGTAACTGGTAGAGTGGACAAGGGAGAACCAATGGATGTGGTGTATTTGGACTTTCAAAAGGCTTTTGACAAGGTCCCACACAAGAGATTAGTGTGCAAAATTAAAGCACATAGTATTGGGGGGTAATGTATTGACATGGATAGAGAATTGGTTGGCAGACAGGAAGCAAAGAGTAGGAATAAATAGGTCTCAGAAACATATAAAATTCTGACGGGATTGGACAGGTTAGATGCAGGAAGAAGGTTCTCGATGTTGGGGAAGTCCAGAACCAGGGGTCACAGTCTAAGGATAAGGGGTAAGCCATTTAGGACTGAGATGAGGAGAAACTTCTTCACTCAGAGAATTGTGAAACTGTGGAATTCTCTACCACAGAAAGTTGTTGAGGCCAGTTCGTTACATATATTCAAAAGGGAGTTAGATGTGGCCCTTACTTCTAAAGGGATCAAGGGGTATGGAGAGAAAGCAGAAATAGGGTACTGAAGTTGCAGGATCAGCCATGATCATATTGAATGGTGGTGCAAGCTCGAAGGACCGAATGGCTTACTCCTGCACCCATTTTCTATGGCAAACTGTATTTAAAAAATTGGTTACAAGGGTGTAAACAGAGAGTAGGAGTTAACGACAGTATTTACAGAGTGGCAGGGTGTGGCCAGCAGTGTCCCTCAGGGTTCAGTTCTGGGGCCACTTCTGTTCACTGTATATCAATGATTCAAATATAGGCACAGAGGGAGTGAGGGCAAGATTTTATATCGGCTCGATTGCCTGTGCGCTGTATTTGGCGCCACACTATAGGAAGGTTTAAGCTTTAGAAAGGGTACAATACAGACTGACTATCAAATACACAAGACAGAGGGGGGCTTAAAAATCACCCGAAAGGAATATCTAACTTTAGTAGTCCAAGCAAAATTTTCTGTTATGTGCTAAGTTTTAATAGGATCAGCGAACGTTAAGTAACCTCAAGCAAAACCAAGATGTACACTAATGTCAACAACATGATAGATTAAAAGAGTTGCATCTTCTTCCGAGTAACAGACCTCCTCACACCCACAGAATAACAAAGAGCTGAAGTTTTAGACAAATAACCCCCTTTATTTTGGAAGAATACACAGTGTGTGATGTCCGATGGAGTCGGTTGTGGAGATTGCAGTAACCAAAGGCGGCCAGGAAGTGATGAGAAACGAGAGGCCGCTGCCTCCAATCAGGGCTGCTCCGATCGCTCATACCAGCAGCACACACAGTCCAGGCCGGCTCGCCTCCCGCAAGGTTTATTTGAAAGTCCCAACTGAGGAGAGCAAGAGTCAGCCGGGGGGGGGGGGGGGTAAAATGATGGGAGAGTGAAATGACGGGTGGCGCCCTTTCTCTCTCTCCCCAGGGCCCCAGAACCCCGGGAGCATGGGACGCAGAGATCGGAGGCAGGGGCTCCCAGCCCGCAGATCCCGGGATGAGAAAAGAACCGCCCCTCGCACTGACGGGAGGCCGGCCCTGAACATCCCGCCGCTCGGACCGCGCCACGAGGCCTGGGCGCCACGGAAGCCGCGGCGCACGCGCAGGGGCCAATCCGCCGGCGGAGGGGAGAACAACCAGCCTCGCGCGCCTCACCTTTCGCCCAAAAACCTGGACGGATTGCAAAGGACCTTTGGCGGGCATCTTCCTAGATGATAAAAGACAAAAACACACACCGGATTAGCAGCGGGATTTCGCAGCAAAATCTTCACAGTTCCATGGCCGCCAGTTCAATAAGCTGACCGTACCTGTTTCTGCGAAGCCGAGCAGCAGTAAAAAGAGAGAACGGGGTTTCCGACCCACCAAATCAAGAGTTATTTTGCGACGCTCATTCGGTTTACGATTCTCCGCTTTTTTTTTTCGCGACTGTCGACGCGTGGTGCGTGAGGAACACTGACGGCAAGAAAGCTATTGGCTGTGGCTGGAGCTGGAAGGCAATGGACAGCAGAGAGAGAGTCTGCAACAACTTGTATTTATATAGCGCCTGTAACGTAGTAAAACGTCCCAAGGTGTTTCACAGGAGTGTTATAAATATTATCGTATTGGACTGTTCAGCCACCAAAGAACTCACTTCAGGAGTGGAAGCAAGTCTTCCTCGATTTCTGAGAGACTGCCTATGATGATGATAAGACAAACAATTTGACACCCAGCCACATAAGGAGAAATTAGGTCAGGTGACCAAAAGCTTGGTCAAAGAGGTAGGTTTTAAGGGGCGTCATAATGGAGGGGGGATGGAGAGGCAGAGAGGTTTAAGGAGGGAATTCAAGAGCTTAGGGCCTTGGCAACAGAAGGCACAGCCACCAATGTTTGAGCGAATATAATCAAGGATGCTCAAGAGGGCAGAATTAAAAGAGTGAAGATATCTTGTGGGTTGTGGGGCTGGAGGAGATTACAGAGATAGGGATGAGGCCATGGAGGGATTTAAAAACAAGGATGAGGATTTTGAAATTGAGGCGTTGCTTAACTGGGAGCCAATGTAGGTCAGCGAGCACAGGGGTGATGGGTGAACGGGACTTGGTGCGGAAGCTGGGAAATAAGTGTCCTGTTGCTTTATTTACAATTTAGGTTTAATATTTGTGACCCTTTTAAAAGGAGGCAAATTTTCTTAATGTAGTTGCTGATTAATGACAAAAAGCATTGCAATTGGCACTAAAAAGAGGAGAAAGTCTGGACCAGGAGTAAAGAAAGAATTGCATTTATGTAACGCCTTTCGCAACCTCAGGACATCCCAAAGCATTCTGCAACCAACGAAATACTTTTTGAACTATAGCCACTGTTGTAATGTAGGAAACACAACAGACAATTTGTGCACAGCAAGCTCCTATATATAGCAACGTGACAATGACCTGATAATCGGACCCTTAAGCCTGTTCAATTCGATCATGGCTGATCTGTATCTTAACTTTATCTACCCACCTTGACCCATAACCCTAATGCCCTTTCCTTTAAAAAAATCTATCTAAAGCTAAAGTTTGATTTAAAAAAATCCCTATTCTTTACTGCCCCACTCCTCAACCCCATCCCAATTTTTTCTGCTCGAGATGCTCTCACTCCATGCCCCCTCAGCCTCTGAGCTGAGTGACTTCTCATCCTCGGTGATTTCAATCTCCCAGGTCAACTCGTATTGCCCTCTCTTCTCTGATATCACTGTCCTCCCTAAACACCTTTCTCCATATAGGCTCTCCTACCCATATTCATGGCCTACTCGCCACTTTGTTATCTCCTGGGGCCTCTCTATCCAATCATAGACATGGTCATCTGCAACCACTTCTTTGTGTCCCTCACTACCCAAATCCCCCCTTCTGTAAGCCCCTGGAAAAAAAAAACTCCCCAAGTCACTTACAGCTGCATGTTCAATCTCGCAGCTATCTAACTTTTGGCCGCCTATTCACCACAATACTCTGGAGTTGCTGATTTTCTCAACCACGTCCTCACTTCCACCTTTGATGTCCTTGCCCCCAGTAAAACATTACTCTCCCATCCTAGTTGTTTGCCTTTATATAGACCCCATCTTCACTCCAAGTCCCATGGAGAGCTGATGTGAGTGTATCTGATGTACAACTGATTTGGCCATCCAGCATCAGATCTGGCTGGACCACATCAAGCACTATCGAGTGTCACTATCCTTTGCCAAAACTGACCATTACTCCCAAGATCATCCTGGAGATCAGAGATAACCCCCTGGCTACCTTACTGCACTATCAATCGTATCCTTAAAATCCTCTCCCCTGCCTCCTCCACTTCGCTTCCGATAGTTGTAAAGAGCTCATGAACCTTTAAGATTGAGATCATCTGTTCAGCTACCTCTACTGGTTCCCTTCTTGACCAACATCCAGTCTTGATAAGCAGCAATTTCCTCCAGTTAAACATTGGGAAGACAGAATCCATCATCTTCGGCCCCGTCACAAACTCCGTACCCGTCACAAACTCCGTACCCTTGCCACTGACTCCACCCCTCTCTCCAGCCACTGTCTACGGCTGAGGCACATTGTTCTCAGCTTTTCATGCCATTAGACCCGAGCTGAGCTTCTGACACCATAACCTCCCTCATAAAGACCGCCTACATCCACCTCCCGTAACAATGCCTGACTCCGCCTCTGCCTCAGTCCATTTGCTGCTGAAACTCTTATTTATTCTGTTGTCACCTCCAGACCTGACTATTCCAATGCTTTCCCATCATAGTGCTCTGTAACCTTCAGCTCATTTTCATTCAAAATTCTGATGCCCATATCCTATCCCGCACTAAGTTCCATTCACCCATCACCCCTGTCCTTGCTGACGAACATTACCTTCTGGTCCTCCAACTCCCTTAAACTAAAATTGTCATCCTCAAGTTTAAATCCTGTCAGGGTTACTGCCCTCCCTATCTCTATAACCTCATCAAATCTTAGTCCTCTCTCCAGAATTCTCTGTCCTCTGATTCTGGCATTTTATGCACCTCCCCTCACTCCACCACTATCCCTTCAGCCGTGTCAGCCCCATGCTTTTGAATATACTCAATGAACACCTCTGCCTTGTCACCTCCCTCTTTTCCTTTCAAATCCTCCTTAAAACCCACCTTTTTGACAAAGCCTTTCAGTCGCCCTTAATATTTCCTTTTTGGCTTGATATCCATTTTTGTTTCATTATGCCTCTGTGAAGCACCTTGGCCATTTTTCTATGTTAAAGATGTTGTATAAATGCAATTTGTTGAAACATTAAGTTGTAAGTAGTCTCCATGGATGCTGGCTGACTGACTGCTGTGTGTATCCAGCAGTTTTTGTTTTGTTTCAGACTTGCAGCTTTTATTAGTTTTTTGCTTTTTGTTAGCGTAGGAAGAGAGATTTGGCTGAAACCTATGATTGTGGAAGTGGCTCCTGCAACATCAATTACAGAGTCCTCCATGTGTCACAGAACTGTTCCATTGCAAATAGTGGGGGGCAGGGGACACAATTTCAGAGCTGTGTGAGCTGCATTCCCAGTATTAGGGCAAATTTAGCATGGCTGCATTCTGGGAGTGGCGCCTCGCTACACAAGAGAATCAGGATCATAGTGTTACAGATCTAACTCCGGCGTGCTCTTGTCTAACAAGGCTCTTCTAGGAGCACAGCCTGTTGAACATGCCACCATGGTTTCCCAGAGTAACTTTTAGGCCTGTTTGAAGTCCTGTCCACTGCTTCTTGGTGTGCAGCTACCCTGTAAATTATCACAGAGCAACTTACCAGGATCTCCAAGTTATCAAATAAATGTGTTTAATTTGTCCTCAGTTTCAACCTTATTTGCATTCTTAAGAATTCTCAATTCTTCTTTGATAAATCTCTTGCTGGTACAAATACTGTTATGTTTGGCTTCGAGTTCTCTATTTGAACCTTTCATAAATCAAAGAGCTGTAAATTAGCTTTGAATTAGCTCAGTAATGCACAAAATCCATTACCTGGGATCGTGCTCGTGTTGACATTTCTTATTCTTCAGAACTCAGATTATATGTACTTTAAAACAGTTTTCTATTGTGAAATACGTGCTGTGTAAATGATTCTCTGTTTCTCTCCCACCACCCAAAGTAAATAGACATTAGTAGCTGATCTCCTGTGGCTTGCCATTGGTAAAATGGGGACTTGTGTTGTAATGATTGGCTATTATGGAGGCCTGTCCCAGTATTGTCTTTCTGTTTTACATATACTTTTAACTCTTCGAGGCATGATGTTTGGCATGTGATGGATGCTGTCAAAATTTTGCACAAAATAGTGGATCTCCCTTTCCATTATCTGTCATGTATGTAGACCATGTATACTAACTGTATAGTCACCTAAGGTGTGCCACCAGAGGGCACAGCGATGGGAGACCTGAGGGTTACCTGCAATAGGTGTGCAGGGCCCAGTATAAAAGGCTGCCCACCATGCTTATGCTTCATTCTGGAGTTACAATAAATGGGACTAAGGTCACAACAGCTCAAGTACAATACAAGACCTCGTGGAGTCATTCATAAGAGTATTAAACACAACAACTGGCGACGAGATTACGAACTTTCACGCAAAAATGACTAACGTTGGTGCATTAGAAAAGTTCTCAGAGGGTAAAGATTGGGAAGCCTTTACAGAGCGGTTCGATCAATATTTCATAGCAAACGATTTGTTAGGCGATGATTCGGCCACGCTGGCAGATAAGTGCAGAGCTATCCTGTTGACCAGTTGTGGGCCCACGGTCACGGCCTCGTCAGGAGCTTGCACCAGAGAAAACAACGATGAAGTCATACGAGGAGCTGAAAGTGCTCATTCAGGACCAACTCAAACCGAAGGAGAGCATCCTCATGGCCAGGCATCGATTTTATACACACTGCCACGCCGAAGGCCAGGAAATCACAAAGTACGCTGCCAACCTCAGGAAGCTGGTAGGACTGTGTGAATTCGGCACATCCCTCACCGATGTGTTGTGGGACATTTTCGTAATTGGCATCGGTCATGAGGCCCTTCTTCACAGGCTACTGTCTGCCGAAACCACTGTCACTCTGCAGAAGGCCATCAGCATTAGCCAGGAGTTCATGACCTCAAGCTGCAGCATCCGAGCAGATGATGACTCACTCTCAGGACGCAAACCCGGCAAGTACTGTAAATAGAATGGCACCTTTCACAGGCAGAACTGTTGAACGTGAATCTGCCCAAGGCAGAGCGTACAGGCCCCCCGAATCCTTTAACTCAGAGTCCGCTGAAGGGTGCAAACATAAGTCGAGTAGCACCATGCTGGCGTTGCGGAGGTAATCACAGGGTTCATCAGTGTCAGTTCAGAGACTATGTGTGCAAAGGCTGCAGCACAAAGGGCCACCTCCAGTGAATGTGCAAAAGAGCTGTGACTCACCACGTGGAAGAGGAGTCAGCAGATGGCTGTGAATCCAGCACGGATTACGAGGAGATGGCTAGAGAGGCAGCTCAGTCCCAGGACGAAGTGTATGGAGTATATACCTGCACCACAGATTGTCCTCCAGTAATAATGGAAGTCGAGATAAATCGCGTTCTAGTCTTTATGGAAGTGGACATGGGGGCAAGTCAGTCAGTAATGAGCCAGGAAGCCTTTGAGAAGCTATCGATCAAGCTGAACGATCCAAGCTGGTCCCGGTTCAGGCAAAGCTGCGCACCTACACCAATGAACGGATATCAGTTGTTGGTAGTGTGGATGTAAGTGTATCCCATGATGGCGCGGTGCACAATTTACCATTGTGGATTGTTTCAGGTGATGGACCAACGCTATTTGGAAGAAGATGGATGGGGAAGATTCATTGGAAGTGGGAAGACTTCATCCCTCCAGCGATCGATGTTCCCCGTGCTCAGAGGCAGAGCAAGCCCCCGCCTTCAGTTGGACCAGGCGCCGGAGAGCAGATCCGCGCAGCCCCCGAGGCACAGACCGCTCATAACGACTGCGTGGCGATGATTAAACCGAGACGACTCGAATGTACCTTCCTGGTTTCAGTGGCAGGACTCCTGGGGAGGGCGCCTTCCCAGCTTCAGTGGCAGAATACCTGGGAAAGAAGATCGCGGCAGTCGACATCATGGACAGGGAAAAGGTCGTGTCCAAACCATGAGGTGCAGCGCTAATGGAGCAATGACACGTGGTTCCACACAAGGAAGACGATTGGGGTAAAAGTAGTAAGGCCATTTTAAAGGAGGCGAGCAACCCGCCATTTTTGAATGAACTGCTTGAAATTGGTAACCAATGTAAAAGTCCAGCTGTAATGAGCAAAATGTCAGGTGCAAATTGCAATCAGCCAATGTAGCGAACAGTCGTATACAGGTCTAGCGGGCTACCCGATGCTGTAGTCTGCATCCCCTGGACCAGAACGATGTATCATAAAGTGTCAACACAGCTGATAGAAATAGACAAGCCGCAGAGTAAACAATCCCTGGAGAGCAGAGGCACCAGTAGCGATACCCTGCCTCAGATCGGCTTAACATTGCAGGCACCCGATGGCATGAACCACCACGGGCCAGAAACAGTAAACTGCGCCTATGCTCGTAGTGAGCTACTGTCGCCCACCACCCGGGTGGAAAAGGCGCAGCCCACAAACCCACTCGCCACCACGGCAATGCCCAAGAGCGAAGGGTCACCCGCAATGGCTCCTCCAAAAGGGACCTGGACCAGTCAGGATCCCAAACTAGAGTGTTCACAACGGTGCCCTCAAGGAAAGTGAGTCAGCAGTGCTCTGCGAACTGCTAGACAAGATGAGGCAGCCCCACCGTCGCTTAGACGAAACAGTCACTCGCTCAGACCGCTTTCCAGGGAACAGCAGCGACACTGTGCAAACGAAAAGGACAGGGCGGTCACAGACACATCAGCTGTCTTTGGGCTTGCCCGACACTAGGAATAACGGCAAGAGCCCTGAGCTCTGGCAACTCGAGCAAAATGAGCTCACCTCGCCCACAGACCCACCAGCATGGGGTGCTGCACCGCCACCAGACGACTCGGATCTCATCCAGTCGTGCTGGAACTAGACTGCCCTTGTGTACCCGTACTGATATACCTGTACTGATCATGTAAATGTACCACACAAAGAAACGCAACTGTAATCCACCCAACAAAATGTACCAAGATGTAAATGTAAAACCCATGTGATGAACTTAAATGCAACTTGCATGTAACAGGCCATTAGCATGATCTCTGTGTGTGGGGAAGAATGGAGAAGTCATGGACTCAACCAGAAACCACGGGGACCTCCACTGGCAACAAATCTCACTACCAACCCACCCAAGCTAGAAGCGACCCTCCAATGGTCAACCAGGAAAAGTAAAGCCCAGGTCACCGTCAATGTACGAGTCAATTTGCATTAAAGACTTGGGGGAAAGTGATGTCATGCATGTAGACCATGTATACTAACTGTATAGTCACATAAGGTGTGCCACCAGAGGCTACTGAGGTGGGAGACCGGAGGGTCACCTGTATAGGTGTGGAGGGCTCAATATAAAAGGCTGCTCACCATGCAAGGAGAATTCGTAATTAGGTGGGCGAATTAACTGCGCAGATAGCTGTTAACGGATATGATGTAATTGGGATTACGGAGACAAGGCTGGGAACTCAACATCCAGGGGTATTCAATATTCAGGAAGGATAGACAGGAAGGAAAAGGAGGTGGGGTAGCGTCAATGGTTAAAGAGGAGGTTAACGCAATAGTAAGGAAGGACATTAGCTTGGATGATGTGGAATCTATATGGGTAGAGCTGCGAAACACCAAAGGGCAGAAAACGTTAGTGGGAGTTGTGTACAGACGACCAAACAGTAGTAGGGAGGTTGGGGATGGCATCAAACAGGAAATTAGGGACACGTGCAATAAGGATATAGCAGTTATCATGGGTGACTTTAACCTACATATTGATTGGACTAACCAAACTGGTAGCAATACTGTGGAGGAGGATTTCCTAGAGTGTATAAGGGATGGTTTTCTAGACCAATATGTCGAGGAACCAACTAGAGAGCAGGCCATCCTAGACTGGGTGCTGTGTAATGAGAGAGGACTAATTAGCGATCTGGTTGTGCCTTGGGGAAGAGTGACCATAATATGATAGAATTATTCATTAAGATGGAGAGCGACGCAGTTAATTCAGAGACTAGGGTCCTGAACTTAAAGAAAGGAAACTTCGATGGTATGAGACGTGATTTGGCTAGAATAGATTGGCAAATGATTACTTAAAGGGTTGATGGTGGATAGGCAATGGCAGACATTTAAAGATCACATGGATAAATTACAACTATTGTATATCCCTGTCTGGCATAAAAATAAAACAGGAAAGGTGGCTCAACCATAGCTACAAGGGAAATTAGGGATAGTGTTAAATCCAAGGAAGAGGCATATAAATTGGCCAGAAAAAGCAGAAAACCTGAGGACTGGGAGATATTTAGAATTCAGCAGAGGAGGACAAAGGGTTTAATTAGGAGGGGGGAAATAGAGTATGCGAGTAAGCTTGCAGGGAACATAAAAACTGACTGCAAAAGCTTCTATAGATATGTGAAGAGAAAAAGATTAAATGAAGACTAATGTAGGGCCCTTGCAGTCAGAATCAGGTGAATTCATAATGGGGAACAAGGAAATGGTAGACCAATTGAACAAATACTTTGGTTCTGTCCTCATTAAGGAAGACACGAATAACCTCCTGAAAATACTAGGGGACCGAAGGTCTATCGGGAAGGAGGAACTGAGGGAAATCCTTATTAGTCAGGAAATGGTATTAGGGAAACTGATGGGACTGAAGGCCGATAAATCCCCAGAGCCTGATAGTCTGCATCCCAGAGTACTTAAGGAAGTGGCCCTCGCAATATTAGATGCATTGGTGGTCATTTTCCAAAATTCCATGGACTCTGGATTAGTACCCATGGACTGGAGGGTAGCTAATGTAACCCCACTTTTTAAAAACAGGAGGGAGAGAGAGAAAACAGGGATTTACAGACCGGTTAGCCTGACATCGGTGGTGGGGAAAATGCTGGAATCAATTATTAAAGATGTAATAGCAGCGCATTTGGAAAGCAGTGACAGGATCGGTCCAAGTCAGCATGGATTTATGAAAGGGAAATCATGCTTGACAAATCTAGAGAGTTTTTTGAGGATGTAACTAGTAGAGTGAATAAGGGAGAACCAGTGGATGTGATGTATTTGGACTTTCAAAAGGCTTTTGACAAGGTCCCACACAAGAGATTAGTGTACAAAATTAAGGTACATGGTATTGGGGGTAATGTATTGACGTGGATAGAGAACTGGTTGGCAGACAGGAAGCAAAAAGTGGGAATAAACAGGTCCTTTTCAGAATGGCAGGCAGCGACTAGTGGGGTGCCGCAAGGTTCAGTGCTGGGACGCCAGCTATTTACAGTATACATCAATGATTTAGACAAAGGAATTGAATGTAATATCTCCCAAGTTTGCAGATGACACTAAGCTGGGTGGCAGAGTGAGCTGTGAGGAGGATGCTAAGAGGCTGCAGGGTGACTTGGACAGGTTAGGTGAATGGACAAATGCATGGCAAACGCAGTATAATGTGGATAAATGTGAGGTTATCCACTTTGGTGGAAAAAACAGGAAGGCAGAATATTATCTGAATGGTGACAGATTAGGAAAAGGGGAGGTGCAACGAGACTTGGGTGTCATGGTACATCAGTCACTGAAGGTAGGCATGCAGGTACAGCAGGCAGTAAAGAAAGCAAATAGCATGCTGGCCTTCATAGCGAGAGGATTTGAGTATAGGAGCAGGGAGGTCTTACTGCAATTGTACAGGGCCTTGGTGAGACCACACCTTGAGTATTGTGTGCAGTTTTGGTCTCCTAATCTGAGGAAGGATGTGCTTGCTATTGAGGGAGTGCAGTGAAGGTTCACCAGACTAATTCCCGGGATGGCAGAACTGACATATGAAGAAACACTGGATCGGCTGGGCTTAAAAGAATGAGAGGGGATCTCATAGAAACAAATAAAATTATTTACTGGTTAGATGCAGGAAGAATGTTCCCGATGTTGGGGAAGTCCAGAACCAGGGGTCACAGTCTAAGGATAAGGGGTAAGCCATATAGGACCGAGATGAGGAGAAACTTTTTTCATCCAGAGAGTGGTGAACCTGTGGAATTCTCTACCACAGAAAATTGTTGAGTCCAGTTCGTTGGATATATTCAATAGGGAGTTAGATCCCTTACGGCTAAGGGGATCAGGGGGTATGGAGAGAAGGCGGGAGTGGGGTAGTGAAGTTGCATGATCAGCCATGATCATACTGTATGGTGGTGCAGGCTCGAAGGGCCGAATGGCCTGCTCCTGCACCTACTTTCTATGTTTCTATATTTCTATGCTTGTGCCTCACTCTGGAGTTACAATAAATGGGACTAAGGTCACAACAGCTCAAGTACAATACTAGACCTTGTGGAGTCATTCATAAGAGTATTAAAGACATATTATCCACAGATAGTCTGGGGCCTGGAAGGTGATTGTGATATTTACCTACTAACCTGCCCTATTTTAAAGCTATTTATTTTCACTTTTCTCATCTGCATTCACTTTGTACTGCAGCAATTCCATTAGCTTAAGCAACTTGGCAGGAGTTACCAAGGTAATATTAGCAGTCCTTTTGCCTTTTAGTTTCTCAATTGGCCTTGTTGAATAAAATTATTCAAGTTAATTCAGCAGTTTAAGTAGGTCATACTGCAAGGAAACTGGCAGCTTGAGAAGTAAAATTGAAATCTGGTTTGAATCTGGATTCCATCCAACCATTGATTTTTATTTCTTTCATTCTTTGTTTTTCCCCTCCACATTTTATTGGAATGAGCAAAATTTAAACACTTCCTGGAACATGGAAGCATTGTTGGTTATTAATCCAACACTTGGCAGAGGGGAGATAAATTTGCAACTTTGGTTTCGTATTTGACCCAGAAATGAACATCTGACCACATATTCATGCCATAACTAGGTCCGTTTATTTCCACCTTTAACATCACCCGACTCCGTCCCTGCCTCAGCTCATCTGCTGCTGAAACTCTCTAGACTTGACTACTCCAACGCACTCCTGGCTGGCCTCCCACATTCTACCCTACATAAATTTGAGATCATTCAAAACTCGGCTGCCTGTGTCCTAACTCGCTCCAAGTCCCATTCACCCATCACCCCTATGCTCGCTGACCCACATTGGCTCCCGGTTGAACAACGCCTCAACTTAAAAATTCTCATCCATGTTTTCACATCTCTCCATGGCCTTGCCCCTCCCTATCTCTGTAATCTCCTCCAGCCCCAGAACCCTCCGAGATAGCTGTGCTCCTCTAATTCTGGCCTCTTGAGCAGCCTGATTTTAATTGCTCAACCATTGGTGGCCGTGCCTTCAGCTGCCTAGGCCCTAATCTCTGGAATTCCCTCCCTAAATCTCTCCTCCTCTCTACCTCTCTTACCTCCTTTAAGACACTCCTTAAAATCTACCTCTTTGACCAAGCCTTTGTTTATCGGCCCTAATTTCTCCTTGCATGGCTCCATGTCAAATTTTGTTTGATAACGCTTCTGAGAAGCCCCTGGGACATTTTACTATGTTAAAGGCACGATATAAATACGAGCAGTTGTTGTAAGACAGGAATGGTGGTTCAGTGATCTGCTGGAATGAAATCTGGGCAGTAAAGAGTCTCAGAGGAGTTTCAGTGAGCCATGGGGGCTGAGGGCTCCTCTTACTTCCACTCACTCCAAGGGTTCATCAGCCATGAGTTTTTTTTTAAGAATTTGGATTTGAAACCAAAAATGACAACATTAATTCTGTTGAAAACACTTTGCTCAGTCCCATCTGTTCAAAGCATACTTGTTTTGTCTACTTACTGGCCTAAGTTGGACCCCTTGGGATGAGAAACTTGTGCTGGTATGCACAGTTAATACATGCATGGCCAGATTAGAGTTGCCAAACACACTGGGCACTCAATTTCTTCTGAAACTCAAAGTGCCCCACTGTGCACTGTGTGGAATATATTATGTAAGTACTTACATGTCTACGAATATGTACAATGGCACTCTGGGTGCTGGAAGAAGCCTGAGCACTAAGCAAGTACAGTGAGGGCACTCTGGCCAGCAAGAGTGAGATGCTTTTAGTTGATACACCTCACTTGAGCGAACCAGTTAAGTATAAGAGCATAAAATGGCCCTTCCTGCAATAGGTAAGTTTTAACGAGTGTCTTAACGGAGGAAAGAGAGGTAGAGAGGAGAAGAGATTTATGGAGGGAGTTTCAGAGCTTAGGGCCCAGGCAGCTAAAGGCTTAGCAGTTATATAATGAGGAGTATTCAAGAGGTCAGAATTTGAGGAGCGTAGATATTTTGTGGGATTGTGAGGCTGAAAAAGATTACAGAGATAGGGAGGGGCAAATCCATGGAGTGATTTGTAAATAAAGATGAGAATTTTGAAATCGAGGCATTGTTCAACTGGGAGCCAATGTAGGTATAGGAGCAAGAGTAGGCCATTCAGCTCCCTCGTGTCTATTCCACCATTCTAATAGATTATGGCTGATCTGTTCTTCAACTCCAGTTACTTGCCTTTGAACCGTATGTATTGATAACCTTCCCTAACAAAAAGACTATCAATCTCAGTCTTCAAAATTTCAACTGACCCAACATCTACAGTCTTTTGATGGAAGAAAGTTCTAGATTTCCAGTACCCTTTGTGTGAAAAATGTTTCCCAATTTCACTCCTAACTGGCATAGCTCGAATTTTAAGATTCCACCCACTTGATCTGGATTCCCCCACCAGAGGAAATAGTTTGTGTCTTCCCTACCAAATCCCTAATGATAAGGACACGACTATTGCCAACGAACTGGAAGCATTCTGCGCATGTGCGCTTCAGGTTCATCATGGGAGCAGGCTCGTTAAAAAAAAAATTTGGGGAGGGAATGCTGGGGAGTGAGTGGGCTCGTGTAAAAAAAAAAAAAACAGAAACATCATGCTACCGGTTCCAGATTAATGCACAGTACACATTTGTGCAGCTTTTGGTCATTGGCAGTACATCGTTTAAACATCTTGATTCGGTCTTTGGTCATTGGCAGTACATCGTTTAAACATCTTGATTCGGTCACCTCTCAACTTTATAAACTCAAGAGAATACAAACCAAGTTTATGTGACCTATCTGCATATTTAACCCTTTGAGGCTTGCTATCATTCTGCTGAATCTACACTGTAACCCCTACAAGGCCAATATATTTTTCCCGAAGTCCAGTGCCCAAAACTGAATGCAGTACTCCAGATGGCGTTTGACTATGGCTCGGTCCTACTGAAGCAATTTTGAATTCCAACCCTCTTAAGATTTGCATTTATATTGCGCCTTTCACGACCACAGGACATCTCAAAGCACTTTATAGCCAATTAAGTACTTTTGGAGTGTAGTCGCTGTTGTAATGTGGGAAACATGGCAGCCAATTTGCACACAGCAAGCTCTCACAGATAGCACTATGATAATGACCAGATAAACTGTTTTTGTTGTTGATTGAGGGATAGATATTGGCCAGGACACCGGGATATCTATGCTATTCTTTGAAATAGTGCCATGGGATCTTTTATGTCCACCTGAGACAGAAGACGGGGCCTCGGTTTAATGCCTCATCCGAAAAATGGCACCTCCGACAGTGCAGCACTCCCTCAGCACTGCACTGGAGTGTCAGCCTAGATTCATGTGCTCAAGTCCCTGGAGTGGGACTTGAACCCACAACCTTATGACTGAGGCGAGTGTGCTGGTGTAGAGAATTCCAAAGATTCACGACCCTCAGAAGAAATTCCTCCTCATTTCCATTTTAAATGAGTGACCTCTTATTCTGAAACTATGCTCCCTAGTTCTAGATTCCCCCACCAGGGGCAACATCCTCTCTGCATCTACTCGGTCAAGCCCCCTCAGAATCTTATACGTTTCAATAAGATCACCTCTCATTCTTCTAAACCCCAGTGAGTATAGGCCAAACCTGCTCAACCTTTCTTCATAAGACAATCCCTTCATCTCAGGAATCAACCTCATGAACTTTCTCTGAATTGCCTCCAATCCCTCCTTAATTGAGACCAAAACTGTACACAGTACTCCAGGTGTAGTCTCACCAACACCCTTACAGTTGTAGAAACATAGAAACATAGAAAATAGGTGCAGGAGCAGGCCATTCAGCCCTTCTAGCCTGCACCGCCATTCAATGAGTTCATGGCTGAACATGAAACTTCAGTACCCCCTTCCTGCTTTCTCGCCATAACCCTTGATCCCCCGAGTAGTAAGGACTTCATCTAACTCCCTTTTGAATATATTTAGTGAATTGGCCTCAACTACTTTCTGTGGTAGAGAATTCCACAGGTTCACCACTCTCTGGGTGAAGAAGTTTCTCCTCATCTCGGTCCTAAATGGCTTACCCCTTATCCTCAGACTGTGACCCCTGGTTCTGGACTTCCCCAACATTGGGAACATTCTTTCTGCATCTAACCTGTCTAAACCCGTCAGAATTTTAAACGTTTCTATGAGGTCCCCTCTCATTCCTCTGAACTCCAGTGAATACAAGCCCAATTGATCCAATCTTTCTTGATAGGTCAGTCCCGCCATCCCGGGAATCAGTCTGGTGAACCTTCGCTGCACTCCCTCAATAGCAAGAATGTCCTTCCTCAAGTTAGGAGACCAAAACTGTACACAATACTCCAGGTGTGGCCTCACCAAGGCCCTGTACAACTGTAGCAACACCTCCCTGCCCCTGTATTCAAATCCCCTCGCTATGAAGGCCAACATGCCATTTGCTTTCTTAACCGCCTGCTGTACCTGCATGCTAACCTTCAATGACTGATGTACCATGACACCCAGGTCTCGTTGCACCTTCCCTTTTCCTAATCTGTCACCATTCAGATAATAGTCTGTCTCTCTGTTTTTACCACCAAAGTGGATAACCTCACATTTATCCACATTATACTTCATCTGCCATGCATTTGCCCACTCACCTAACCTATCCAAGTCACTCTGCAGCCTAATAGCATCCTCCTCGCAGCTCACACTGCCACCCAACTTAGTAACATCCGCAAATTTGGAGATACTGCATTTAATCCCCTCGTCTAAATCATTAATGTACAATGTAAACAGCTGGGGCCCCAGCACAGAACCTTGCGGCACTCCACTAGTCACTGCCTGCCATTCTGAAAAGTACCCGTTTACTCCTACTCTTTGCTTCCTGTCTGACAACCAGTTCTCAATCCACGTCAGCACACTACCCCCAATCCCATGTGCTTTAACTTTGCACATTAATCTCCTGTGTGGGACCTTGTCGAAAGCCTTCTGAAAGTCCAAATATACCACATCAACTGGTTCTCCTTTGTCCACTTTACTGGAAACATCCTCAAAAAATTCCAGAAGATTTGTCAAGCATGATTTCCCTTTCACAAATCCATGCTGACTTGGACCTATCATGTCACCATTTTCCAGATGCACTGCTATGACATCCTTAATAATTGATTCCATCATTTTACCCACTACTGAGGTCAGGCTGACCGGTCTATAATTCCCTGTTTTCTCTCTCCCTCCTTTTTTAAAAAGTGGGGTTACATTGGCTACCCTCCACTTCATAGGAACTGATCCAGAGTCAATGGAATGTTGGAAAATGACTGTCAATGCATCCGCTATTTCCAAGGCCACCTCCTTAAGTACTCTAGGATGCAGTCCATCAGGCCCTGGGGATTTATCGGCCTTCAATCCTATCAATTTCCCCAACACAATTTCCCGACTAATAAAGATTTCCCTCAGTTCCCCCTCCTTACTAGACTCTCTGACCCCTTTTATATCCGGAAGGTTGTTTGTATCCTCCTTAGTGAATACAGAACCAAAGTACTTGTTCAATTGGTCTGCCATTTCTTTGTTCCCCGTTATGACTTCCCCTGATTCTGACTGCAGGGGACCTACGTTTGTCTTCACCAACCTTTTTCTCTTTACATACCTATAGAAACTTTTGCAATCCGCCTTAATGTTCCCTGCAAGCTTCTTCTCGTACTCCATTTTCCCTGCCCTAATCAAACCCTTTGTCCTCCTCTGCTGAGTTCTAAATTTCTCCCAGTCCCCAGGTTCGCTGCTATTTCTGGCCAATTTGTATGCCACTTCCTTGGCTTTAATACTATCCCTGATTTCCCTAGATAGCCACGGTTGAGCCACCTTCCCTTTTTTATTTTTACGCCAGACAGGAATGTATAATTGTTGTAATTCATCCATGCGGTCTCTAAATGTCTGCCATTGCCCATCCACAGTCAACCCCCTAAGTATCATTCGCCAATCTATCCTAGCCAATTCACGCCTCATACCTTCAAAGTTACCCTTCTTTAAGTTCTGGACCATGGTCTCTGAAATTACTGTTTCATTCTCCATCCTAATGCAGAATTCCACCATATTATGGTCACTCTTCCCCAAGGGGCCTCGCACAATGAGATTGCTAATTAATCCTCTCTCATTACACAACACCCAGTCTAAGATGGCCTCCCCCCTAGTTGGTTCCTCAACATATTGGTCTAGAAAACCATCCCTTATGCACTCCAGGAAATCCTCCTCCACCGTATTGCTTCCAGTTTGGCTAGCCCAATCTATGTGCATATTAAAGTCACCCATTATAACTGCTACACCTTTATTGCATGCACCCCTAATTTCCTGTTTGATGCCCTCCCCAACATCCCTATTACTGTTTGGAGGTCTGTACACAACTCCTACTAACGTTTTTTGCCCTTTGGTGTTCTGCAGCTCTACCCATATAGATTCCACATCATCCAAGCTAATGTCTTTCCTAACTATTGCATTAATCTCCTCTTTAACCAGCAATGCTACCCCACCTCCTTTTCCTTTTATTCTATCCTTCCTGAATGTTGAATACCCGTGAATGTTGAGTTCCCAGCCCTGATCATCCTGGAGCCACGTCTCCGTAATCCCAATCACATCATATTTGTTAACATCTATTTGCACAATTAATTCATCCACCTTATTGCGGATACTCCTTGCATTAAGACACAAAGCCTTCAGGCTTGTTTTATTAACACCCTTTGTCCTTTTAGAATTTTGCTGTACAGTGGCCCTTTTTGTTCTTTGCCTTGGGTTTCTCTGCCCTCCACTTTTCCTCATCTCCTTTCTGTCTTTTGCTTTTGTCTCCTTTTTGTTTCCCTCTGTCTCCCTGCATTGGTTCCCATCCCCCTGCCATATTAGTTTAAATCCTCCCCAACAGCACTAGCAAACACTCCCCCTAGGACATTGGTTCCGGTCCTGCCCAGGTGCAGACCGTCCAGTTTGTACTGGTCCCACCTCCCCCAGAACCGGTCCCAATGCCCCAGGAATTTGAATCCCTCCCTGCTGCACCCACTGCTCAAGCCATGTATTCATCTGCGCTATCCTGCGATTCCTACTCTGACTATCACGTGGCACTGGTAGCAATCCCGAGATTACTACTTTTGAGGTCCTACTTTTTAATTTAGCTCCTAAAATTCGTTTCGTAGGACCTCATCCCTTTTTTTACCTATGTCGTTGGTACCAATGTGCACCACGACAACTGGCTGTTCTCCCTCCCATTTCAGAATGTCCTGCACCCGCTCCGAGACATCCTTGACCCTTGCACCAGGGAGGCAACATACCATCCTGGAGTCTCGGTTGCGGCCGCAGAAACGCCTATCTATTCCCCTCACAATTGAATCCCCTATCACTATCGCTCTCCCACTCTTTTTCTTGCCCTCCTGTGCAGCAGAGCCAGCCATGGTGCCATGAACTTGGCTGCTGCTGCCCTCCCCTGATGAGTCATCCCCCTCAACAGCACTCAAAGCAGGACTTCCCTATTTTTATATTTCATCCCCCTTGCAATAAAGGCCAACATTCCATTTGCCTTCCTAATTACTTGCTGTACCTGCATGCTAACTTTGTGTTTCATGTTCAAGGATCCCTAGATCCGTCTACCGCAGCATTTTGTAATCTCTCCCCATTATAACATCTCAACGATCGATGGACGTGCCTTCAGCTGTTTGGGCCCTAAGCTCGGGAACTTCCTCCCTAAACCTCTCCACCCGTCTTTCATCCTTTAATACGCTCCTTAAAATCTACCTCTTTAACCAAGTTTTTGTTCATCTGCCTTAATTTCTTCTTTTGTGACTCGGTGTCAAAATGATCTGTTTTGTCTTAACACTGCTGTGAAGCCCCTTGGCACGTTATACTATGTTAAAGGTGCTATATACATAAAGTTATTAGTATTTAAATAATAATTTGCTTTTTTTAAAAAATTATTCCTACCAAAGTGGGTAACCTCACATTTTCCCACATTATACTCCATCTGCCGAACTTTTGCCATTCACTTAGCCTACCTATATCCCTTTGCAGATTATTTTTGTGTCCCCCTCACAACTTGCTTTCCCGCCTATCTTTGTATCATCAGCAAATTTGGCTACATTACACTCGATTCCTATATCCAAGTCATTAATATAGATTGTAAATAGTTGAGGCCCCAGCACTGATCCCTGTCACACCCGACTAGTTAGTTTGCCAACCTGAAAATTACCCATTTATCCTGTTTTCTGTTAGCCAATCCTCTATCCATGCTAATATATTATCCCCAACCTGATGAGCTCTTGTGCAATATCCTTTTATGTGGCACCTTATCGAATGCCTTCTGGAAATCCAAATATATGACATCAACTGGTTCCCCTTTATCCAGCCTGCTCGTTACATCCTCAAAGAATTTCTCAAGAGTTACATCGTTTAAGTTAGTGTCATCCACAAACTTGGATATATAACTATTTCTTCATCCATAACATAAAAGAAGAAAAGCTGAGGTCCCAGTACAAATCCCGAGCAAAGACCAGTTCCGCATGCGCAGAAGCAAGTGTTAGGACAAATAGTCTCCGACTCTGCCCTCCCCCTCTTCACTGCAATTTCCACTAACCCTTTTCTACGCATGCGTCCTCCTCGCCCGCTGCCCGAAACCAGAACCAGACCCGGCCCCGAACACCACGTTGCCTCCACTGTGTTGACCGAGTCTCCGATCATCCTCCGATCAGGCTGCGAGCGGCCAAGACCAATTCCTTTCAAAGCGGCAGTTTGAATGAAGAGTGCGGGTGACGGGGAGAGAGAGAACATAACATAAGAAATAGTACGAATAGGCCATACGGCCCCCCGAGCCTGCTCCGCCATTTAATACGATCATGGACTCAGGACCACTTCCCTGTCCGCTCCCCATAACCCCTTATCGGTTAAGAAGCTGTCTATCGCTCTCAAATTTATTCACTGTCCCGGCTTCCACATCTCTCGGAGGCATCGAATTCCAGATTTATAACCCTGAGGGAAGAAATTCCTCCTTATCTCAGTTTTAAAATGGGCAGCCCCTTAGTCTAAGATTATGCCCCCTAGTTCTAGTCTCCCCCATCAGTGGAAACATCCTCTCTGTATCCACCTTGTCAAGCCCCTTCATAATCTTATACGTTCCGATAAGATCACCTCTCATTCTTCTGAATTCCAATGAGTAGAGGCCCAACCGCCTCAACCTTTCCTCATAAGTCAACCCCCTCATCTCTGGAATCAACTAGTGAACCTTCTCTGAACTGCCTCCAAAGCTAGTATATCCTTTCGTAAATATAGAAACCAAAACTGTACGCAGTATTCCAGGTGTGGCTTCACCAATACCCTGTATAACTGTAGCAAGACTTCCCTGCTTTTATACTCCATTCCCTTTGCAATAAAGGACAAGATTCCATTGGCCTTCCTGATCACTTGCTGTACCTGCATACTATCCTTTTGTGGTTCATGCACAAGTACCCCCAGGTCCCGCTGTACTGCAGCACTTTGCAATTTTTCTCCATTTAAATAATAACTTGCTCTTTGATTTTTTTTCTGCCTAAGTGCAAGACCTCACACTTTCCAACATTATACTTCATCTGCCAAATGTTTGCCCACTCACTTAGCCTGTCTATGTCCTTTTGCAGATTTTGTGTCCTCCTCACACATTGCTTTCCCTCCCATCTTTGTATCGTCAGTAAACTTGGCTGTATTACACTTGGTCCTTTCTTCTAATTCATTAATATATATTGTAAATAGTTACTGATTGCCAACCAGAGAATGAACCATTTATCCTGACTCTGTTTTCTGTTAGTTAGCCAATCCTCTATCCATGCTAATATATTACCCCCAACCCCGTGAACTTTTATCTTGCGCAGTAACCTTTAAGTGGCACCTTGTCAAATGCCTTCTGAAAGTCCAAATACACATCCACTGGTTCCCCTTTATCCACCCTGTTGGTTACATTCTCAAAGAATTCCAGCAAATTTGTCAAACATGACTTCCCCTTCAGAAATCCATGCTGACTCTACCTGACCGAATTATGCTTTTCCAAATGTCCTGCTACTGCTTCTTTAATAATGGACTCCAACATTTTCCTAACCACAGATGTTAGGCTAACTGGTCTATAGTTTCCTGCTTTTTGTCTGCCTCCTTTTTTAAATAGGGGCATTACATTTGCAGTTTTCCAATCTGCTGGGACCTCCCCAGAATCCAGGGAATTTTGGTAAATTACAACCAATGCACCCACTATCTCTGCTGCTTTTTCCTCTTAAGACCCTAGGATGCAAGCCATAAGGTCAAGGGGATTTCATTTGCCTTTAGTCCCATTATCTTACGGAGTACCATCTCCTCAGTGATTGTGTTAAGTTCCTCCCCCACCCCCCCACACCATAGCCCCTTGACTATCCACTGTTGGGATATTGTTTGTGTCCGCTACAGTAAAGACTGATACAAAATATTTGTTCAGAGTTTCTGCCATCTCCACGTTCCCCATTACTAATTCCCCGCTATCGTACTCTAAGGGACCAACATTTACTTTAGCCACTCTTTCTTTTTATTTTCCTATTAGAAACTCTTGTTATCTGTTATATTTCAAGCTGGTTTACTTTCGTAGTCTATCTTCCCTTTCTTAATCATTTTTTTAGTCATTCTTTGCTGGCTTTTAAAAGCTTCCCAATCTTCTGTCCACCCACTAGTTTTGGCCACTTTGTATGCCCTTGGTTTTAATTGGATACTTTCCTTTATTTCTTTAGAAGCAGGGCGGTGGGGAGGGAAAGAAGTGGGTCGACCAGGAGCAGTTCGTTTCTCATTCAGCGCCAGTTTGAGTGATGAGTCAAGCGACACTGTAAAGTGCTCCGTGAGGGGAGAGACACGGGAGAGAACGAACGTGGGTTTGGACGGTGAGAGAGCCTGGGGGGGGGGGGGGGGGGCGGGAGGAGAGAACACTCAGGGAAGACAGATCATGTTCTCCAACCCTCTGGTGCATGTGTTACAAGGGACATCAATGAAATCTAGAAGTCACGACACGGTCATTATTCACTTCATACCCAATAAACCGGTTAACAATCCGCACAGAATGCCCCATCAATGTGGCGGGGGGGGGGGGCGAGGGGGTAAGGTCATGCACTTACGCTGGAGTAAGGGACGTTGGCTGGAACTTGGTGGCTTTTGGGGAGATCTATCTTCTGGCTTCTGAAGTCAAAATGGATCGAATTACAAATTGGAAACTTGGTCAGAACTTGGGCTGGGTGGTTCATTACGTATTCCAGAGGAACTTCAGGATGTGGCTTATCCTCCAACGCCACCAATCAGCAATAGGTTATGTGATAATGGAGACCCAATCAGAGAAATGACCATCTTTCAGTTAGTACAAATAAAATGCATCCTTTTTATCTCTGCTCTGTCTTCTTCCCCCAACCAATTACCAGCACCCATCACAAAGTTACCTCCAATTCCATGCACTTTCATTTTTGATAATCTCTTATGTGGCACCTTATCCGATGTCTTCTGAAAATCCATAGACAACATCCATAAAGTGACCTAAAAATTCAACAAGATTAGTTAGACATTTCCATTATCCACAAACCCTTGCTAACTTTTTGATCAGCTGATACTTGTTCAAGTGCTCTGATGACAGATTTCAATCATTTCCTCACAGCTGAAAGTTACCTAGTTTCTCCCTCCCTTATAGAATGGAGTTACAATCGCAAATTCCCAATCCAAAGGCACAATTGTTGAAGCTAAAGAGCTTAGGAAAATTGTAACTTGCACGTCTGCAATTTCCTCATCTATTTCTTTTAATATCCCAGGGTAGAAACCATCAAGTCTTGGAGATTTGTCTATCTTAAGTTTAATTATAAAAACGGTACAGAAAATGAAAATAAACTTATTAAATTAATTTTCTCCCCTCCACCCGATTTATTTTTAGGTTCATGTACTGCTGGTATTGTGTCCGCTTCCTCCACTGAAAATGCCTACAAAGTCTGCCATTTCCTTATTTTTTTGTCAGCATCTGTCTTTAATGGTCCCATTCCCATAAGATATATCTTTTGCTGTTAGCTTTCAATTGCAATTTTTTTTCATATTCCGGATACAAAGAAAGTAATGGTGCATGATGTCTTTATTGTTTAAGGCTCTCCCACTCCATTGGATTTCCGGTTTCCTTTTCATTTGTAGAAGCCTTTTTTTAAAAACTTAATACTGTCTTCCCTCATTTGATGACCATGGTTGCTTAGCTACACATGCAGCCTTACCCTAACCAGTACATCAGGATATCTTCAGAATGCACAAAATGTACAGTTGTAATTGGTTTGAGTGCCTTTTTCAGCACTTAATGCTCCAACTCATTTGCCAGAACCATAGCATCAAATTAGATGAGCTCTAGTGTTAGGGAACCCACCATGCAACATCAGTTCAGAATAAAAGCACAAACAGAATATTTGGATTTCCAAAGTATGTATTGAAATTGTTTTCCACATCAGCAATCTACTGGAAGATATACATCTTGTACAACAATGTGGGGTTGGAGAGATTGCCACCTGTGACATCATCAATAATTTTACTTGGTACAGACCACACAATTTCCATAATCATATTACCACTTTCCATGGCTCCACTCCAATACTAAAGACAAGGATTGCAGTTGGAAGGAAATTGCTGCGGATATCAGAGACAATAGTGGTCTTGGGGAAAAAAAAATGCGCTATAGCTTGGCCCAATTAGTATCTGCTGATTTTTTGAATTTATTCACTTTATCCAGGATATCTGTTAAACTTGAAGCTTGTTTACAATAGGATTCTGCACAAGGGCAGCAGAGAGACACAGCATGTTACAAGACAAAACAGATACAACATTAAATCTATTTGTACATGCTTTAGAACACCTAATCTTTCAGTTTTCAAACTTAAATATACTGGTTTTAACAGTTAGAAAAGTTGAGTGCAGATGATTACCTTCATCTGTGGAGTCCAGGACAGGCAGGTTGTGCAGGCCCCAGGTCTGGCAAGTCCAGCCTGAGCCCTCCTCGCAGGGCAAAATAGTACACCACCACAATCTTTGCAAGTTTATTGAAGAGGGACCTACTTGTCCAGGCACCTAAAGCAAGCTTTCAGCACCTCCTCAATTGCGATCATCAGCCACAGCTTCATCAGACTCCTTACCCACCCCTGTATAGATGGCCGAATGGCCAAGGACAAGTGTGTTGTCAGACACTTTTTATAATGCATTGCAAGACTATTGCTTTGCACCATTTAGTAATTTGCATGCCAATGATTATTAATCTGGGATGCTGAGTGTTTAACATAGTTTCTTTTAATACACTATTTGGTCATCTACTTTTAGTCCTTTTAAAATTCGCAGAAAATATTCAAGTATTCAAAGTCAGAGTCCTCTATACTTTCAAATATACCATGATTATTGTACACAGATTTGAATGTTTCCCATAAAAACTTGGGTGTTTAGCAGAGAAGGCTTTCCCTAAACAAATAAGTTTACAATAAAATACATTCAAGACATATTCTGAAAGATGTGCAGTTATTTTCACATCTGAGGTTTTAAAAAAAAACTGTATATAGAATATCTACTTGAATAAGGCAGCCACTTCTTGAAGTGGTTCCGTACAGACTCGTAGCCTTATAGTGTAGTGGTTTTACAGTAGGCAGACTTAAGACCAAAGATGTGGCCAGTACCGAAAGTGTTCACTTCCATACAGGCAGGGAAACAAAACCTCTTGCTATTATGTTCCAGTACAGTCCTAGCACAGCTATTGGAGAAGGTAAATATAGGTACCAAAATAATCCCAAAATTAATAAAGCCAGTTTTGTAATACAGGAGCCCTGCACAACCAATAGCAGTTCCTAACATTATTAGGGTTATAACCTTTTTATCTGGAGTTGTCAAATTTAAGACTCTGTCCTCTATTTTGGGGTGGGGGGGGGAAGAAAGTGGAGGAAAAAAAAAAACAGAAAACCCAACTTCAAATTGAAAAGTAGTTTATTAAATAAGTGCAAGATTGAATTAAACCATTATATTCACATATCACAAAAATACAATCAAGGGCACTTAAATCATCTTTGGGAAAAACAGGAAATCTCAATTCATTCAAAATCAGCGTTACAAATGCCTAGAGTCTGAACCTTCTTAGTAACATCACTAAGTTTACACAAATTGTTATCCAAGCTGCATAATTTGTTGGTTTAAAAAATGCAAATTCAGTTTAGCACTGAAAATACAAGATTGGTAATTAACATTGCAATACTGATGTACAAAATGTTTGTTTTAAATCTTTATATTCAAGGCTAAACCAAATGCTTGCTCTCAAGTGCATGACTATTTGTTGTAGGTTTAACAGAGATACACAAGGCAAACCTTAGTCCTAACTATTGCTCGCTAAACCTCTTCATCAAAATAAAAGACTATAGACCCGTGATACCCTAGCGGCATTGTGCCAACTATACACTCCAAATATATTTATGCCAGTGAAAGGCAGCTTAGTTGTGGTTTTCTTTGCCCTTCAGACAATTTATAGTATTCAATCCAGAATTATTTTATTTTGCAGTGTGCCAATATAAATAAAGCAAAGCATTACACAACATTGTATGCACAAAGATTGACAAGTGTGAAACATTATAAAATAATAATTCCATTCTTGAATTAAAAAAAATCATGACATTCTGTTGGTTGATTCAACATTGCAGGATACAATATGAAGTGGTTAGGTTTAGTGGATAATTGATCAATAAGCCAACATTTGATAGGCAAAAAGATATATCTTGATGGCCATTACTATTATATGGCAGATAGCATGATGTTGGATTATAGCTGCCATATTGACCATATTTTGCTAGCAACCATTAGCCACTTTGACTTAACATATCTTTCTCATACTCAGCTGGGAAGGAAAGATACAACAGAGCACAGCTCCAGCAACTTTCTCAGCATATCAAAAAATGATATAGCTGGAATCTCACCCTTCAGTGCAATATCTAAACCAGCTACTATTGGAAAGTAAGCTTCATTTCATACTAAAATTTACAATGATATAATTACAGATTCTATAGAATGATTTCTGGACCAAATGGACATGATATAATTCTACCATTCATTGCTGAAGAAATTCAACAAGCTTTGATAGAAAGATTAATGGCAAGCTATTTCCTCAATGTTACACTATTGAAGGATGCACATTGGAATTAAACTAGATGCCAGGGTAACTTTGTACATGTCCAGTCCCTTACCACCAAATCAGTTAGAGCAGATGATCTAGCCAATAAATGCCAATGTGCCCTTGGGTATAGTATTCACTTCATTTTTTAAAGAAGCATCAAGGATGTGGGTGAGGAAAAATGAGAAAAAAAGCATCAAAGCTAAGGAATTAAGTGATCTAGCCTTGAAACAGTGGTATGGTGGCCCCAAGTTAACAACCTATGGTTGGAGTGAAAACAAAATTAGTAAGGGCAGGGAAGAAACAAAAATGGCACCCTTGTGTCCAAGATACTGTCATTCCCCCCAAGATAGTGTCATTCTAGGGTCTTATACTAGTGTTTAGTATGCACATGTGCATTCAGAATCCAAGGCAAGTTTACTCCATTCTTAGCATCATTCACACAATTCTGACCCAAAAGACTACATATAGGAAACACAAGACCATCCTTCCCTGCTGCAATATTTTGTTCCATTTTGACAGGCAGGGAATGAAGAAAAGCAATAAATCTCAGTCTGAGCCAATAGTTAAACTGGCATCTGCCTCCCAACCCCAAATTGAGTGAAGATCCCATCACAGTCAGACTGGATGGCCACTGAACAAGGAGGGCACCATTTGTCTCAACACCCATTTCTTTTTTGATGTATACAAGTTTGTTGTAATATCTTTAGTGAAGTCTGGTTAGAAAAGTCACATGTACTGAAATATGAGATACTACTCAATCATGCTACAGTGGTGAGAAGCACAAGACTCCATCGGGAAAAAGTCATGCAGTACCCACCAAGTACACATATAGCTGTGGTTGCTGTTTGGCAGATAATTCATGCAAGGAAAACAAACCTAAACCATTTGTTTGGTTAGTGTTGTACCTCACTCAAGCAATCATATGCATTGTTGTTCTTTTGAAATAAAGACAATAGTCCTTGCAAAATAAATGCTACTTTTGTAAGAACTACAATACATAAAAGTATATTAAAATTTTTCAAATTACATTTCAAAAAGGCAAGTTTAAAAAAACAAGGAAACATCTAATGGGTTGGGTGGGGGAGGGGAGAGAGAGAAAAATGGAAGAAAAAATGCAATTCCTAGTGATTTGTCAGTCCACACAGACAAGGAAGAAGATCATGTCACAGATGACAGCTAGCAAAAAGACTTCATAAGGTTTTATGGAATAGCTGGGGTGCACCAGGTCCATGATGGAACATTAGTTGAGGGTCAAATCTGTACCTAAAAAAAAGTACCTTGTTAAACTGCATACTGATCATAAACAGTGACACAAATACTACCAACTGGCACACTCAGGGTGAGCAACATACCAAGGTTCTGAACCTCAGGGCTTAACCAGGAGGTGACAGCCAGTGAATCAAGGTGGAGGACATGTAGGTGTTTGCAGGACCCAAGCAAGATAGCTTTTGCTGTCATTTAATTCTGCACTTATTTTGGCCCATCCAGATTTCAATGTTAAGATAGGCAGTTGGGAACTGCCAACTGCACTGAAGAGGTGGAGGGGAGTTTTTAAAGCTAACTACTCACAGATGATGTTGCTGAGACATAATACACAAATGACAAAAGTGAAACAAGGGTGAAAATTGGAGGCACACTTGTGATTGAGGGAAGGGAAAAGGCTATAATGCCTACAATATATATATATGGAACCACGAGAGAACAGTGCCACACAGAATTACTGTGAAGGAGTATGGATTGGTTGACATGGTTAAGGCAGCAAAAGGGTAAACATATTGACAGCAAGGCAGTCACACAAGACATAGTTGGTGAATTTGACTAGTGTAGCCTCAGTGCCATGGGCAGGCAGAAATCAGAGTTTCAAATGGAACAGACCATTACTTCATCCATTTACTGACAGTAGAAAGGCCTTCATATTGTAGCTTCTTAGTGAAACTGTTGACAAGTTAAGAATATCTTTAAGCAGTCTCCTGTCCATAATGGAAGTGGTTAAAGTTTGCAATAGGCTTGCTGATTGGGTCAAAAATGAAAATATGGTGGGAAATAGAATACAATTAAGGTGGCCTTGCCACTTCAGTGACCAACACAATTGTATCAAGGCCCAATAATCTTCTGTAGCATTACTCAAGACAAAGCACCCTTTCCAGGGCTATTGTGTTAAAAAAATTTACAGGGGTTCTTAGCAAAGCTGTGATGGAAGTGCTAAAGAGAAGTCTCAACTTCTAGTCCTCCCTGTATCATCACTTATGTCTCTCCCAGACACCCGAGCCAGACAGATATATGCAGGAGCAGGACTTTGTGCACATGAGGGGCAAAACTCAGTTACTGGCTACTTCCCTGCTCACTCAATTGCCAACATACTACGAGAGCTCAGGCTAGAAATTCATTTTTTTTCCCCCCCACCCCCTGTTATTTTACGGACAAAGTACCAAAAATTTTGCTTTTTTTTTAAAAAAAGGGGGTAAAATTGACAAAAGAAAAAGTGCCAGATGGTAAAAATCAGCATTGTACGAGGATGTGTGGTAGAAACCACGGTCCTTGCCAACTTTAGCCCGAGGCCCATCACCACCAAAAATATAGGCCCTGGGAGGGGAAAAAAATTGCAAAAATAAAACAAACACACACTATACACTTAAACTAATGAATCGCTGAAAAATAATTAAATAAAAACTTCAACTTACCCTTTTTGTAGGTCTTTATACCGACTGCTCTTTCTGGGGCTGCAACACAGGCTTTTCTCATGCTGTTTTCTCTTCCTTCTCTCCCCCCCCCCCCCCCCAATTTTAAGCAGTGCGTTTTTTTGGCGTTGTACGTGGTTGATATGCTTTTCGGCGATATTTCACAACCACCATTCGTTAACTTTGGCCAATTTAGGAGTACCTTTTACTGGCAAAAAAATCGCCGAAAAAAAACCATGCGCAAGGCTAGCCAATTTCTTCCCCCCCCCCCCCCCCCCACCCAAGGACCTAAGGGAAGCTGCTACAAAACTCACTCACCTCAGCATAGGCAACATCAAGACAGTAATGCATGCACTGCATATTTGCAAATCATTGTGCATTTCCTGAGGAATGCACAACATCCCTTCTTACCTTGGATCATATACCCCTGGCGTGTGACATGTTGATCCAGAACAAGACTGCAACATCATGAGACGATGGTTCATCTTCTCAAGAATTTCTTGATCTATAGTCTTTGCTATATTTATGACTTGGTGTGGATCAGAGGTTAGATTATAGACTTCTACGAACACCTAAATAGAAAAAAAAACTTGGATCATGGAAGGGTTAAGTTGGTATACTCATGCCCTTCACTTTCAAAAGGGAACAATGATGATTGCTGTATCATTACAATGATAAAGATAATAATAACTACCTTGTGCATTTATGACCATGCCAGGCCCAATATTAAAGTAATGATGCATTGTAAATTGTTCAATGGCTTAAAAAAAAGTTTTTCTTCATTTAGGTAACTTCATAGAAACAGAAAATAGGTGCAGGAGTAGGCCATTCAGCCCTTCGAGCCTGCACAATCATTCAATATGATAGCCGATCATGCATTTCAGTACCCCATTCCTGCTTTCTCTCCATATCCCTTTAGTCGTGAGGGCCACATCCAACTCTCTTGAATATATCTAATGAACTGGCCCCAACAACTCTGTGGTAGAGAATTCCACAGGTTCACAATTCTCTGAGTGAAGAAGTTTCTCCTCATCTCGGTCCTAAATGGCTTACCCCTTATCCTTAGACTGTGACCCCTGGTTCTGGACTTCCCCAACATCAGGAACATTCTTCCTGCATCTAACCTGTCCAATCCCATCAGAAATGTATATGTTTCTATGAGATCCCCTCTCATTCTTCAAAATTCCATTGAATACAAGCCTAGTCAATCCAGTCTGTCATATGTCAGTCCTGTCATCCTGGGAATCAGTCTGGTGAACCTTCGCTGCACTCCCTCAATAGCAAGAATATCCTTCCTCAGATTAGGAGACCAAAACTGTACACAATATTCAAGGTGTGGCCTCACCAAGGCCCTGTACAACTGCAGCAAGACCTCCCTGCTCCTATACTCAAATCCTCTCGCTATGAAGGCCAGCATGCCATTTGCCTTCTTCACTGCCTGGTGTACCTGCATGACAACTTTCAAAGACTTATGTACCATGACACCCAGGTCTTGTTGCGCCTCCCCTTTTCCTAATCTGTCAGCATTCAGATAATAATCAGCCCTCCTGTTTTTACCAGTGGATAATTTCACATTTATCCACATTATACCTCATCTGCCATGTATTTGTCCACTCACCTAACTTGTCCAAGTCACCCCGCAGCCTCTTTGCATCCTCCTCACAGCTCACACTGCCACCCAGCTTAGTGTCATCTGCAAACTTGGATATTACATTCAATTCCTTTGTCTTAATCATTAATGTATACTGTAAATAGCTGGGGTCCCTGCACGGAACCTTGTGGTACCCCACTAGTCACTGCCTGCATTCTGAAAAGGACCAGTTTATTCCTACTCTCTGCTTCCTATCTGCCAACTAGTTCTCTATCCATGGCAGTAAATTACCCCCAATACCATGTGCTTTAATTTTGTACACTAATCTCTTTTGTGGGACCTTTTCAAAAGCCTTTTGAGAGTCTAAATACACCACATCCACTGGCTCCCCTTATCCACTCTACTAGTTACATCCTCAAAAAATTCTCGAAGATTTATCAAGCATGATTTCCCTTTCATAAATCCATGCTGACTTGGACTGATCTTGTCACGGTTTTCCAAATGTGCTGCTATTACATCCTTAATAATTGATTCCAACATTTTCCCCACCTCTGATGTCAGGCTGACCGGTCTATAATTCCGTGTTTTCTCTCACTCCTTTTTTTAAAAAAGTGGGGTTACATTAGCTACCCTCCAATCCATAGGAACCGATCCAGAGTCTATCGAATGTTGGAAAATGACCACCAATGCATCCACTATTTCTAGGGCCAATTCCTTAAATACTCTGGGATGCAGACTATCAGGCCCTGGGGATTTATCGGCCTTCAATCCCATCAATTTCCCAAACACAATTTGCTGACTAATAAGGATTTCCTTTAGTTCCTCCTTCCCCTACTATTTCTGGAAGGTTATTTGTGTCTTCCTTAGTGAAGACAGAATCAAAGTATTTGTTCAATTGGTCTGCCATTTCTTTGTTCCCCCTTCGGACTTCACTCGATTCTGACTGTAAGGGACCTACATTTGTCTTCACTAATCTTTTTCTCTTCACATATCTGTAGAAGCTTTCACAGTCAGTTTTTATGTTCCTGCAAGCTTACTCTCATTCTATTTTCCCCCTCCTAATTAAACCCTTTGACCTCCTCTGCTGAATTCTAAATTTCTCCCAGTCCTCAGATTTGCTGCTTTTTTTGGACAATTGATATGCCTCTTCCTTGGAGTTAACACTATCCCTAATTTCCCTTGTAAGTCACGGTTGAGTCACCTTCCCAGTTTTATTTTTACGCCGACAGGGATGTACAATTTTTGAAGTTCATCCATGTGATCTTTAAAGTCTGCCATTGCCCATCCACCGTCAACCCTTTAAGTATCATTCGCCAGTTTATCCTAGCCAATTCACATCTCAATTGAACAAGTACTTTGGTTCGGTATTCACTGAGGAGGACACAAACAACCTTCCAGATATAAAAGAGGTCGGAGGGTCTAGTAAGGAGGAGGAACTGAGGGAAATCCTTATTAGTCGGGAAACTGTGTTGGGGAAATTGATGGGATTGAAGGCCGATAAATCCCCAGGGCCTGATGGACTGCATCCCAGAGTACTTTAGGAGGTGGTCTTGGAAATAGTGGATACATTGAGAGTCATTTTCCAACATTCCATTGACTCTGGATCAGTTCCTATGGAGTGGAGGTTAGCCAATGTAACCCCACTTTTTAAAAAAGGAGGGAGAGAGAAAACAGGGAATTACAGACCGGTCAGCCTGACATCGGTAGTGGGTAAAATGATGGAATCAATTATTAAGGATGTCATAGCAGTGCATTTGGAAAGAGGTAATATGATAGGTCCAAGTCAGCATGGATTTGTGAAAGGGAAATCATGCTTGACAAATCTTCTGGAATTTTTTGAGGATGTTTCCAGTAGAGTGGACAAGGGAGAACCAGTTGATGTGGTATATTTGGACTTTCAGAAGGCTTTCGACAAGGTCCCACACAAGAGATTAATGTGCAAAGTTAAAGCACATGGGATTGGGGGTAGTGTGCTGACATGGATTGAGAACTGGTTGTCAGACAGGAAGCAAAGAGTAGGAGTAAATGGGGACTTTTCAGAATGGCAGGCAGTGACTAGTGGGGTACCGCAAGGTTCTGTGCTGGGGCCCCAGCTGTTTACACTGTACATTAATGATTTAGACGAGGGGATTAAATGTAGTATCTCCAAATTTGCGGATGACACTAAGTTGGGTGGCAGTGTGAGCTGCAAGGAGGATTCTATGAGGCTGCAGAGCGACTTGGATAAGTTAGGTGAGTGGGCAAATGCATGGCAGATGAAGTATAATGTGGATAAATGTGAGGTTATCCACTTTGGTGGTAAAAACAGAGAGACAGACTATTATCTGAATGGTGACAGATTAGGAAAAGGGGAGGTGCAAAGAGACCTGGGTGTCATGGTACATCAGTCATTGAAGGTTGGCATGCAGGTACAGCAGGCAGTTAAGAAAGCAAATGGCATGTTGGCCTTCATAGCGAGGGGATTTGAGTACAAGGGCAGGGAGGTGTTGCTACAATTGTACAGGGCCTTGGTGAGGCCACACCTGGAGTATTGTGTACAGTTTTGGTCTCCTAACCTGAGGAAGGACATTCTTGCTATTGAGGGAGTGCAGCGAAGGTTCACCAGACTGATTCCCGGGATGGCGGGACTGACCTATCAAGAAAGACTGGATCAACTGGAGTTCAGAAGAATGAGAGGGGACCTCATAGAAACGTTTAAAATTCTGACGGGGTTAGACAGATTAGATGCAGGAAGAATGTTCCCAATGTTGGGGAAGTCCAGAACCAGGGGACACAGTCTAAGGATAAGGGGGAAGCCATTTAGGACCGAGATGAGGAGGAATTTCTTCACCCAGAGAGTGGTGAACCTGTGGAATTCTCTACCACAGAAAGTTGTTGAGGCCAATTCACTAAATATATTCAAAAAGGAGTTAGATGAAGTCCTTACTACTAGGGGAATCAAGGGGTATGGTGAGAAAGCAGGAATGGGGTACTGAAGTTGCATGTTCAGCCATGAACTCATTGAATGGCAGTGCAGGCTAGAAGGGCCGAATGGCCTACTCCTGCACCTATTTTCTATGTTTCTATACCATCAAAGTTACCTTTCTTTAAGTTCAGGACTCTAGTCTCTGATTAACTGTGTCATTCTCCATCTTAAATGAAGAATTCTACCATATTATGGTCCTCTTCCCCAAGGGGCCTCACACAAGATTGCTAATTAATCCTCTCATTACACAACACCCAGTCTAGGATGGCCAGCTCTCTAGTTGGTTTGACGTATTGGTCTAGAAAACCATCCTTTATACACTCCAGGAAATCCTCCTCCACCATATTGCTACCAGTTTGTTTAGCCCAATTTATATGTGGATTAAAGTCACCCATGATAACTGCTGTACCTTTATTGCATGCATCCCTAAATTTCCTGTTTGATGCCATCCCCAACCTCACTACCACTGTTTGGTGGTCTGTACACAACTCCCACTAGCGTTTTCTGCCCTTTGGTGTTCTGCAGCTCTACCCATATAGATTCCACCTCATCCACGCTAATGTCCTTCCTTAATATTGTGTTAATCTCCTCTTTAATCTGCAAGGCTACCCCACCTCCTTTTTCTTTGTCTATCTTTCCTGAATATTAAATGCTCAGGGATGTCGAGTTCCCAGCCTTGGTCACCCTGGAGCCCTGACTCCATAATCCCAATCATATCATCTGTTTACCGCTATCTGCGCAGTTAATTCATCCACCTTATTACGAATGCTCCTCGCATTAAGACAGAGCCTTCAAGCTTGCTCTGTTCTTTTTAGAATTATGCTGTAATGTGGCCCTTTTTGATCTTGGTCTTTGATTTTTCTGCCCTCCACTTTTACTTTTCTTCTTTCTACCTTTTGCTTCTGACCTCATTTTATTTCCCTTTGTCTCCCTGCATAGGTTCCCATCCCCCTGTCCCAATAGTTTAAATCATCCCCAACAGCACTAGCAAACACTCCCCCTAGGACATCAGTTCCAGTCCTGTCCAGGTGCAAACTGTCCAGTTTGTATTGGTCCCATCTCCCCCAGAACCGATTCCAATGTCCCAGGAATTTGAATCTCTTCCTCTTGCACCATTCCTCAAGCCACGTATTTATCTTGGCTATCCGGCTATTTTTACTCTGACTAGCACGTGGCACTGGTAGCAATCCTGAGATTACTACCTTTGAGGTCCTACTTTTTAAATTTAACTTCAGCTTGTCGGACCTCATCCTGCTTTTTAACCTATATCATTGGTACCTATATGCACCGCGCTGGACCCTCGATCCTCTAGTATTTCCGGAAGGTTATTCATGATTAACTCAACCATTGAAGCTTCTTTTTCTACCCAGTAGAATTTGTTTTGCTTCCCACGATTTCTAACCAGGAGCACATTAAACCAGACAGTCCACTAGCAGCAAATCGCTAGATTTAAATCTTTACAAGCATATTCTGGGAATTTCTTTAGACATAGTCTACAAACATCTGGCATTAAAAATGAATACTTGAAATGTGCACAATCTCTTTCCCCCACCCTGCACCCCAACCAGATCCAGTCACCTTGCAATGGTAACTCCTGTGATTCATGACCACAGAACTGCTAGAAGTAGTTTGAAATCCAACAAGTGCTTAGAAGTACATTATCTCGTATTTGTAATATAAAAATCTACGAGGTAGATTTACCTGAAAGGAGGCCCAATTTAGTATACAAAACTGGCTGTACTAATACATTAAAGTTGTACTTTGGAGCCAATCTCGCCTCCAAAATTATAGTATGAACAAGAATATAGCATTGTTGTTACACAATGGAGTTTAGGTCTAGTACACCCTCCCATGTTAAAAGCTAGGCTGATACTGGGCGGCATCTTCCATATGAGACGTTAAACCGAGGCCCTGTCTGCTCTTGGGTAGATGTAAAATAAACCTCCATGGCACTATTTTGAAGAGCAGAGGAGTTATCCCTCAATCAACATAACCAAAACAGGATTATCTGGTCATTACACTGCTGTTTGTGGGAGCTTGCTATGCTCAAATTGGCTGCTGCATTTCCCACATTACAAGTGACTACACTCAAAGTACTTCATTGACTGTAAAACACAGACATCTGATGGTCGTAAAAGGCGCTATATAAATGCAAGTCTTTCTTTTTTACATTACATCCCATGGCACCTTCCTTTTTCACTTCTACCACTCTTTCAGCTACAACTAGATCACAGACCATAGCGCTTTGGACACAATAACTGAAGCATGTGACAAGGTACAACAATGACTCTTATGTTACAGATGGACTTCAAATATATCAGGACTGTCGGTGCCATGAAATTAGATTTCACAGTAGCATGTAAAATGCAAAACTAAACATGCATTTTTGTGCATGTACAGTTACAATTGTAACATTTCTGGCTGCGAACCTTCTCTGCTAGGTCTTCCTTGCATACAGACCAGGTGATGCAAAAACTGTCGGGCTAGCCTGCAGCCAGAAATAAATAGCCATTACTAGTAGAACGTTTGCTTTCGGTGGAGCAGCTGGCCACACCCTCCAGTGGCAGCCAAATTACACATGGTTAATCTAGCTGACAACTCGGCTGGAGGAGAAAGAACACAGTAGAAAAAGGTGAGTATCACCTTCAAACAGGGACAATCCAAGAAAGAGGGGGTTAGGAAATTATGTTAATTTAACTGTACCCACCTCACTATCATCAAATTCGCAATACTGCAAGTCAGCTGGAGTGGCAATTGTTCTTACACAAGCATAGGTGTTGTTGTATGCATCTTCACAAACACAGTCAGGGAAACAATTCTGTCAGAAAGTTTGGTCAGAGAAAATAGATTAAAAAACAGTTCCAACCATAAATCAGTGTATTTCAAAAAGTTTTTTTCCCTTGGGATTACCAAGAGGTTAATTATAATGCAAGAGGGGCATTAGCCTAAATGGAGCAATTTTACCCTTTGTTTTTATGGATGCAACGATACGCCATCATGGCACTGAAACAATACTACCTGACATCCGACTAGTACCTTGCAGAAATTAAATAACCTAAATTGCAACAAAAAAATCTGACTATGTGGAAGAACTTAAATCAGCTCCAAAAAAAAAGAGATATAGTGTCTCCATAATGAGACTTTAGGGATGACAGTCCGGTAGTAGAGTATGACATTACAGAGCACAACCACACAGGTCGATCTCAAACTTCAGCTACTGGCATCAGTGAAAAACTGGAGTTAACCAGGCAACAGCACACTGCAATGAGACCAATAACAAAAAAACTCCACACGTTGTTGGGCTCATGCACAGCACCAATACCCCAAATTTACAACATTGAGAGCACAGGAAATCCAGTGGCCTGCATGGGCACTTTGTGCTATTTTCCACAGGGCTGAAGTTATCATAGGCAGTCCCTCAGAGATCGAGGAAGACTTGCTTCCACTCCTGAAGTGAGTTCTTTGGTGGCTGAACAGTTCAATACGAGAACCAGACTGACGGTCACAGGTGGGACAAATAGTCGTTGAGGGAAGGAGGTGGGTGGGACTGGTTTGCCACACGCTCTTTCCACTGCCTGCGCTTGATTTCTGCATGCTCTCTGCGTTGAGGCTCTAGGTGTTCAGCGCCCCCTCGGATGCACTTCCTCCACTTAGGGCGGTCTTGGGCCAGGGACTCCGGGTGTCAGTGGGGATGTTGCACTTTATCAGGGAGGCTTTGAGGGTGTCCTTGTAGAGTTTCCGCTGCCCACCTTTGGCTCGTTTGCCGTGAAGGAGCTCCAAGTAGAGCACTTACTTTGGGAGTCTCTTGTCTGACACGCGGACTATGTGGCCTGCCCAGCGGAGCTGATCAAGTGTGGTCAGTGCTTCAATGTTGGGGATGTTAGCCTGAATGAGGACGCTGATGTTGGTGCGCCTGTCCTCCCAGGGGATTTGTAGGATCTTGGAGACATCGTTGATGATATTTCTCCAGCAAGGAGGTGTCTACTGTACATGGTCCATGTCTGAGCCTTACAGGAGGGCAGGTATTACTACAGCCATGTAAACCATGAGCTTGGTGGCAATTGAGGGCCTGGTCTTCAAACACTTTCTCAGGCACCCGAAGGCGGTGCTGGATCTAGTCGTCAATGACTGCTCTTGTTGATAGGAGGCTCCCGTGTTATGGGATATGGGACGTGGTCCATGGTGTCCAGGGCCGCACAGTGGAGCTTGACTGGGGACAGTGCTATGCAGCGAGGACAGGCTGGTGGAGGATCTTTGTTTTACGGATGTTTAGCGCAAGGCCCATGTTTTTGTACACCTCAGTAAATAGGTTGACTATGTCCTGGAGTGCAGCCTCTATGTGCGCAGACACAGGCGTCGGCCGCATACTATAGCTCGACAACAGAGGTTGGGGTGGTCTTGAATCTGGCCTGGAGACGGTGCCGGTTGAACAGGTTTGCAATGGTTCTGTAGTTTAGTTCCACTCCAGCGGGGAGCTTGTTGACTGAGGTGGATCATGGCGGTGAGAAAGATTGAGAAGAGGGTTGGGGCAATGACGCAGCCCTGTTTGACCCCGGTCCAGAGTTGGATTGGGTCTGTTGATAAGGATCATGGCCTGCATGTCGTTGTGGAGCAGGCGGAGGATGGTGATGAACTTTGAGGCATCCGAAACGGAGGAGAACGCTCCATAGACCCTCGTGGTTGACAGTGTCAAAAGCCTTTGTAAGTTCGAAGGCAGCCATGTACAAGGGCTGGCGCTGTTCCCTGCATTTTTCCTGTTGCTGTCGCACTGCAAAAATCATGTCCGTTGTGCCCTGTAGGGGACGAAATCTGCACTGTGACTCAGAGGTGCCCCTCGGCCACAGGAACACGATGGTTGAGGAGGACTCTAGTGATGACTTTCCCAGTGGCCGACAGCAGGGAGATTCTTCTGTAGTTGCCAGAGTCAGACTTGTCCCCTTTTTAAAATATGGTCACGATTACTGCATCTCAGATCCCCCGGCATTGTCTCCTCCCTCCAGGGAGGAGAGATACAAGGTCGTATGTTCGCGCCAGCGGTGCCTCTCCGCCATACTTCAATGCCTCAGCAGGGATTCTGTCCTCACCCGTAGCCTTGTTGTTTTTAAACGGTTATGGCTTTTTCTACCTCGTACCTGCGCTCATGCACAGCACCAATACCCCAAATTTACAATGTTGATAGCACAGGAAATCCAGTGGCCCACATGGGCACTTCGTACCATTTTCCACAGGGCTGAAGTTATACTGCACTGACTACAAACTGAAGCCTCTTGGAAAAGTCTCACTTAGTTTTGGCAGGATTGAGGGGGTGGATTAAAACCAGACCCAGATTTATCCTTCCAATTTTGCTCCAATGTACAACCAAAACCACTGCATCATCAACAAAAAATGTAGCAATATAAAAGTTGCAGAACATTCGTAAATCCATTATCTAGAAATATGCAGCAGAGCCTGAAAGCTTAAAGTTTCTGAATTAAGTTAAATTTGTATTGCAATTTCCGGCATCAAAACCATAACAAACAAGATAGAAATTCTACAGCATCCAAATTGAAAAAAAACCTTCAAAACTTACGGTGACACCAGGCCCCAATGAAGGGCAGGTAGGATCACTTTTATTGTGGCCCTCTCCTTGATACTCGACAAGGAGGTCAGTCCTCCATGTCACATTTTGTGTCATACCATTCTGAGGATAGAAGTGACGAGGGTTTCAGATATAATGCAAAAAACACATACACAATGCAAAGAGCAAATCTTAGCATAAAACCTAAATCTTCAGTGATTACCAAAGTAGCTGTCAAAAGTCTATTGCCATTTAGCATCCTATTTTCACATCTTTGAACAAGACTATTTGGAGCTAGAATGAAACTTTGAGTTGAAGTAGATCTGAAGCAATTGGAATTTGATCAAGTTACAAAAAAGTCACTTCAGAGAGTTGCTTTATATAGTCATTCCCATATTAAAAGGATTATCCATGGATTTATAACTACGCATATATGGTCACCGTGAAAGAAACCTACCAGCAGAGGCAAGAGAGACATGCCATCCACCCTAGTCTTGTTAAGATCATAGCCAGCAATATCCAAGAATGTGGGAGCCAAATCAATATTTGCTACAAGCATCTGCAAAAGGAAATTAAATTCATTTAAGACTTATGGCAGTCTTTCTAATCATATACAAACTATTAAAAAAAAATAGTTCTTGTGTTTTCACTAAGAGAGATCAATGGCTAGCATGTCAGAGAAAGATACATTTCAATCAGAAGCAGTGAGTTATTTTCATTCCCCTTCCCACCACCATGCATTGGATATTAATGCAACATGATTTGCTACATTTGCCTGATTGGATGACAATGCTCTTAAGACTGGTGCTATGCACCTTCAGAGTTAAGAGTGCTGGATAAAACAATCTGCATGGGGATGCAATTGCTGTCTCGAGAGGCTGTAGTAATGGAAGAAATTTCAATCAGCTACAGTACAACAAAATGGGAGGGACATTAGAAGACTACTAGAACGACGTATGGATCTTCTCAAGGGCAATAAATGCTGGCCTGGCCAGTGACGCTCACATCCCGTGAATTAATTTTTAAAAATGCCGTGTATTACTGAAGGATATGTTGCTGGAGTTAAAAGTGAGCTATACATTGAAATTAGTTGTTGCACTATAATAAATCACATTAAGGAAACAGCTCCCAAGACTACATGGCCAGATCTAGTACATTTTATGTAGCTATACTGAATTGCTTTTAATTGAGGACCACCTTGCTTTCTAGAGTATCTTGACCAGGACTCAGACTTAAATATTCCACCCAGACTCTACATTTATAGACTGAGTTAGTGATCAAAGAACAAATTAATCCACCCACCATTCAGACAAGAATCAGTTTGGCACACATACCTTACTGCTTATGTTAGGTTTGATTCCAGGTCCTCGCACAAGCAATGGCACTTTAATATCAAATTCGTAAAGCTGTCGTTTGTCAATTGGCAAAGAAAACTGACCTAAAATACATTGAGCAGGATGTTACTACAGCAGAAATGCCTATTAATATCTAGACATTATGTATCTTGTGCTTCTGCTGTGCATTCTTCACTTTAAATAATCTTATAATACATGTCCTACCAGTAAAATGGAGTAGAATAAAATGTATTGTCCCAAATGTATTATAGGAAACAATTTTGGTACAGCATTAGTGTATTGATAAATGGATGAGGAATGTTACAATGGAGAATTATGGCTGCAATTTTACACATTGAAGTTCCGATTATAGCTAGGAGATTGTACAGCAAGCAGATGGTTACTGCAGAATTAGCAAAGAAGTCTGCTTGATCACCTTTTTAAACTGAAGGAATAATGAACTCTCTGTACTTTGATGTGGGTAGTTACAATTGTACATTTATTAATTGTTGCAAAATCCACTACAACCTGTTAGAAGTTGAGTGCATGTATCCCTATCAAATACCTTACTTAAATATAATGGAGAATTTTATAAACAATTGTACAGAAACTAAAAATCCTGATAACCGAAGCCAACTTAAATGCAAACTTTTACTGCAACTAAATGCTGAACAGCATCAAATACATTCTGCCACACAACATATGGAGATCTTAATTTCACAACCTGTACAACAATTCAAGACAAATGTTTATAACAGAATACTGGTCACTTTACAATGTTGGGTTTGTAATCCATTGTATGAGAGCACTCCACTATAATGAGCATCATACACCAAGTCTTCAGCTTCAAATAAAAGCATGAATCTTTTAAACAGGAAATAAAGAAACTATTACTACTTACCTGTATGATAGCCATTATCAGATGTGAAGAAAATATAGGTGTTTTCTAGCTCTTTGATTGCATCAAGCTTCTTCACAACTTTTTCTACAAGATCATCCACTGACAGCAGGGTTTGCCATCTAAGAAAAATAATCTAGGATTATGAATTAAACATCCACAAGTTTTAAAGAAAGGGTAAAACAGATTAAAGAAATGAAAATGAATGAGAAACAGCCAGACCTTTTCCTGAAAGCGTTATCCAGAAAATTAATTGAAGAGTTGGTCATGGGAGTCTTTGCTTGCCTGATTAGCCAATGTTTGCCCTTCGAAGTTTAAAAAAAAAGTTAAGTGTCAATTGAGAAGCATTCGAATGCCATTTAAAAGCCACTTGTTGATGGAAATTTTGGTCAGTCATCTGCATATTCTGCATTTACACCTTCCCATAAAGTTTTGCATCTCCATCATTTTCATTGCGCTGCTATGGTATGCAACTGTCTTTCACACAGCTTTAGCTAACTCTGGAAATATATGCAGTGAAGCTGCTAAGTCCTTTCTTTTGCCCCACCCATGCACACAAGAGAGAGCATGCTGCAACATCAACTCAATCAGAAGAGTAATAATTACAGCTTAAGCCTGCAATCACACCTTATGTTACTGTGCTGCGTTACTATACTGGATTTGAACAGATTGGAGTTTTCACACATTTATTTTACTCAAGATGTGTAATTGCATAGTATGTTAATTAAATGTAACCAGAGTAAGTCAGTTTCACTGCTTATTTTTGTTCCAGCAATTGTACTAGATGTCTCCAGTGTGACTTTGCTTCAATGTGTTACAGGCTAAGGGTTTATAGTTAATACAATGGAAAGTATACAAGCAAAAGTAAGTTAATCACAACTGGGACAAAACAGGAAGATAACCATTTTAATACACTGAAGTACTATCTGCTATTCAGTACATAGTACCTTTCCATGTATATTAAAGTTAGTGTTTCTTGGTGCTTTAACATCTGAAAAGCTCTTTTCATATTGTGGGGCAGGAGTCCAAGGGGAGTGTGGCGCTGGAGTAGAGATCATCATAAAGAATGGCACATGCTTCGTTTTGTATTCCAAGAACTCCAAGGAAACATTTGACTGCCAAATAAAAGTGTAGAGGTTAGAATAGGCTAACTGAAGTTACAGGAATTGTAAAATACACCAAATACACAGCTAGTGTGCAAATACTGGAGAAAAATCACAGCATACTAAAAATCAAATGGAGACTATTGCCATGCATTTTACAGGTCCAAACAATGAAGCAGAAGGGGTAACAGTCAAAGACCCCTCTCAAACAAGAGCAGCAGCCTTCCAATAACTTCAGTACCTCAGGGCAAGCCTCTAATTATGCAAGCTTAAATGCTGCATAGATTGTGTGAGGTAATTTACTACTTAGTAGAGCATCGTTCACTACAGCATATATATCAAATTAGACCTGCACACATCAGCCATACTGAATTCTTGAATGGCACCACTCCCACACCAAGGTTGCACCATCTTTCTCCACCTCAGATTTTCCCTTGGAAAGATAAGAGATGCAAAAGAGAAGGGAGGAGAGAGAATATGGAGCAAAGAAAACCAGGATGGCGATGGATTGCCTGAGAGACTAGAATGGATCCAGGGGCAGTCAAGCCCCAGCTAAGACTCAAAAGCAGTATAAAGATACTTGAATGAGAAATAATGTTCACAAGTGTAACTTCTAATTTACAGCATTTGTCAGTTTGTCTCAAGTGGTGGACCTCCAAGTCAGAAAGTTGTGGGTTCAAGCCCTACTCCAAGATTTGAGCAAAATCTAGGCTGACACTTCAGTGCAGTGCTGCAGAGTCAAAATGAGACGTTAAACAAGAGACTCCCATCTACCTGCAGGTGAACGTAAAAGATCAAGAAGAGCGGGGGAGTTCTCCCGGTGACCCTGCCAACCTTTATCTCTTAACCAAGACCTACAACAGATCATCTGGTCATTTATTTTATTGCTATTGGTGGGACCTTGCAATGTGCAAATTAGCCACCATGTTTCCTACTTTACAATAGTACTTCTACAAAAGAAAAATATCGCAGATGCTGGAAATCTGAAACTAACAGAAAATGCTGGAAATACTTAACAGGTCAGGCAGCATCTTTGGAGCGAGAAACAGAGTTAACGTTTCAGGAGCTATACAAATGCCAGTTGTTTCTTTCTTGCCTTCAAAGTACACTGGACACAGGGAAATATTGTCTAAAACAAGTAATTTTACAGATTGCTTAAGAATAAATTAGGTTTGACCTGGGAGGGAGAAATTAAAATTCCCATCACCCATTATCAGAATAGTTCCATCACCCAGTTGAAGTGGTCCCATACAATGGTCATTATTTGCTAGCATGGCAAGAAACTTTGGCTCATCAGGAGACTTTCACACCCTAGTTAAATTTCTATTCAAATTCATTCATGAAATATACCTGGCTATCTGCCAACAAACAAAATGCAGAAATGACTTACTAGTAGATCAGTTAGATAATCTTGGCTATAGTTTTGGCCGTGATACTGCGGTTTTCCATTAACAGAAAGTGTGTAGTTGTAGTATTTTGAGTTCTTCGCCTAACGAGAGAAAGATGAAAATTGTCAGCATTGCATTATACAGAGTTCATGCTCCCCACCCAAAAAAAATACAATGGATACAAAAAGAAACATTTACAATGCAGCAATATCCAACGATAAAGTAATCCATATTTTCTCACATCTTGTACATTTCAATTTCCATCAATGATCAGTTAGACACTTGTAGAATTGGGGGAAAAAAAATTAATTTTTTTTTTTGCTGATTGATTCATTCCCAAGTGTGCAACTTGTCCAGCCCTGTTACATGGCTGAACTTTATTTGGAATGCAAATTCTACAGAATTCCTACTGCATCTACCTAGTAATTACACACTTGAACAGCTGTTTTGAAGATCAACTATGAGCTCCTTGTAAACACTTACCAGAGCATACCAGTAATCCCAACCTGGTGGGACATGTTCAATCCCACCTGCAGCCTCAGATCCATACTGTGGAATAAGTAATGCACAAAGAGTAACCATGAATGCTTAGTGTTTACCAGAGGGGGAAATTTATATTTACAGTTAAATTAATGAATAGTTTTGCTACCACTCTTTAGCTACAAAGCAAGGCCTCTGGAAAAAAGGTCATGTTAAAATTACACAATAGGAGAAACATTAATTCACCCCCACCCACTGCTCTATGGGGAAGTATCTCTCCTCATGTTGGGGAGGGTAAAGAAATTGAATGAGGCGTGAATTGGCTGGGATGGATTGGCGAATGATACTTAAGGGGTTGACTTTGGATGGGCAATGGCAGACATTTAGAGACCGCATGGATGAACTACAACAATTGTATATTCCTGTCTGGCATAAAAATAAAAAAGGGAAGGTGGCTCAACTGTGGCTATCAAGGGAAATCAGGGATAGTATTAAAGCCAAGGAAGTGGCATACAAATTGGCCAGAAATAGCAGCGAACCTGGGGACTGGGAGAAATTTAGAACTCAGCAGAGGAGGACAAAGGGTTTGATTAGGGCAGGGAAAATGGAGAATGAGAAGAAGCTTGCAGGGAACATTAAGACAGATTGCAAAACTTTCTATAGATATGTAAAGAGAAAAAGGTTAGTAAAGACAAACGTAGGTCCCCTGCAGTCAGAATCAGGGGAAGTCATAACGGGGAACAAAGAAATGGCGGACCAATTGAACAAGTACTTTGGTTCGGTATTCACGAAGGAGGACACAAACAACCTTTCGGTTATAAAAGGGGTCGGGGGGTCTAGTAAGGAGGAGGAACTGAGGGAAATCCTTATTAGCCGAGAAATTGTGTTGGGGAAATTGATGGGATTGAAGGCCGATAAATCCCCAGGGCCTGATGGACTGCATCCCAGAGTACTTAAGGAGGTGGCCTTGGAAATAGTGGATGCATTGACAGTCATTTTCCAACATTTCATTGACTCTGGATCAGTTCCTATAGAGTGGAGGGTAGCCAATGTAACCCCACTTTTTAAAAAAAGGAGGGAGAGAAAAAACAGGGAATTATAGACCGGTCAGCCTGACATCGGTAGTGGGTAAAATGATGGAATCAATTATTAAGGATGTCATAGCAGTGCATTTGGAAAGAGGTGACATGATAGGTCCAAGTCAGCATGGATTTGTGAAAGGGAAATCATGCTTGACAAATCTTCTGGAATTTTTTGAGGATGTTTCCAGTAGAGTGGACAAGGGAGAACCAGTTGATGTGGTATATTTGGACTTTCAGAAGGCGTTCGACAAGGTCCCACACAAGAGATTGATGTGCAAAGTTAGAGCACATGGGATTGGGGGTAGTGTGCTGACATGGATTGAGAACTGGTTGTCAGACAGGAAGCAAAGAGTAGGAGTAAATGGGTACTTTTCAGAATGGCAGGCAGTGACTAGTGGGGTACCGCAAGGTTCTGTGCTGGGGCCCCAGCTGTTTACACTGTACATTAATGATTTAGATGAGGGGATTAAATGTAGTATCTCCAAATTTGCAGATGACACTAAGTTGGGTGGCAGTGTGAGCTGCGAGGAGGATGCTGTGAGGCTGCAGAGTGACTTGGATAGGTTAGGTGAGTGGGCAAATGCATGGCAGATGAAGTATAATGTGGATAAATGTGAGGTTATCCACTTTGGTGGTAAAAACAGAGAGACAGACTATTATCTGAATGGTGACAGATTAGGAAAAGGGGAGGTGCAAAGAGACCTGGGTGTCGTGGTACATCAGTCATTGAAGGTTGGCATGCAGGTACAGCAGGCGGTTAAGAAAGCAAATGGCATGTTGGCCTTCATAGCGAGGGGATTTGAGTACAGGGGCAGGAAGGTGTTGCTACAGTTGTACAGGGCATTGGTGAGGCCACACCTGGAGTATTGTGTACAGTTTTGGTCTCCTAACTTGAGGAAGGACATTCTTGCTATTGAGGGAGTGCAGCGAAGGTTCACCAGACTGATTCCCGGGATGGTGGGACTGACCTATCAAGAAAGACTGGATCAACTGGGCTTGTATTCACTGGAGTTCAGAAGAATGAGAGGGATCTCAGAAACATTTAAAATTCTGACAGGGTTAGACAGGTTAGATGCAGGACGAATGTTCCCAATGTTGGGGAAGTCCAGAACCAGAGGTCACAGTCTAAGGATAAGGGGTAAGCCATTTCGGACCGAGATGCGGAGGAACTTCTTCACCGAGAGTGGTGAACCTGTGGAATTCTCTACCACAGAAAGTTGTTGAGGCCAATTCACTAAATATATTCAAAAAGGAGTTAGATGAGGTCCTTACTACTAGGGGGATCAAGGGGTATGGCGAGAAAGCAGGAATGGGGTACTGAAGTTGAATGTTCAGCCATGAACTCATTGAATGGCAGTGCAGGCTAGAAGGGCCGAATGGCCTACTCCTGCACCTATTTTCTATGTTTCTAAAGCAACCACAAATTATCTTCTGCCACTCATAATTTGGGCCATTACTTTCATTTTTGTGAAGAAAGGAAATCTTAACCTTACTGAAATTCTGCAAGTCACTTTGACAGTATTAATATTTTTTTTAATATAAACAGTACCTTGTAGAAAGTAATCAAGAAGTGGCAGCTTGTGATTTAGTGAAGCATGTGCTATTTAGTAGCATATATTCCTAACAGCAACAGCTGATAAACATTGATAATGCCTCACTAAATTCAATGCACCAGTTATGAAAGGAGGGACAGTAAGTTTTACATTATCAGATGAAAACATGGAACAGTAGAGAAAAATCAAACATTAGGGTGGTGGGGATGACCTCTTTGGTAATGTTAGGAGCAACATCAAGAATACTCTGTTCCATGTTCACTGTACCACACAGATCACATCAGATGTCCTTCGGAGCATCTTCCAGACACTCACTCAGTAAAAGCTACTTTCATTTTTGAATGCAATTGCTCCATGTGAAAATTCATCATATCTCATCAAAATAAATGGAGACAAGGCAAGGACAGCAAAAAGAAAAAAAAATCACATGAAAATCACTCATTAAAAATACAAGCAAAAGTAGGATCACAGAAATCTTGTCTGTTCATTTGGTGCTTCCTGTACTGATCCCAAAGTTCTGCACCAAGTGACCAATTCAGCAAGTAGAAACAATCTCATTTACATAAGTTCAGACACTCATTATATCTTGCCTTAAACCTACTTCCCCAACACAAAAGTCCAACATAACTATATCCTCCCATCCCAGATTATCTTTATTCATACACAAGGCTGCAAATCTGAAAATTAAGACAGATGCTGAAACAGTCAACATCTGTAATGAAATAAAACTAGAGTCTTTTAACTTTTATAAATTTTGACTAGCTTGCTGTATATTTCGAGTATTTTGTTCTCATTTCACACTAGTCCCAAAGGCTATGCTATAAGACATCTTGGAATACAGCTAGTTTTTAAAAACATGCTGTCTTTGAAACCTGCCAATGCCACTCAAAATAATCCATAAAAGCCTCAAATATTTCCTTTCAGATAATGATCGTACTTACACTGGTACAAAAGAGGAATACTTTTCTTAGAATGGTGAATACCATAATGTTTGTTAAATGTTTAATCAATAAAATTCCAACTACAAAAATAAAATAAGAACTTTACCTCATTCAAATATTTTCCTGCAAAAAATGTCCGATACCCACAATGACTATGGAGGATAGCTGAAAACGTATTAGGCTCTTGTGTTTTTTGCCATGCTTTGCTACTGCAGTTTCCTTCTAGTGTATTATTAAATACACGGTGATTGTGTGGATACTTTCCAGTCAGGATACTGGCTCTGCTGGGACAGCACAGTGGGCTGGCTACATACTGAATAAAAAACAAACAGACAAATGTAAAAACAAGTATTGCAATCATGCATACTGCACTATTTTCAAGTACCGGTAAGTTTAAAACAAAAATGAAATCTATTCCTATAAAAGTGAGCATGTAACCCTAGTTTTGCTCATGTTAAAACTTGCCTGAACTACTAACATGATAAAACATCTATTGATCAAGCTGAAACGAGAAAAATTCCACCATTCAAGGAAACACCAAGCTATCAATACAGAAAGCAAGTTAAAACTGCACCAACAATACCATTTTGGCATAGTAACACCCCAAAAGTAAAAATTAAAGTCCTCCAAGTCATATCAACCAGACAGGGGCAGGGGTTAAACTACCCTGTTCAAACTGAAGTTTAGTTCAAGAACAAAAAAAAGCAAAGACAGCTCACCACATTAGAAAAGGTTATCCCAAGGTCTCCAATAAGTTTTCCAGTTTTCTTCAATGGTGTCTGCAGAAAAAAAGGTTCAAGCTTGAATGCATTATAACTCTGATTATGTATATTTTGAAAAATTAAAAAAACGACCAGTGTCCCCTATTTCCTACACTTAATTGGGAGAAAATACAAAAAGTGCTTTCAGTTGATAGTCTTAGATTTGCATACTTAAATCATAAAAAAACAAATTCAGATATGCAGGCTTTGGCGTCACCCAGCTGGTTTATTGCATCCTTAAGCCAGGCCTTGCAGGCCGGATTTTGCTGATAACTGCACCAGGCCTGATGTTATTGACGGCAGCTTTCTTTTCAAAGAAAAGCAGCGATCTCTGCTGCTTTACAGCGAGCCACTGGCACTCTGCTCTTTCGCCTCCCCCAGCGAGGAGTCTCTCACCATTCCGCCCAGGAGAACATCCTGATCGTCGGTGAGGATCAAAACGATATTCGGCTTCTTCGAGTTGATCGCTTCAACAGTAGCAAAGAAAAACAAGAGCATGACTGCACAATCCGGCAGGGAAAGTGAAGCCATGGCTCTGTGCTGGGACACTCGACGCTGATCGCTGGCCAGGCTGAACTAAGCTGCGCTCTCTCTGCTCCTGCTCTATGATTCACCAGTCACATGCCCCCAGAACAGGAAAGCAGCATCAGCTGCTCACAGCACCTGGTGAGACCTTTCAAAGGGCAACAGCAATTTACAAGTCAGAGGGGAATGCATATTTTTCGCAAATATATTACTTTTAAAATACATAATTCGCTGTAATAGTTTAGCATTATATGTATTTAGTTAATTTTACTTTTTATTTTTTTTCTGGTGGGCCCCACATAATCACAAATGATTTCATTGTTGACAACTAACAATTCTTTTAAATATTTTATTACAGTGAGATTCAAAGAAAGGTTACTTAGCAGCCCAAAAGCAACAAAAGATTTCCAAGCACCACATACGTTAATAGTTTATCCCATGATCGTCTTTTGTAAGCAGCTTATTTTTATTGTTGCAATATGTACGGTTGAATGGACCATGTAACTGAGGATGCAGAAGAGAATAAGAATAATGACCATCTCAGAGATATGTACAGATGAGGGAAGCCATTCATATTAAATATACACAGTCCCACTGTGAGTTCAGAAAAACTTACCAGAAAAAAATGGTGAGCTGCCAGGGCCCATTGATTCCAGAGTTTCTAGTAAGGAGCAGTACCTCCGCTCACCCCTTACAAGGCCAATAATACAAAGGAGTTGGAGCTGGGGAACTCCCTATGCTTGGTGTTCCCGCTTCCCCGGCTCAGAAGGGACTCGGAATAACACTGGAGGTTGGTATAAAAAAAGAAAATGCTGGAAACACTCAGCAGGTAAGGCAGCATCTGTGGAGAGAGAAGCAGAGTTAACGTTTCAGCTTGATTATCTTTCATCAGAACTGGAGGTTGGTATGCTGACCAGGTTTGCGGGTATGAGACGTACTGAGGTACTGGTGGCTTCAGCAAGAGAAGCAATCTTTGCCCTGAAGTAGAGATATGGCTTTTTTCAAAGAGAAGAAATACCTTGGGGCTCTCTAGACTATCCACTATCTGTCAGTTTCAGAGTTGCATCCATTAGCAGAAGTTGGGGAGCAGGTCATCCCTCTGCCCTTACAGATGCAGATGGTATGCATGTTGTCAAATTTTTAAAAAATTGGGAGTCAAAAAAATATCTTTAAGAAGAGGAAATTACATCCTTAGAAGAAAGAAATACCAGAGTTGAACTTAAGTTTGGAATAATGTGTTTGCACTCTGTGTTGTAATGCCTGGCAGCGGCAGTGCGTCCTCCCCTTTAATGGGAGCCGCATTGCCATTGCAGAAGGCCACAGCCTCACTGCACCGTCGGGGAAAAAGCAGATTTTGCCACCGCTCAGAGGGAAGAAGATTTTCATGGTGGAAGTTCGCCGTCGGCGGGAACATCGGCGGTGCGCACTGTGATGACACACTTAGCACAGATCGGCAGCAACGGAGCGGTAATGGTGGGAGTGGGTCACCGCTGGGATACCGCAGAAGCGGAATTTTAATAATGACAGCCATTACACGAAAAGTCGGTGGCCATTGCACTCCGCAGCATTGCTGCTGATTTCTGATGTTAAGAGGCCTTAGGGAAACAGGCAATTTCAGCCCCTAAATGCTTACAGCACGGAAGAAGACCCATTGTGACCTTTTCTGAAACAATCAAAAATGAATCCCACTGATCTCTCGCCATAGCACTGCATATTCATCTATTTCAACTATTTATCCATTTTACCCTTAAAAGATGTAATTGTCTTTGCCTGTGGCAAAGTACTCAATGCTCCAACAACCCTTTGCGTAAATGATTTTTCCTAACCTATCTCCTCACTCTCTTAGTGCTAATTTTAAATTAATGATCCACTATCAGAGACTTCCCAACGAGAGGAAATGGTTGTTCTCTATTTAACCTATCAAAACTCTTCATCATTTTAAAAACTGCTATTAGATCTCTTCTTAGCCTTCTCTACTCCAATGGAAATCATCTCAAGTCTCTCATTATATGTATAATATCATCCTAGTGAATCTAATGTTGTAAGTTCTTTATGATTTTAATGTCCTTTCTAAAACTGCACAGTACACCAACTGTGGCATAATCATTATTTTCTACAAATATTTCATTACCTCTTTACTACTGTCTGCCCTTATTTATAAAACCCAAAATGTTTTTGGCCCTTTATATACTTTTTTTCAATCTACACCTACACTTTCAGGGAACTATATATTTGAACCACTACATCTCTCTGTTCATCCACACCTTTCAAGGTTTTTGCATTGAATGCATATGCCCTTTCTTTTTTTTCCTTCCAAAATGTAGTAATTCACACTTTTCTGCATTAAATTGAATCAGTTTGCCCATTCTGCTCATGTATCTATGTTTTTTAGGTATTTTACAGTTCACCTTGCTGTTTGCTAAACCTCTTACTTTTGTGTCATTTGCAAATTTTGATGTTGCGCTCCCTTCCACCCAAGTCCAAATTATTTATATATACCAAGAACAAAAGTGGATACAGCACTGACCCCTGAGGTACACCACTTCCAGCCCAAACAATGCACGTTGGCCTGGAATTTGTGGTGGGTAATAACAGCATTCTCTGTTATTACCTCATTGAAACTAACCGCAACTTCAGGATGTAGCACATGCGCATCTAAATGGGGAAATCCTGCAGTTGCGGTCAGTCATTCCCTGCTCCGACACAGGCTGCACTGTGCTCCCCGCCCCCTCCACCCCAAATAGCTGGCAATCAGTGTAATCTGTCTAATAAGGGAAACTGATGAAAACTTCAGCTCTTCCACGGTAATACCACAGCTAAATACCCCATTTCAAGTTAAACCCTTTTGGATGAGGTGTAACTGGGATTTTAACAGCGTAGTGACTGCTAAAGAAATGTTATGGTCCTGAAAAACTAAGTTAAATTTTATGGAGTGTCAAATTTATCCATTTTAGTAAAAAAAAATATTTTTTAAGAAAAGTTAATTTTTTTTTCTTTTTAAAGTTTGTTCATCTTTATTTCAGGGTTACCTTTTCCCCAGGTGAGAGCCCCAATCTTTGTTTTGTTTGTTATAACATTTGTAAAAAAAGTTAGCTTACTCACTTCCAAGTTCTTGGTCTGTGAGAATTCTGCACTGTGATTGGTTGCTTAGACTGCTTCTTGACATCACAGTAGTTTGCGCTGCGGGATTTCCACTAAACTACGTTGATTTCAACTGCATGTTGGAAAAGTCGAACTTCTCGCAACAGAAATCGTGAGATTTTTGTGTGAAGCTTACTTCGGGGGCCAGTGGCGAATGCTTTTGCTTCGTCGCTAACGACAAATTACAGATCAACTTTCTATCCGTGTTGCTACATTCCTTTTCTACTATAGAAAATAGGTGCAGGAGCAGATCGTTCGGCCCTTCGAGCCTGCAACACCATTCAATGAGTTCATGGCTGTACATGCAACTTCAGTACCCCATTCCTGTTTTCTCGCCATACCCCTTGATCCCCCTAGTAATAAGGATTATATCTAACTCCTTTTTGAATATATTTAGTGAATTGGCCTCAACAACTTTCTGTGGTAGAGAATTCCACAGGTTCACCACTCTCTGGGTGAAGAAGTTTCTCCTCATCTCGGTCCTAAATGGCTTACCCCTTATCCTTAGACTGTGACCCCTGGTTCTGGACTTCCCCAACATTGGGAACATTCTTCCTGCATCTAACCTATCTAAACCCATCAGAATTTTAAATGTTTCTATGAGATCCCTCTCATTCTTCTGAACTCCAGTGAATACAAGCCCAGTTGATCCAGTTTTTCTTGATATGTCAGTCCTGCCATCCGGGGAATGAGTCTGGTGAACCTTCGCTGCACTCCCTCAATAGCAAGAATGTCCTTCCTCAAGTTAGGAGACCAAAACTGTACACAATACTCCAGGTGTGGCCTCACCAAGGCCCTGTACAACTGTAGTAACACCTCCCTGCCCCTGTACTCAAATCCCCTCGCTATGAAGGCCAACATGCCATTTGCTTTCTTAACTGCCTGCTGCATCTGCATGCCAACTTTCAATGATTGATGTACCATGACACCCAGGTCTCGTTGCACCTCCCCTTTTCCTAATCTGTCACCATTCAGATAATAGTCTGTCTCTCTGTTTTTACCACCAAAGTGGATAACCTCACATTTATCCACATTATACTTCATCTGCCATGCATTTGCCCACTCACCTAACCTATCCAAGTCACTCTGCAGCCTCATAGCATCCTCCTCGCAGCTCACACTGCCACCCAACTTAGTGTCATCCGCAAATTTGGAGATACTACATTTAATCCCCTCGTCTAAATCATTAATGTACAATGTAAACAGCTGGGGCCCCAGCACAGAACCTTGCGGTACCCCATTAGTCACTGCCTGCCATTCTGCAAAGTACCCATTTACTCCTACTCTTTGCTTCCTGTCTGCCAACCAGTTCTCAATCCACGTCAGCACACTACCCCCAATCCCATGTGCTTTAACTTTGCACATTAATCTCTTGTGTGGGACCTTGTCGAAAGCCTTCTGAAAGTCCAAATACACCACATCAACTGGTTATCCCTTGTCCACTCTACTGGAAACATCCTCAAAAAATTCCAGAAGATTTGTCAAGCATGATTTCCCTTTCACAAATCCATGCTGACTTGGACCTATCATGTCATCTCTTTCCAAATGCGCTGATATGACATCCTTAATGATTCCATCATTTTACCTACTACCGATGTCAGACTGACCGGTCTATAATTCCCTGTTTTCTCTCTCCCTCCTTTTTTAAAAAGTGGGGTTACATTGTCTAACCTCCACTCCATAGGAACTGATCCAGAGTCTATGGAATGTTGGAAAATGACTGTCAATGCATCCACTATTTCCAAGGCCACCTCCTTAAGTACTCTGGGATGCAGTCCATCAGGCCCTGGGGATTTATCGACCTTCAATCCCATCAATTTCCCCAACACAATTTCTCAACTAATAAGGATTTCCCTCAGTTCCTCCTTCTTACTAGACCCTCTGACCCCTTTTATATCCGGAAGGTTGTTTGTGTCCTCCTTAGTGAATATCGAACCAAAGTACTTGTTCAATTGGTCTGCCATTTCTTTGTTCCCCGTTATGACTTCCCCTGATTCTGACTGCAGGGGACCTACATTTGTCTTTACATATCTATAGAAACTTTTGCAAGCTTCCTCTCGTACTCTATTTTCCCTGCCCTAATCAAACCCTTTGTCCTCCTCTACTGAGTTCTAAATTTCTCCCAGTTCCCGGGTTCGCTGCTATTTCTGGCCAATTTGTATGCCACTTCCTTGGCTTTAATACCATCCCTGATTTCCTTTGATAGCCACGGTTGAGCCACCTTCCCTTTTTTATTTTTACACCAGACAGGGATGTACAATTGTTGTAGTTCATCCATGCGGTCTCTAAATGTCTGCCATTGCCCATCCACTGTCAACCCCTTAAGTATCATTCACCAATCTATCCTAGCCAATTCACGCCTCATAACTTCAAAGTTACCCTTCTTTAAGTTCTGGACCATGGTCTCTGAATTAACTGTTTCATTCTCCATCCTAATGTAGAATTCCACCATATTATGGTTACTCTTCCCCAAGGGGCCTCACACAACGAGATTGCTAATTAATCCTCTTTCATTACACAACACCCAGTCTAAGATGGCCTCCCCCCTAGTTGGTTCCTCGACATATTGGTCTAGAAAACCATCCCTTATGCACTCCAGGAAATCCTCCTCCACCGTATTGCTTCCAGTTTGGTTAGCCTAATCTATATGCATATTAAAGTCACCCATGATAACTGCTGCACCTTTATTGCATGCACCCCTAATTTCCTGTTTGATGCCCTCCCCAACATCACTACTACTGTTTGGAGGTCTGTACACAACTCCCACTAACGTTTTTTGCCCTTTGGTATTCTGCAGCTCTACCCATATAGATTCCACATCATCCAAGCTAAATATGCTATATGCCGGAATTTTCTCAACATCCTTTATAGAATCATAGAAGAATCATAAAATCATTGAAATTTATGGCACAGAAGGAAGCCATTCATCTCATTGTGTCTGTGCCAGCTGAAATCCCACTTTCCAGCTCCAGGTCAGCCTTGTAGGTTACAGTGCTTCAAGTCCATATCCAAATACTTTTTAAATGCGATGAGGGTTTCTGCCTCTACCACCCTTTCAAGCAGTGAGTTCCAGACCCCCACCATTCTGGGTGATAAAGATTCTCCTCAACTCCCCTCTAATCCTTCTCCTAATTACTTTAAATCTATACCCCCTAGTTATTGACCTCTCTGCTAATGTCCTTCCTATCCACTCTATCCAAGCCCCTCATAGAAAAATAGAAATTAGGTGCAGGAGTAGGCCATTTTGCCCTTCGAGCCTGCACCGCCATTCAATAAGATCATGGCTGATCATTCAACCTTAGTACCCCTTTCCTGCTTTCTCTCCATACCCCTTGATCCCTTTGGCCGTAAGGGCCATAGCTAACTCCCTTTTGAATATATCTAACGAACTGGCCTCAACAACTTTCTGCGGTATAGAATTCCACAGGTTAACCACTCTCTGAGTGAAAACATTTCTCCTCATCTCGGTCCTAAATGGCTTACTCCTTATTCTTGGACTGTGATACTTAGTTCTGGAACTCCCCAGCAACGGGAACATTCTTCCTGTCTCTGACCTGTCCAATCCTGTCAAAATTTTATATGTTTCTATGAGATCCCCTCTCATTCTTCTAAACTCCAGTGGATACAAGCCCAGTTGATCCAGTGATTTTATACACCTCAATTAAGTCTTCCTTCAGCCTCCTCTGTTCCAAAGAAAACAACCCCAGCCTACCTAATCATTCCTCATACCTAAAATTCTCCAGTCCGGGCAACATCCTCATCAATCTCCTCTGTACCCTCTTTAGTGCAATGTGGTGACCAGAACTATACGCAGTACTCCAGCTGTGGCCTAACTAGTGTTTTATACATTACAAGCATAACCGCCCTGCTCTTGTATTCTATGCCTCGGCTAATAAAGACAAGTATCCCGTATGCCTTCTTAACCACCTTATCTACCTGTCCTGCTACCTTCAGGGATTTGTCCTTCTGTTCCTTTGCACTTCTCTCGGTGTCGTATCATTTATTGTGTATTCCTTTGCCTTGTTAGCCCTCCCAAATGCATTACTGCACACTTCTCGGGATTGAATTCCATTTGCCACTTTTCTGCCCACCTGACCAGTCAATTAATATCTTCCTGCAGTCTACAGCTTTCTTCCTCACTACCAACTACATGGCAAATTTTTGTATCATCTGCAAACTTCTTAATCATGCCCCCTATACTGAAGTCTAAAAAAAGTCTAAAAGCTTCCTGTGAAACACCTTATACAGCCGAGGTTGCATGCTAGTCACCTTGAGTTCTGCTAATTTTTACAGAACCAATTTGCACAATTTAAATAAATAGCAAATACAGCAAATGCTGAAAATTTGAAATAAACACCAAAAATGCTAGAAGTATACAGCAGGTCAATTAGCATTTGTAAAGAAAAAAGTCAGGTTACAATGTTTTGGGTGAATACCCTGCATCAGTTTGCCTTTGTGGACCAAATAAGTGGTACCACATGGTCTTGGTCCACATATAAAGTTTAAATCTATGTTCCCATTAATTTTCATATCTCTCAAGATGTTGATGCTAACATATTTAAATGTTCTGAATTAGGACCTATCCACTATTATGCAATAATGCTAAGAACAAATCTTTCAAAACATACAGTTAAGGGGCGTCGCAGTTGTGTGGGGCGGACTGGTTGGGCTGGGTGCTCTTTACCTTTCTGCCATTGTTCATTGTTCACAGGTTTATATGTAACTTTCAGGTCTGCTGACCGAGGGCCGCGTGGCTCTTTGTCGGCCGGCGTGGACACGATGGGCCGAGGTGGCCTCCTTCTGCGCTGTAGATTTCTATGTTTCGATGTTTCTATAAGAAATAATTACCTGGACTCTGAGGACTTGCGCACATGCTATAGTTTGAAATCACTGCCTTAAGATACTGTTTTATCGAAGATAGCAAAGCAGTTTTATGCCACCAACCCATATTCATGAAAATCAATTAAAACACATGACATGCAAATTTTACAAAATGAGCCCAGCCTAAACCATCTGTTATAAACTGTATCAGACTAACTGAGCTGGGCCTATGCTAATGTCACTAGGATCATACATGATCCCAATTTTTATTTAACAATTCCAACTATACGTAAAAAATATAGTTTCAGATCAATTTGTGATTTAACATGGGCACAAATAATGTCACATTTGATAGTCCTTTAGAGAATGAGCCTTGTCATCAGCATGAGAGATTGACATTTTATCAATGGCAACTTGAATTTAAAGCACCTTTAAGGGACTAAACATTTAAAGTATAATGTAGTAATGGAAGTGGCAGAGAGGTAGAGCTGGATATCATCAGCATACACATGGAATTTGGCTTCCATGCCGACAGATGACAAGGGGCAACATGTAAACAGCAATAGGTCAGAACCAAGAATGGAACCTAAGAGCACACTTGAGGTGACCATGTGGGGTGAAAGGAGAAATATTGAAAGAGGGGTTCTGGCTGTAGTTAAAAAAGGTAGGACTGGAAACAAGCAAGGACAGTGCTGTGCAAGTGGACCATAGGGGAAGAAACAAAGTGGAGGAGAATGGAAAGGTTGACCACATCAAATACAATGGTCACAGTTACAAAGAATATAGTTCATGCCTTAGACTGAGGCAGTTTTGGAGCTGTGGCCAAGGTGGAACAGGAGTAAAAAGTTCAAACAGGAATGAAGTGACAGATGAATGCAGAGCTGTGTGGTGGCAACATGTTCAAGACCTTAGACCAGAGAGAGATTAGAGATGTGGCGATAATTAAAGAGGATAAATACGTCATGCGTAGGCTTTTTTGAGTAAGGAGGTATGATGACTGTTTTGAAAGGCGAGAGAACAGTATCTGAAGAGAAGAAGCAATTGATGATGTTAGTGAGCATTAGGTTACGGAATGATTGGGTTAAGGAATGGTCTCCAGTCGTCTTGGTTAATCCTTGCCACTGGACCAAGACCTAGCCATGTCAAACCCGTGCGGTGGTTGGTGTGCAATGGCCACCACACGTTAAAAAAATCCACGCACAGGTAATATTCCACTCTTCAACATGTAGTTTGGGACCTGAAATATTAGGTCCTTCATTGGAACACCTGTGAACTCATCACTTTTTGGCGTGGAAGCAAGTTATCCTCGATTCAAGGGATCGTCTATGATGATGATGAAGGAATAATAATTGCATGGTCAGTAGTTGTGAGTTTTCAATTAAAGCACTAGGTGGCAACATAGACCAAGTACCCAGTCTAATAATATACACTGAGGCAATAGACTGGTGGTTTTATTTTTTTTGAAACAGTGCTATATCTTTTCATTTCTATGCTTAGTCCCTGACCAGTCACTGACTAGATATTCATTTGTGCACAGTGTTGCACTCTTGCCTCTGAGTTAGAAGGTTGTGGGTTCGAGTGCCACTCCAGAGACTTGAGCACATAATCTAGATTGACATTTCATTGGAGTACTGAGGAAGTCCTGCACTGTCAGAGGTGCCATCTTTCAGATGAGACATTAAACTGAGGTCCCGTTTTCCTTCTCAGGTTAATGTGAAAGATCCCATGCCATTATTTATCTCTCAATCAACATCATTAATATAACAGATGTATCTCATTGCTGTTTGTGGGAATTGCTGTGTACAAATTGGATGCCATGTTTCTCTACAGTAAAACGCTGGCTGTACTTCAAAAGTACTACATTGCCTATAAAGCGCTTTTGGTGTACTGAGATCGTGAAAGGCGCTGTATAAATGCAAGTTTTTTCTTTCTTCTAAAGAAACTACCTACCATGAGGCATCTTTTCAGTATTGCAACATATTACAACAGTGACTACACTTCAAAAAGTACTTCATTGGCTGTGAAGCGCTTTGGGATGTCTGTTATGTATGTTAACTGGGTTTTACCTGCCACCGGAGGGCGCGACTGTCAGAGTCCTAATGGTCACTGGCAGACACGTGCAAGCTGTGTATATAATGTTGGCAGCCATATTGTATCCTCACTTTGAGAATAAATAAACTGGAGTAAGGTCATGCCTGAACTAGCTCACTGTACTTAGCCTCGTGGAGTTATTCGATACTTAACAACGTCGGTGGTCGTGAAAGGCGTTATATAAATGCAAGTCTTTTTCTTTTTCATTATGAGCTGTTTTCCCATATATGCTATTGGTTTTCAACTCAAGGAAACAACTGTTCCTTGTGTTTCTTTCCCTTTCTTTAACCCCTCAATGATGTCTATGAGCATGATCTACTGTGGAAGAAGGAAAATACATTTATGCTGGTGTCATTTCTCTAAGGAACTGCTTGATAATCATCCTGCAGAGTAAAGACAATCCCAAACTCCTTTTTGGCTCCCTCGCCTCCATCCTTTGATCTCACCATTACTGGCAAGTGTGACCACTTTATTGACTTTTTGGTCTTAAAGATCGAGTGCAGCAGCCTCAACCTTTCCAACACAAATGAGGAGTCTCCACCCAACTCCATGCTCCCTGTCAGATATGGTGCCAGAAAACCTGTTAACTACATGCCAGGGAATGAGTGCTGGACATAGAATCTTAGCTTACAGATTTATTATAGGAAATGATAATAACAGACAACACACTTGGCGATCTGAAGACTGTTACAGTTGCTGAGTTCAATACCAGCAGTGTGGCCAATGCTTGATCTACTTACCTCTTGTGACAATGGTATGCAGTTATACACTCCACTAAAGGCCATTACATTATGCCTCTTTCATGATCTTTTTTCTTGGTTTACATTAGGTACCATTAGCTCATCATTCCACAGATTTGATATCAATGGATGAAAGTTTCATAATAGGTCACAGGACATAACATAAAGCTGTCTTGACTCCTTACATGTACAGAAAAGTTAAACATAGGGACAAAATTACACAAAAAATCAGAATCTATCTTGTATGATGACAGCCACTACCAGCCTTGCAAAGAGGTCTTGGAGATTTGGGTTATCTTGTTGAGATTCTTCAAACACTGACTGTTTCAGCCAATTTCTGGAGAAACTGTCTTTCAACCACAAAATTGAGTCCTTATAACAAAATGGGATCTGAACACAATTTCCAATTGCAGCTTCTCTAACACTTACCTCTCCCACAACTCCTTACTTAAATCCAACATCGCTCTTGTCCTCCCTGCCCGTTCACGGCATGTTGAATGGTCAGCCACTCTATTCTGCTCCATTCTCTCCACCATGGTCTACCTCCAATGGATGCCCATGCGGTTTCACTCTTGCTTGTCCCAATGCAGCCAAAAAATCTCCATCAATGGTTTCTCCCACCCCTACATGGTCATCTTCACAGTCCCCAAATGGTTTGTTCTTGGACCCATCCCGTTCCTCATTTACATGTTTTCCCATGGTGACATCTGTAGGCACAGGATCAGTTTTCATATGTAAAGTACTGACATTCAACTTTCATTTGTTACTACCACCCACAATTCCATAATCACTTCAATGTTGCCAGACTGCCTGTCTGACATCAAACTGCGGATAAACAACAACTCTCTTCAATTGGACTTTGGGAAGGACAAAGCCATCTTATTTGGCACCCAGCTAAAACTCTGTCATTAGATTCTCATCTCCAGCAATGCATTCAGAATAAACCAGACAGTGCATAACCTCAATGTCCTATTTGACATTAAGCTAAGTTTCAAACCTCATATCCAGTCCATCACCACAACCATACCACCTGTGTAATATTACTCATTTCCACTATCTCATAACAACTGAAATCCTCAACTAGGATTTCATTACCTTGGCACAGTGCCTCTTTTATGCCCTTTGCTGGCTTCCCCTCGCTGGCTTCCTTTATTCCACCTGAGGCAGCCTTCAACTCACCCAAAGCTCTAATGCCTACATTCGGTCCGACACTAAGTCCCACTCTCACCAACCTCCATTATGTCTTTGTCTCACAATATATCAAATTCAAAATTCTCATTCTCTCTTACAAATCCCTCTGCGGCCTTGCCCCATCCCACCTTTGTAAACTCCTCCATCCCATTGTTCCAGTCCATGCACTGCAGTCTTCCAAACCTAGTATCCGATTCATCTTCTCCTACTTCCATTTTACCATTGATGGCAGAGCTTTCAGCTGTCTCGACTCTGATCTCTGGAACTCTATTCCTAAACACCCTTTACCTTGGTGCTTCCCACCTCACAGTCAACAAGCTCCCCACTGGAGTGGAACTAAACTACAGAACCAGTGAGAAGCTGTTTAACCTACGCTGCCTCCAGGCCAGGTCCAAGATCACCCAACCTCTGTCGTTGAGCTGCAGTACGCGGACGACGCCTGCGTCTGCGCACATTCTGAGGCTGAACTCCAGGATATAGTCGATGTATTCACCGAGGCATATGAAAGCATGGGCCTTACGCTTAACATCTGTAAGACAAAGGTCCTCCACCAGCCTGTCCTCGCTGCACAACACTGCCCCGGTCATCAAGATTCATGGCGCAGCCCTCGACAATGTGGACCATTTCCCATACCTCGGGAGCCTTTTATCAACAAAGGCAGACATTGATGCGGAGATTCAACATCACTTCCAGTGCTCCCTTTGGCTGCCTGAGGAAAAGAGTGTTCGAAGACCAGGCCCTCAAATCCACCACCAAGCTCATGGTCTACAGGGCTGTAGTAATACCTGCCCTTCTGTATGGATCAGAGGCATGGACGATGTACAGAAGACACCTCAAGTCGCTGGAGATATATCACCAACGATGTCTCCGCAAGATCCTGCAAATCCCCTGGGAGGACAGGTGCACCAATATCAGCGTCCTCAGCATTGAAGCACTGACCACACTCGATCACCTTCGCTGGGCAGGCCACATAGTTTGCATGCCAGACACGAGGCTCCCTAAGCAATTGCTCTATGCGAAGCTCCTTCACGGCAACGAGCCAAAGGTGGGCAGTGGAAACATTACAAGGACACCCTCAAAGCCTCCCTGGTAAAGTGCGACATCACCACTGACACCTGGGAGTCCCTGGCTGAAGACCGCCCTAGGTGGAGAAAGTGCATCCGGGAGGACGTTGAGCTCTTCGAATCTCAACGTCGCGAGCATGATGAGGTCAGGCGCATACAGCGGAAGGAGCGTGCGGCAAATCAGTCCCACCCCCCCTTCCCCCGATAAATGTCTGTCCCACCTGTGACAGGATCTGTGTCTCTCGCATTGGACTGTTCAGCCACCAAAGGACTCACTGTAAGAGTGGAAGCAAGTCTTCCTCGATTCCAAGGGACTGCCTATGTTGCTGATGATCGGTACCTGCCCTTAAAAGCCTTCTCAAAACTTGCCGTTTTGACCTCACTTTTGGTAATTTCTGCTAACTCTCCTGCTATAGCTCCGTGTCTAATTTGCTTCTGTGAAGTGCCTTGGGACAATTTCTGCATTAAAGACACTATATATATATATGAGACTGCACACAGGGAGGTTAAAGTAACAGTGACCTCAGTCTTTAATAAGACACTCCAGAGTGAGGAACAGGCCTTAGGGGCCGGCTTATATACAGTGCACCCAAGAGATGCTGGGATCCCTTGGGACTTCAGGGGATGAGCTCCCTGGTGGCGGAACATGGGAGTGCATCCATTACAGATACACAACATCACTCCCCCCCGCAAAGCCAAAGTGAAAACTATTTACAAGGTGAGGTGGTCGGGAGCCTTTCTTTCCCTGGTGGACTGCCTCGGTACAAATGTCTGTTCTGGTGTGTTGGCTGTGCCCTCGCTGGGCTGGCGTGTTGTTGGCCCTGCAGGGCTGCTGGGTGAGCCTGGCCTTGCTAGGCTGTTGGGCATGATGGGTTCGATTTCTTGGTCCGGCGTGGTGTCGTTGATCCTTTGGGTGTGTGTTGTGGGCTCGAAAAAGATGGTGTCTGCTGTGGGTTGTTCAGGGCAGTCTGTGAACCACAGCCTCGTTTGGTCCAGGTGCTTTCTGCAAATTTGTCCATTGTCTAGTTTGACTACAAACACCCTACTCCCTTCTTTAGCTATCACCGTGCCCGCGATCCACTTGGGACCATGTCCATAGTTTAACAGGGTCATTCAGATCAATTTCCCATGACACAGTGGCGCGACCATCGTTTACATTTTGTTGCTGCCGCCTGCTCTCTACCTGATCATGCAGGTTGGGATGAACCAGTGAGAGTCTGGTTTTAAGTGCCCTTTTCATGAGTAGCTCAGCCGGGGGCACCCCTGTGAGCGAGTGGGGTCTTGTGCGGTAGCTGAGCAGTACTCGGGACAGGCGGGTTTGGAGTGAGCCTTCTGTGACTCGTTTAAGGCTCTTGTTTGATTGGTTGTACTGCCCGCTCTGCCTGCCCATTAGAGGCTGGTTTAAACGGGGCCGAGGTGACATGTTTGATCCCATTGCGGGTCATGAATTCTTTAAATTCGGCACTGGTGAAACATGGCCCGTTTCACTGACCAGGATGTCAGGCAGGCTGTGGGTGGCAAACATGGCCCTCAGGCTTTCAATGGTGGCGGTGGTGGTGCTTCCCGACATTATTTCACATTCAATCCATTTTGAAAAAGCACCCACCACCACCAAGAACATTTTGCTGAGAAACGGGCCCGCATAGTCGACATGGATCCTCGACCATGGTCTGGAGGGCCAGGACCACAAACTTAGTGGTGCCTCTCTGGGCGCGTTGCTCAACTGAGCACACATGCTGCATTGCCGTACACAGAATTCTAAGTCAGAGTCGATACCGGGCTTTCATCATTACTATACCCGGGTGTGTGTTGTGGAGATCCGAGATGAACGTCTCCCTGCCCTTTTTGGGTAGCACTACGAGGTTACCCCAAAACAGGCAGTCTGCCTGAATGGACAGCTCATCCTTTCGCCGCTGGAATGGCTTGATTAGCTCTTGCATTTCAACAGGGATGCTGGCCCAGCTCCCATGCAGTACACAGTTTTTTACTAGGGACAGCAGAGGATCTTGGCTGGTCCAAGTCCTAATCTGGCAGGCCATGACAGGTGATTTATCATTTTCAAACGCTTCCATGACCATCAACAAATCTACGGGCTGCGCCACCATCAACAAGTTTGCAGGCTGCGCCATTTCCACCCCCGTGGTGGGCAATGGTAGCCGAATGAGAGCATCCGCACAGTTCTCGGTGCCTGGCCTGTGGTGATGGTGTAGTTATACGCTGATAGCGCGAGTGCCCACCTTTGTATGCGAGCTGAGGCATTAGTATTTATCCCCTTGTTTTCAGCGAACAGGGATATGAGGGGCTTGTGATCGGTTTCCAGCACAAATTTGAGGCCAAACAGGTACTGATGCATTTTCTTTGCCCCGAACACACAAGCTAATGCCTTTCTCAATCATGCTGTAGGCCCTCTCGGCCTTAGACAAGCTCCTGGAGGCATAGGCGACAGGTTGCAACTTCCCCACAACGTTAGCTTGTTGTAATACACACCTGACTCCGTACGATGATGCGTCACATGCTAGCACGAGTCTTTTACACGGATTATACAATACAAGCAGCTTGTTGGAGCATAAAATGTTTCTGGCTTTCTCAAAAGCAATTACTTGTTTTTTCCCCCCATACCCAGTTCTCACCTTTACGCAATAACACATGTAGGGGCTCTCAGAGGGTGCTTAACCCCGGTAGGAAGTTACCAAAATAGTTGAGGAGTCCCAGGAACGACCTCAGCTCCGTGACGTTCTGTGGCCTGGGTTCGTTCCTGATAGCCTGTGTCTTGGTGTCTGTGGGCCGAATGCCATCCGCTGCAATCTTTCTCCCCAAAACCTCCACTTCTGTTGCCATGAAGACGCATTTCGATTTCTTCAGCCGTAGCCCTATGTGATCCAGTCGCTGGAGGACCTCCTCCAGGTTTTGTAGGTGCTCGATGGTGTCCCGACCCATGACCAATATGTCGTCCTGAAAAACCACCATGTTTCTCTGGAAGATCGCTGCAGCCGACCGAATTCCAAACGGGCATCTGTTGTAGATGAACAGTCCCTTGTGCGTGTTGATGCAGGTGAGGCCCTTCGAAGACTCCTCCAGCTCCTGTGTCATGTAGGCCGAAGTCAAGTGGAGCTTGGCGAACGTCTTGCCTCCTGCCAGCGTTGCAAATAGGTCGTCTGCCTTAGGTAGTGGGTATTGGTCCTGTAGCGAGAAACGATTAATAGTTACTTTATAATCGCCGCAAATCCTGACCGTGCCATCACTTTTGAATACTGGAACAATCGGGCCGGCCCACTCGCTGAATTCCACTGGGGAGATGATGCCCTCGCGTTGCAGCCTGTCCAGCTCGATTTCCACACTCTCCCTCATCATGTGAGGTACCGCTTGCGCCTTGTGGTGAATGGGTCATGCCTCTGGGGCCAAGTGGATCCGCACCTTTGCCCCAGAAAAGTTTCCAATGCCTGGCTCAAAAAGGGAAGGAAATTTGTTAAGAACCTGGGTACATGAGGCCTCATCGACATGTGATAGCGCTCGGATGTCATCCCAGTTCCAGCGGATTTTGCCCAGCCAGCTCCTTCAAAGCAGTGTGAGGCCATCACCCGGGACAATCCAGAGTGGCAGTTCATGCACCATGCCCTCGTAGGTGACCTTGACCATGGCGCTGCCCAGGACAGTGATCAGTTCTTTGGTGTACGTTCTCAGTTTCGTGTGGATGGGGCTCAGGGCTGGTCTGAGTGCCTTATTGCACCAGTGTCTCTCAAACATCTTTTTACTCATGATGGATTGGCTAGCGCCAGTGTCCAGTTCCATGGCTACGGGTAAGCCATTCAATTTTACGTTTAGTATTATAGGTGGACATTTCGTCGAAAATGTGTGCACCCCGTGTACTTCAGCATCTGCCTCCTCTCTCTGAGGCTTGAAATTGCTCTGATCCACCATGGACCGATCTTCCTCTGCCACGTGGTGGTTAGCAGGTTTTGTAGAGCTTGCAGCTCATCTGCAAGCTCGTTGGAGGCGCTCCATTGTTCCACAGCTCTTGCAAACATACCCTTTGAAGCGGCATGAATAGGCTGAATGGAAGCCTCCACAACGCCAACAAGGTGTGAATTGCCTTGCATTCATTCTTCGTTGAGGACTCTGAGACATCTGGGTCACCTGAGGCCTGCTGGCAGTTGCAGACTCATGGTTTTTGCCCTGTGCATTTCTGCTCGCAAACACAGTTCCAGTTAATTTATGAACATTGCTAGCACTTGTGTGCTGAGCGATTTGTTTGGTGTTATCACTGGTGGACTTAAACGCCTGTGTTATCGCAATGGCCTTACTGAGGGTCGGTGTCTCTACAGTCAAAAGTTTTCGGAGGATGGTCTCGTGGCCAATGCCCAGTACAAAAAGGTCTCTGAGAATTTTCTCCAGGTAACCATCAAACTCACATTGTCCTGCAAGTCGCCTTAGCACGGTGACGTAGCTCGCCACTTCCTGACCTTCAGATCGCTGGCACGTGTAGAACCGATACCTCGCCATCAGCACGCTCTCCCTCGGGTTAAGATGCTCCCAAATCAGTGTACACAACTCCTCATACGACTTATCTGTGGGTTTCAATTGAGCTAGAAGATTCTTCATGAGGCTGTAGGTCGGTGCCCCGCAGACTGTGAGGAGGACCGCTCTCCTTTTTGCAGCGCTTCCTTCTCCGTTCAACTCGTTGGATACAAAGTACTGGTCTAGCTATTCAACATAGGCTTCCCAGTCCTCACCCTCCGAGAATTTCTCCAGGATGCCCACAGTTTGCTGCATCTTTGCATTGGATTTGTATACTCATCGCCAGTTATTGTGTTCCTAACACAGATGAGACTGCACACAGGGAGGTTAAAGTAACAGTGACCTCAGTCTTTAATAAGACACTCCAGAGTGAGGAACAGGCCTTCGGGGCCAGCTTATATACAGTGCTCCTGGACTTCAGGGGATGCACTCCCTGGTGGCGGAACATGGGAGTGCATGCATTACAGATACACAAAATATAGTTTTTGTTTTTTGTTAACCATTGAAAACCAGCAGGTGTGGGACTGTGCCAACAACAATCACAGCACCGTTGCCATGGCACATGGCCAGCAAACATTACACACAGATACGCACATGTTCTCTCTCACACTACCAATATATGTGTTTAAAAACAGAAAATGCTGGAAACACTCAGCATCTTCCCAACTTCTGCTAATGGTGCAACTCTAAAACTGACAGATAATGGGTGGTCTAGAGGATGATTCTTCCTTTGAAAAAGCCATATCTCTACTTATGGGCAAAGGTTACTTCTCTTGATGAAGCCACCTCTACCTCAATATGTCTCGTACCCACAAACCTGGTCAGCTTACCAAACTCTAGTTCTGATGCAAGGTCATTGACCTGAAATGTTAACTCTGTTTCTCTCTCCACAGATGCTACCTTTCCAGCATTTTCTGATTTTCTTTCAGTTTCCAGCATCCGCTGTATTTTGCTTTTGCAATATATGTGCATATCCTGTTTATCATAGACTAAGGTCCTGATATTATGTGTACCCATGCTGATAACCTTGTTCAGGTGCTTTCTTTGGCAAGATCTGTAAAATATTTGTTGAGCCGGGAGTTATGATCAGACAAGTTACCGTTATCAGAATTAAGCATCTGTTTCATTGCGCAACTTGATGTTTATTAAACATAAAATCAAAATTAAAAGTATGAATAAATAATGTGTCTATCTTGCAAAACAGCTAAGAAATGCACAAGAATATAAGAAAAGGCTTTTCTTCAAATCTAAACAGTTTTTGTAATGGCTTCAAATATATGCCGTTGCATTTAACATACGATTAGTTAAACTAGTAAAATATAGTCCATATAGTTGAAAAATCAAGTGAAGATACAGCGGTCTGCCTCCAATTGATCTTTTGTATGGGGTAAAAGCTTTGCTTCTCTGAGTGTCTCAGACATTAGATACAGTCTGTTGTGTTCAGTGGAGCAGGAGGGTGTACAGGGAGACCAAGGCTTTGCACAAAAATGACACATCTCAATACTCAGCTTCATAAGTGATTGGGTAGATCAAGATCTAGTCATCAATTAATTACAAAATGCATGTTTCATTTTCAAAAATGTTACATAATTTCAAAAAAATGCCAGGTATATTTTTTGAAGAATAATTGAGGATAAGCCCATTGTGGAATCTGATACAGGAGTATTATTTTAATCAATATATTTAACAAAAATAAAGAAAGCAAGTGCCACTTTTTCTGAATATATCAGTTGAGGATAAAAAGCAAATCATCAACATTTGTAAACATGCAGATTTTTAAGAATTCCTCAAATTGCTCAAATCACTGCTTGGTGCCTGAACTAACAGTGAGTGAGAGCTATATACTGTACTAGGTTAAATCCACCCAGTCCATTTCTGGCTAACCAGTTAATGTATTTACTGGCAGTAGGAAACCATATTGTTAGGGGAAAATTCAAAGTGCTCCAGTTTCCAACCAACAGCATAAATGAAGCACAGAGAGTTCACAGTACGTACACTCCTTCATTCACTGTCAATTGAAACTACTTTTGTTAAGCTCTGAGGGAGAGTCACATGTGCTTGCAACAGATAAATGGGTTAAGTGAAGCACGGTCTAATGATAGCATTTAAAAGCAATTAGAATGACTCTGTGACCACAGTGTTTTGAGTGGAGGTTGTTAATAAATATATGTTAATGCTATAAGGGTGAAGGTGTAACTGATGAGAATCATAAATATTGTTTACCATAATGTGAGATTTATGTGCCATAAGAGGTTTTAAATATGTTCTTTGTGGTATAATGTAAACATAACATTCTACTAATCAGTTTCAAACAGCAAGGTAAAATATATTACTTGCATTTTCAAAAGCAATGACATACATTATTTCTTTTCAAAGAATTTCCCACCAATATTCCTGTAATTTTCTCTCTTGAAGGTGTTCAGTGTGTTGATGCCTTGCTGGGAATGGTTCCACAGGCATTAATCAGTAACTCTTGGGTCCCTTGTCCAAGTGGCCATTATTCATTTGCCAGTCTTGACTGTTGGCTTGGTGTCAATTTTATTTGATTACATTCCTGTGAAGCGCCTTGTAATGTTTTATTATGTTAGATTCGCTATATAAATGCACGTTGTTGTTGTTATTAACAGGCTATTCAATCAGGAACTTGATCCTATCCTCACCCAATGTAATGAAAGTTGCTGGATAACAATCAGGAGAGGAAACCCTACACAATATTTCTATCCCTAATCCATGGCTATTGAGAACACTTTTAGTCCTGTACCGCAAGACCACTAAGATCAGCTACCTGACAAGAGAGCCTAGTGTTAGTATCTGTTAAAAATGACAACGTTGTTATTGTTTTACTTAAGTAAGTGCTAAGCACAGATACTGGCTCCCTTGTGAGTAAGCTTCGCAACACTGGTAGCATATAGAATCTGAGCATGTAGTGACACCTGGGGAGGCGGTGACTGAGGCGAGGCAGGACATCTTGCACCCATCGCGAAATTCCAGTTACTGCCCCTTCACAGGAAATGGAACACAATGTCATGTGCTCCACTTCCTTTTGGGATGGGATCAGATGTGCTACGTGGCCTCACCGCATAGCGCTAACGCATTTCAACGCCTCTTCCCTTCTGTTAAAGAGAGGGATGCTGCGAACCACAAAGGCCTCCACTGGGCCACCAGGGCTAAGGGGTGCCGTGGCCGCAGCGTGGCACCCAAACGGAATGCCAGGCTGCACGATCGTGGCCTGAACCCCGTGAAAGGAGCAGCGAGAAGCCTGATCGGTAAGGGGGGAAATAAAAGATGGTGGCACGTGTTGCAGCGCACTTCCCCTTTAAGTTTCACCCTGTGATGGGTGACCGGCCTGGTTTCTGACCTGCGAGACTGGCGCAGGCATTGCTCGAGGCAGCCTCGCGGGGCGCTGCGCAATTTCCACTGCAGGTGCCGAAAAGGGGTCGCCGTGTACGGCGATGACATAATCGCCGTTGGCGTTATCAGCAGGGGCACAGTTCTAAAGCATTTGTACCTCCGCGCAATCTCGCAGGAGGCCCCCCCCCCCCCACACCAAGCGAAAATAGTTTCCTGCCCCCTTAGTACCCCCTGGAGGTGCTAATGAGAGGCACAGAACAGGAGAATTTCGGCCCCTGTACAGGTGGAAATCTATGTACAGCTTGATGCAGCTGCACACAAAGGCCATTAGGATGAGGGTGATGTTAGCTATGTTTTTGTCCCTTTAACCTGGTGATTTGTACATAGTGTTCCTGCTGAAATGGTGCACTTTCAGTCTGCAGATAAAGTGGAAGATGGCTTGGGTGACTGCTATGGCACAGGCACCTGGTATGGGCAAGCCATGAGCCATGTACAGCAACATCAGGAGCATCTTGCATCTGATTAGATTCTTGCAGACAGTCCCAACTTGTGCTTTACACTGTCCCTCCTATTTCATGCTGAACACCCCTGCTCCTCTGAACCAGATATACAGCACCTTCACATAATATGGTCTGACAGTGAAAGGGATGAAGCATCGGTCAGCCCAGATCCCAAAGAACATTACTTCACTTTTATTGCATTTGCCTCTAGCTCCAGAGGCCAGTTCAAACTGATCGCAGATGTGCATCACTCTGTGGAACGACAGTAGATCTAAGCAGAAGACGGCATATCATCCATGTACAGGAACACCTCTGTCATGTATCTCACACTACTGTATATAACTGTATCTTACCATGCTATTCATGACTGTAACTGGATATGACCTGTAACAATAAGCATACCTTACCACCAGAGGTGCACTTGCAGGAGACACTCCATACCTGTCCCACTGTGGTATATAAAGGGAGGTCTCAGGCAAGTGCAGCACTGGAGAGCTGGAATTAAAGGTGCAGGTCCTGAGTGACCTTGACTTCAGCATGTGTCTCGTGTAAGTCAGTACATTAGAGTCAGGACTTTACAGTGGCGACGAGTTATGGGATCACAGAATCCACAGAATGGCTACCAACAGCTCAGATGAGAAATACAATGCTGGAGACAATTGGGAGGACTTTATAGAAAGGCTCCAGCAAAGCTTTGTGACCAAAGACTGGCTGGGCGATGATAAGGCAGACAAGAGAAGAGCCCATCTCTTGAACAGCTATGGCTCGAAAACATACGCTTTAATGAAACTCCTGCTGGCATCCGAGAAACCAACAAGCAAGTCGTTTGAGGAGTTGAGCACACTGGTGAGAGACCACCTGAAGCCAGCGAGCAGCCTACACATGGCCAGACACAGGTTCTACAACTACAGACGCTGTGTGGGCCAAAGCATACCCGACTTCGTGGCGGAACTTCAGAGGCTGGCTAGTTCATGTGAGTTCCCCGATGAACTAAGGAGAGAAGTACTGAGAGACTTTTTTATTGAAGGAATAGGCCACACAGACATATTCCAAAAGCTTATAGAGACTAAGAACTTGACTCTAGAGACAGCAGCACTGGTCGCACAGACGTTCTTGGCAGGTGAAGAAGAAACGAGGCTGATCTATACTTCGGGTACGACAACCAATGAGGCATCGGAACAAGGAGTTCACATTGTGAAACAAACCGCTACCCCTACACACAGACAAAGGCAGGAGAGCAGGCCTTCAACAGCAGACAGTGGCGCCAGAAGCCATCAAAATCAAGGGCCACATGAACGGCCGATCATACCTCATCAACGCACAATGCGAACAATCAAAACAGATTGAGAGAAGTTCAAGGAAGTTCAGCCAGATGCAGCTCATCCTTCGGAAACAATGGAAACGGTCTGTGTTGGAGATGTGGGGGAAGGCACTCAACCAGGGTGTGTCGATTTCAGCATGCCGTTTGCAGAAACTACAACTACACAGGGCATCTGGCTCGCATGTGCAGAAAAACAGCAGCTCGGCTGGTATACGAATCGGAAGGGTCGGAAAGCGAACCAGAAGACGGTTGGAACAGTGCACGGGACGTCGAGGTACAGTGGGTCAACACGATCAATGTCCACTGTTCTTACACCAAGACGCCTCCAATTATGTTGAGGGTACTACTCAAACGGATACCTGTCAACATGGAACTGGACACGGGGACCAGTCAATCCCTCATGAGCGTTCAACAATTTGAACAGCTGTGGCCGCACAAAAGCAACAGACCAAAACTCACAAAGATCGACACCAAACTAAGGACCTGTACAAAAGAAATTGTCCCAGTCCTTGGCAGCACCATGCTCTCAGTCACACACAAAGGGATGGTGCACCGACTTTCCCTGTGGATTGTCCCCGGGGATATTCCAGCCCTGTTGGGGAGAAGCTCCAACAATTGTACATTCCTGTCTGGCGTAAATATAAAAAAGGGAAGGTGGCTCAACCGTGGCTATCAAGGGAAATCAGGGATAGTATTAAAGCCAAGGAAGTGGCATACAAATTGGCCAGAAATAGCAGCGAACCCAGGGACTGGGAGAAATTTAGAACTCAGCAGAGGAGGACAAAGGGTTTGATTAGGGCAGGGAAAATGGAGTACGAGAAGAAGCTTGCAGGGAACATTAAGGCGGATTGCAAAAGTTTCTATAGGTATGTAAAGAGAAAAAGGTTAGTAAAGACAAACGTAGGTCCCCTGCAGTCAGAATCAGGGGAAGTCATAACGGGGAACAAAGAAATGGCAGACCAATTGAACAAGTACTTTGGTTCGGTATTCACTAAGGAGGACACCAACAACCTTCCGGATATAAAAGGGGTCAGAGGGTCTAGTAAGGAGGAGGAACTGAGGGAAATCTTTATTAGTCGGGAAATTGTGTTGGGGAAATTGATGGGATTGAAGGCCGATAAATCCCCAGGGCCTGATGGACTGCATCCCACAGTACTTAAGGAGGTGGCCTTGGAAATAGTGGATGCATTGACAGTCATTTTCCAACATTCCATTGACTCTGGATCAGTTCCTATCGAGTGGAGGGTAGCCAATGTAACCCCACTTTTTAAAAAAGGCGGGAGAGAGAAAATAGGGAATTATAGACCGGTCAGCCTGACCTCAGTAGTGGGTAAAATGATGGAATCAATTATTAAGGATGTCATAGCAGTGCATTTGGAAAATGGTGACATGATAGGTCCAAGTCAGCATGGATTTGTGAAAGGGAAATCATGCTTGACAAATCTTCTGGAATTTTTTGAGGATGTTTCCAGTAAAGTGGACGAGGGAGAACCAGTTGATGTGGTATATTTGGACTTTCAGAAGGCTTTCGACAAGGTCCCACACAAGAGATTAATGTGCAAAGTTAAAGCACATGGGATTGGGGGTAGTGTGCTGACGTGGATTGAGAACTGGTTGTCAGACAGGAAGCAAAGAGTAGGAGTAAATGGGTACTTTTCAGAATGGCAGGCAGTGACTAGTGGGGTACTGCAAGGTTCTGTGCTGGGGCCCCCGCTGTTTACATTGTACATTAATGATTTAGACGAGGGGATTAAATGTAGTATCTCCAAATTTGCGGATGACACTAAGTTGGGTGGCAGTGTGTGCTGCGAGGAAGGTGCTATGAGGCTGCAGAGTGACTTGGATAGGTTAGGTGAGTGGGCAAATGCATGGCAGATGAAGTATAATGTGGATAAATGTGAGGTTATCCACTTTGGTGGTAAAAACAGAGAGACAGACTATTATCTGAATGGTGACAGATTAGGAAAAGGGGAGGTGCAAAGAGACCTGGGTGTCATGGTACATCAGTCATTGAAGGTTGGCATGCAGGTACAGCAGGCGGTTAAGAAAACAAATGGCATGTTGGCCTTCATAGCGAGGGGATTTGAGTACAGGGGCAGGGAGGTGTTGCTACAGTTGTACAAGGCCTTGGTGAGGCCACACCTGGAGTATTGTGTACAGTTTTGGTCTCCTAACTTGAGGAAGGACATTCTTGCTATTGAGGGAGTGCAGCGAAGATTCACCAGACTGATTCCCGGGATGGTGGGACTGACCTATCAAGAAAGACTGGATCAACTGGGCTTGTATTCACTGGAGTTCAGAAGAATAGAAACATAGAAACATAGAAACATAGAAAATAGGTGTAGGAGCAGGCCATTCAGCCCTTCTAGCCTGCACCGCCATTCAATGAGTTCATGGCTGAACATGAAACTTCAGTACCCCCTTCCTGCTTTCTCGCCATACCCCTTGATCCCCTGAGTAGTAAGGACTTCATCTAACTCCCTTTTGAATATATTTAGTGAATTGGCCTCAACTACTTTCTGTGGTAGAGAATTCCACAGGTTCACCACTCTCTGGGTGAAGAAATTCCTCCTCATCTCGGTCCTAAATGGCTTACCCCTTATCCTTAGACTGTGACCCCTGGTTCTGGACTTCCCCAACATTGGGAACATTCTTCGTGCATCTAACCTGTCTAAACCCGTCAGAATTTTAAACGTTTCTATGAGGTCCCCTCTCATTCTTCTGAACTCCAGTGAATACAAGCCCAGTTGATCCAATCTTTCTTGATAGGTCAGTCCCACCATCCCGGGAATCAGTCTGGTGAATCTTCGCTGCACTCCCTCAATAGCAAGAATGTCCTTCCTCAAGTTAGGAGACCAAAACTGTACACAATACTCCAGGTGTGGCCTCACCAAGGCCCTGTACAACTGTAGCAACACCTCCCTGCCCCTGTACTCAAATCCCCTCACTATGAAGGCCAACATGCCATTTGCTTTCTTAACCGCCTACTGTACCTGCATGCCAACCTTCAATGACTGATGTACCATGACACCCAGGTCTCGTTGCACCTTCCCTTTTCCTAATCTGTCACCATTCAGATAATAGTCTGTCTCTCTGTTTTTACCACCAAAGTGGATAACTTCACATTTATCCACATTATACTTCATCTGCCATTCATTTGCCCACTCACCTAACCTATCCAAGTCACTCTGCAGGCTCACACTGCCACCCAACTTAGTGTCATCCGCAAATTTGGAGATACTACATTTAATCCCCTCGTCTAAATCATTAATGTACAATGTAAACAGCTGGGGCCCCAGCACAGAACCTTGCGGTACCCCACTAGTCACAGCCTGCCATTCTGAAAAGTACCCATTTACTCCTACTCTTTGCTTCCTGTCTACCAACCAGTTCTCAATCCACGTCAGCACACTACCCCCAATCCCATGTGCTTTAACTTTGCACATTAATCTCTTGTGTGGGACCTTGTCGAAAGCCTTCTGAAAGTCCAAATATACCACATCAACTGGTTCTCCTTTGTCCACTTTACTGGAAACATCCTCAAAAAATTCCAGAAGATTTGTCAAGCATGATTTCCCTTTCACAAATCCATGCTGACTTGGACCTATCATGTCACCATTTTCCAAATGCACTGCTATGACATCCTTAATAATTGATTCCATCATTTTACCCACTACTGAGGTCAGGCTGACCGGTCTATAATTCCCTGTTTTCTCTCTCCCTCCTTTTTTAAAAAGTGGGGTTACATTGGCTACCCTCCACTCGATAGGAACCGATCCAGAGTCAATGGAATGTTGGAAAATGACTGTCAATGCATCCGCTATTTCCAAGGCCACCTCCTTAAGTACTCTGGGATGCAGTCCATCAGGCCCTGGGGATTTATCGGCCTTCAATCCCATCAATTTCCCCAACACAATTTCCCGACTAATAAAGATTTCCCTCAGTTCCTCCTCCTTACTAGACCCTCTGACCCCTTTTATATCCGGAAGGTTTTTTGTGTCCTCCTTAGTGAATACCGAACCAAAGTACTTGTTCAATTGGTCTGCCATTTCTTTGTTCCCCGTTATGACTTCCCCTGATTCTGACTGCAGGGGACCTACGTTTGTCTTTACTAACCTTTTTCTCTTTACATACCTATAGAAACTTTTGCAATCCGCCTTAATGTTCCCTGCAAGCTTCTTCTCGTACTCCATTTTCCCTGCCCTAATCAAACCCTTTGTCCTCCTCAAATGAGTTCTAAATTTCTCCCAGTCCCCGGGTTCGCTGCTATTTCTGGCCAATTTGTATGCTATTTCCTTGGCTTTAATACTATCCCTGATTTCCCTTGATAGCCACGGTTGAGCCACTTTCCGTTTTTTATTTTTACGCCAGACAGGAATGTACAATTGTTGTAATTCATCCATGCGGTCTCTAAATGTCTGCCATTGCCCATCCACAGTCAACCCCTTAAGTATCATTCGCCAATCTATCCTAGCCAATTCACGCCTCATACCTTCAAAGTTACCCTTCTTTAAGTTCTGGACCATGGTCTCTGAATTAACTGTTTCATTCTCCATCCTAATGCAGAATTCCACCATATTATGGTCACTCTTCCCCAAGGGGCCTCGCACAATGAGATTGTTAATTAATCCTCTCTCATTACACAACACCCAGTCTAAGATGGCCTCCCTCCTAGTTGGTTCCTCGACATATTGGTCTAGAAAACCATCCCTTATGCACTCCAGGAAATCCTCCTCCACCGTATTGCTTCCAGTTTGGCTAGCCCAATCTATGTGCATATTAAAGTCACCCATTATAACTGCTGCACCTTTATTGCATGCACCCCTAATTTCCTGTTTGATGCCCTCCCCAACATCACTACTACTGTTTGGAGGTCTGTACACAACTCCCATAGAAACGTTTAAAATTCTGACGGGTTTAGACAGGTTAGATGCAGGAAGAATGTTCCCAATGTTGGTGAAGTCCGGAACCAGGGGTCACAGTCTAAGGATAAGGGGTAAGCCATTTAGGACCGAGATGAGGAGAAACCTCTTCACCCAGAGAGTGGTGAACCTGTGGAATTCTCTACCACAGAAAGTAGTTGAAGCCAATTCACTAAATATATTCAAAAGGGAGTTAGATGAAGTCCTTACTACTCGGGGGATCAAGGGGTATGGCGAGAAAGCAGGAAGGGGGTACTGAAGTTGCATGTTCAGCCATGAACTCATTGAATGGCGGTGCAGGCTAGAAGGGCTGAATGGCCTACTCCTGCACCTATTTTCTATGTTTCTATGTTTCTAAGCTGGCTAGCAGAACTTAATTGGAAATGGGATGATGTTCACGCCATGTCGTCAGAGGAATGGACCTCCTGCTCAGCAGTTCTAAGCCGTTTTGAACATCTCTTTCAGCCAGGTGTGGGCACTTTCAAAAGGGCTAAAGTTAGAATCTACATCACACAGAATGCCAGACCGGTCCATCACAAGGCTAGAGCTGTGCCTTATGTGATGAGGGAAAAGATTGAAAACGAACTGGACCGGCTTCTGCGGGAAGGCATAATTTCTCCCGTGGAATTCAGCGACTGGGCAAGCCCCATCGTCCCCATCATGAAACCTGATGGATCCGTGCGAATCTGTGGGGATTACAAGTCTACCATAAACAGAGTCTCCCTACAGGACCAATACCCGCTGCCCAGAGCAGAGGACCTATTGGCTGGAGGAAAACTTTTCTCAAAACTAGATCTTACATCTGCGTATATGACGCAAGAATTGACCGAAGAGTCTAAGCTACTCACCACCATCAACACACATCGAGGCCTTTTTGTGTACAATCGATGCCCATTCGGCATCAGGTCGGCAGCTGCTATATTCCTGCGCAACATGGAAAGTCTGCTCAAGTCCATCCCGGGGACGGTTGTGTTTCAAGATGACATACTCATCACGGGCAGGGACACCGACTCTCATCTCTGCAATCTTGAGGAAGTACTAAGTTGATTGGATCCGATAGGCCTAAGAGTTAAGAAATCCAAGTGTCTGTTTCTCGCGCCTGAGGTTGAATTTTTGGGCAGAAGGATTGCCGCTGATGGAATCCGCCCAACCGAATCCAAAACTGAAGCGATTCGCCTGGCACCCAGACCCCGGAATGTCTCGGAACTGTGCGCCTTTCTCGGGCTACTCAATTACTTTGGGAACTTTATGCAGAACTTGAGCACGCTGCTGGAGCCTCTCCATGTGCTACTCAGAAAGGGGTGCGATTGGTTTTGGGGGGACGCCCAAGAACGCGCCTTCAATAAGGCACGCAACCTTCTGTGTTCCAATAGTGTTTTAGCCTTTATTGACCCAGGTAAAAAGTTAGTCCTTACGTGTGATGCGTCAGCATACGGGATCGGGTGCATTTTACAGCACGTCAATGATGCGGGTAAATTGCAGCCCGTTGCTTATGCCTCCAGATCACTTTTGCGGGCGGAGCGCGGGTACGGTATGGTTGAGAAGGAGGCACTCGCATGCGTGTACGGTGTCAAAAAGATGCACCAATACCTTTTTGGGGCCAAGTTTGCGTTAGAAACCGACCACGAACCCCTCACATCCCTACTATCCGAGTGCAAGGCAATCAACGCCAACGCCCCGGCGCGCATTCAGCGGTGGGCACTCATGCTGGCGGCTTACGACTACACGATAAGGCACAGACCAGGCACAGACAACTGTGCCGACGCGCTTAACAGGCTACTCCTGGCGACCACAGAAGGGTCCGATGAACAGGACTGTGAGATGGTCATGGCAACCAATGCCTTTGAATCCACAGGTTCGCCCATGACGGCTCGCCAAATCAGAGCCTGGACGACCAGCGACCCTACGTTATCTCTAGTTAAAAGAGATAACTTTTAACCAGTGACTGGGCAGAGGCTCGCGATGCCTGCCCCGAGGAGGTCAAACCCTTCCATAGGTGCATGCATGAACTCTCACTACAGGCAGACTGCCTGATGTGGGGTAGCCGAGTAGTTATGCCCTTACGAGGCAGGGAGGCGTTTGTCCGGGAGCTCCATCGCAAGCACGCGGGTATCGTCCTTATGAAGGCCATAGCCAGATCTCATGTCTGGTGGCCTGGCATTGACGCGGACTTGGAGCTCTGCGTCCGTTGGTACACCATTTGTGCCCAACTCAGTAATGCCCCCAGGGAGGCCCCCCTAAGCCCCTGGCCCATCAAACCGTGGTCTCGGGTGCATGTAGACTATGCGGGCCCATTCATGGGCAAAATGTTCCTCGTAGTTGTCGATGCATTTTCAAAATGGATCGAGTGTACCATTTTAAACTCGAGCACCACCTCCACCACTGTGGAGAGCCTTAGAACCATGTTTGCAATGCACGGCATTCCTGACATATTGTTCAGGGATAATGGTCCGTGCTTCACCAGCGCAGAATTTCACGATTTTATAGTTGATCACGGTATAAATCACGTTAAGACGGCACCTTTCAAGCCAGCCTCCAATGGCCAGGCGGAGTGCAGATCATTAAACAAGGCATGCTCAGAATCCAAGGTCCCACGCTGCAGAGCCACCTGTTGCGACTGCTGCTGGCATACAGATCTCGTCCGCATTCGTTGACGGGGGTTTCCCCCGCACAACTATTGATGAAACGAACCTTAAAGACCAGGCTCTCATTAATCCTCCCAGACATGCATGAAATTGTTGAGGCTAAGCATCAAAAGCTAATTGAGTACCAGGACCGACATTCGAGGGAGAGGTGGAATGAGATAGGGGACAAAATATTTGTGCTAAACTATGGCCGGGGTCCCAAATGGCTTGCAGGGACAGTAACAGACAAAGAGGGAAACAGGCTACTGGTTGTACAAATGGACAATGGCCAAACCTGCCGGAGGAATGTAGACCAAGTAAAAAGTAGATTCACTGATAACACTGAAGAACAAGAGGCAGACTACAATGTGGAAGTCACACCACACCTGGTGGACAGACAGGTGGAACAACCTGAGGAAAGGGCAGTCTCAACAGACAGCCCAGGCGAGATACCAGCAATCACACCGAACGAAAAACAGGCACCATGGCAAACAACCGGACCGCAACTAAGACGCTCCACGCGAGAGCGCAGACCACCTGAGAGACTGAATCTATAAAGGCAATAAGACCTTGGGGGAGGGTGATGTCATGTATCTCACATTATTGTATATAACTGTATCTTACCATGCTATTCATGACTGTAACTGGATATGACCTGTAACAATAAGCATACCTTACCACCAGGGGTGCACTTGCAGGAGACACTCCATACCTGTCCCACTGTGGTATATAAAGGGAGGTCTCAGGCAAGTGCAGCACTGGAGAGCTGGAATTAAAGGTGCAGGTCCTGACTGACCTTGACTTCAGCATGTGTCTCGTGTAAGTCAGTACATTAGAGTCAGTACTTAACAACCTCGATCTGAGTGCTCTTGCTGCCTTGGATCATCACTCCTCTATTACCCGTATCCTCCCTGATGGACTTGCTCAAATAGCTGGATACAACACACGAGCATGTCAGAGGAAAGATAGTCCTGCCTGACTTCAAATCTGATTGAAATGGTTTTTGATTCCCATCTACTGATTAAAAATGTGCTACAGATGTTGGTGTAGAGCAGTTTGATCCAATTGTGGTTTCCTCCCTGCACCCCATCATAGACAGCACATCCATCATGTACATGTGTGAGATCCTATTGTAAGCCTTCTCCTGGTCCAGGCTGATCAGGCAGGTGTCCACCTTTCTGTCCTGTGCATAGGCGGTTGTATCCCTGAGTAGCGTCAGGCTATCGGAGATCTTCCTGCCATGCACGCACAGGATCACCAGTTCCAGAGCAGACTTGACCCAATTGGCAATGACCTTGGATAGAATTTTGTAGTTGACATTGAGCAACGTTAAAGGCCGGCAATTTTTGATGTCTTCCCTTTTCGCTTCTGTATGTAGATGAGCCTATCCTCTGGATTTCTGGCAAGGTTCCGACCAGCACTATACCATCGTACACTTCTAACAGGTCTGATAAACCTTCAATAAGTTTTATTTGTCTCCAAGGATAGAAGGCCTTTATCAGTTCATGCAGGGTTCAAGGGCATTCCAGACTCTCCCACTTCCTGCCCTGTAAAACCACCGCTGGAGGACAGGAAAGGCTGGGAAGCCATGCTCTGGCTGGACTTCTTATCCTATCAATCCTGTATAAGAGGATTTACTGATTCTTAATATGTTAATAGATAAATTGTAAGTGTTAAGAAAGAAGCTAACCACTCAGACTTTCTCCTGGCCATGACAATTGGGGGTTTCAGCCAGGGAGGAGCTATTGCCATTCTTAAGACGTAATGACGACCGATTTCCTGGAAAAAAATCAAAACAAACTTCTAATGCAACAGCAAGGAAGCGATATCAGCTTCCTGCGTGCTTAAGTGCAACACGCCTAAACTTTAAAACATTTCCCACAAACCACAGACGGAAAGTTAGTGCAAGGAACACTCCTTTGTCGCTTTGCATCAATAAACACCATTTGTTAGGCTGGGTGCAGATTTCGTTCTGCGGCACAATTTACAATAGTTTTATTAACTATCTGAATGTCAATTACTTGGAACAAAGTCAGCTCCGCCCTGCTTCCAAATTAACCCTTTGTTCATTTGCCAAAGAGCCGGGTAAAATTCGTTGTCTGTTTGTTTATAACTAATCTTAACTCGGTTGTTCAGTAAACTTATTTTAAATTTAAAAAAACATGCAAATATTGGTCAGCGCCTTCTGATTTATCTATTATGAATACATATCATTTGAATGGTTTTATGCCGTGGTCATATATTACCGAATACGATTAAAATACGTGTCATTTTGAGGATTGTTAACTAGTTATTAAAATTTACAAGATCTGGCAGACTTAGCAAAAGCTTCCGGAAACATCTGTTCTAATTGTACACAAACAGTATTTTACTCTTGAACTGACAGAATTACTGCCGCGTATTTTTCTATAATATCCTGGTCTTGGTAAATTTTAGTTGCAATTGGTTGCAAATCTTGACGTGAAATTTACCTGGAGCAAAATTGTCACAGCCAGAATGTACCAGGGACTTGGTGGGGAAGATCGAAGTCAATGATTTCAACAAAGATAACATCAGCACCATGTCCTTTATGATATATCTAATAAGGTCATAACAAAATAAAGTTTTCTTGCTGAGGTAAAAAAATAGTTTGAGCCAAGGGGGAAGAGAAAGATAAATTGAGGGCGTGTTGGGACTGTCTCCCCAGAGTGCGGAATGGTGAGGACCCGGAACTAGCTCACGATCTACCTGAACCTCGCTCCTGGCCAGGAGTTTGCAGCCATTCAGCGGCGAGTGGCGAAGAATGGCTGCTTCTGTTTACTTCCCGCAAAATGAACTCTCCGAAGTCGACATCTCCAATGGAAACTGTTCGGAAGGCGAGAAAAGCGCCTTCGTGAACTCGGCTGGAAGTAACTGGGACGGGCTGTCCGGCTTCCAGCAGTGGACGCAGATTGTCGGTTCCCAGGGAACAGCCCCGGGCTCCTTTCTGCCCAGGGACAGCGAAAACATTCCACCATCGCAAGTGGCATCGCCAGCTTCAGTGCCAACCCAGCACTGGACGAAAGGGGTGATCGCCACGGAAAAGGCGGGGGGCTCCCACACTGGTAATCGGGCCAGGGAACTCCAGTTTGGAACAGCAAGTATCTCCTGTAGGAGAACGTCTTCCATCGTGGACTGTCTGCTGACCGAACTCTATGACTCCTACGAGCACAGCAGTAGAAGTATTGACAGTGTGGATAGTTCAACGGAGACCTCCAGCTCCGATGCTTTTCTGGGAAGGAGTAATTCCGGATCGACGTTCCTGCAGGAATTTCAGGAGCAATACACCACAAAACATCAGTTGCAGTACCTGGCACAAAAAGGTATTTAAAAAAAAAAACATCTTTGTGACATCTATATACACAGTTCCTCCTCCAACAAACCTGTCCTTAACTATGACTGCATCCATGCTACCAGTTACGTTTGGGTGAGCAGCAATGCAAAGTGGCAATAGATATCCGAATACTACTGAGCCAAATAACATTTCAGAGTCCTTACATTCTGACTTTGAGTGTAAATCTAACAACAACAACTTGTATTTATATAGCGCATTTAACGTAGTGAAACGTCCCAAGGCGCTTTGCAGGAGTATTATGAGACAAAAAAATTCACACCGAGCCACATAAAGTGACCAAAAGCTTGGTCAAAGAGATAGGTTTTAAGGACATCTTAAAGGAGGAACTAGAGGCGGAGAGGCTTAGGCAGGGAATTCCGGAGCTTGGGGCCTAGACAACAGAAGGCACGGCCACCAATAGTTGAGCGATTATAATCATGGATGCTCAAGAATATTAGGAACCCATTTTCACTGTTAATCCAAAAATTAGTACCAAAGGACAAATTATTCTCAGTTAAGTAACCAGCAAAATTATAAACATCCAAAAATGTACGTGTCAGTAATAGCCAGCCTTGTCTCCCCAACCCGTGCCACTGAAATAAAAACAGCCAGAAAGAGGCCACGACTACTCTGGGCGTTTGTTTGATTTTGGCTGATTAATGAGTTAACAATACAGGCCAACTCCTGGAGCACCGCAGCTCAGAGCAGTGGAAAATATGCAGGTGCAAGCGTTTGCACTTAACTTTATTGCCATAGCAAGTAAAGGGGGAAGATTAAACATAGAGGTCATCTTGTCTGGTTTGACGTGTTCTTAAACAGTGGTGTGCGTATGTACGGATAATTCAATCCTGTGTCAGGAACTGAGCAAAAGGTGGCGCAATACTGACTGGCCAGCAATTCGTGGAGCCCGACGTAATAACTATCTATCCTGATAAAGGACCTCAGTGGACACGATTGGGGGGGATAACGCATGTGACAACCCTAAAATGTAACATTAATGAGTCTACATTAAAACACAATATAATGCAGTTTAAATCGTGTCAAATCTGTATTCCCCACATGTGTTGAGACAATGGATAAAGGGATACCCGCCCTCCTGTATGGCTCAGATATGGACCATGTACAGTAGACATCTCAAGTCTGCAAGATCCTACAAATCCCCTGGGAGGACAGGCACACCAACATTAGCGTCCTCGTCCAGGCCAACATCCCCAGCATTGAAGCACTGACCACACTTGATCAGCTCCGCTGGGCAGGCCACAGAGTTCACATGCCAGACACGAGACTCCCAAAGCAAGCGCTCTACTCGGAACTCGTCCACGGCAAACGAGCCAAAGGTGGGCAGCGGAAACGTTACAGGGACACCCTCAAAGCCTCCCTGATAAAGTGCGACATCCCCACTGACACCTGGGAGTCCCTGACCAAAGACCGCCCTAAGTGGAGGAAGTGCATCCGGGAGGGCGCTGAGCTCCTCGAGTCTTGTCGCCGAGAGCATGCAGAAATCAAGCGCAGGCAGCGTAAGGAGCGTGTGGTAAACCAGACTCCCCGCCCACCCTTTCCTTCAACCACACTCTATCCCACCTGTGACAGAGACTGTGGTTCTCGTATTGGACTGTACGGCCACCTAAGAACTCATGCTAAGAGTGGAAACACGTCTTCCTTGATTCCGGACGATTGCCTATGATGATGAAAGGGAGGGAGTCATGACGAATTGGGATCCTGCTCATTGAGAGCAGAACATTTGCCATCAATATTGGAAGATGTACTTCAGGGTTTTGTCCCATCTTGAATGTCATGTATCTGTATTAAGAAACCATTACTTGTCAGAAATTAGAACAATTCCTAGCAATAATTTAAGTTAGTGATTTGACTTGATTCATGCCAAGCCATCTCTCTGATTTCATAGTGCACATTACACGAATTACATCATCTGGTGCCATCTTTATCGGATACATCAGTGGCAATGACATGAAGGGAAGGCTTCCACACTAAACAGAGTAATATTTGGCAGTTTAAAAGAAAATCTGAAATATGGGCAATTTTACTCGATGTAACAGTGGAGAGAATATTGAAATAAAGCATTCTCAGCGATATCGGTGGGACTCAAAATTCAAGGATACTTGAACAAACAATTCATTACCAGAATTCTGCAGTGATTAAAATTATATTGACGCCATGCTTACGAGCACATACAAATAATGCGATGGCTGTTATATATTATAATTTTCTTTTCACCTTGACAGATGTAGATGAGTTGAAGCCAATTGTAGAAGAGCTAAGATACAGAATTGCTGTGCAGTCTGCAAAGTTGGTTCGTCAGGTAAAGAGAAAAGACAATCTTTCACATAAACAACAGAAGAACAATGATATTGTGACAGCATGTTTGCAAGCAGTTTCTCAGAAAAGACGTAAGTATATTTGAAATATGGAGCACTCCAGTCCCTCTTGCTGTATGTTATTTAATATTTGCATTTATATAGCACCTTGTCACTCAATGTCTCATTCTTCACACAAAACATAACTATTGGAGTGCAATAATTTACTTGGTAGGCAAATAAATGCTTAGTCTGATATTTGCATGTATTTTCATATTACTCTAGGGCTGAATGGGGTCAGTTCACAACCTCGATAGTACATGTTCTGCCTTTATATAATTTATATACAGTCTGGCTACTGGCTGAATAAATCAGTTAAAGTAGATTTTACTATATGTTTAAAGTAGGTACAGTATCATGTTTGACTTTTGATAAACTAGAATCATGGGGAAATCTTTACATCAGGTGTCTTTGTTTTATCAAATGGACCAGTAAATGAAGTAGTAGTGTTTGTAAAGGAGTGTTAGACTAATGGTAGCAGCAATTAACTGGAAGGAAAAAAATCAGCTGAGTTATAATGGATCATGCTCCAGAGGGCATTTTTACTGCATTAAGTGGAAATCTTACAAATGGGAAGAGTGGTTTGACAGTTGTATTTTTGAACAGCAATTTATGGTTTAATTTCAACATTTTAGAGAAATTATGAGATTTGTGTGTTCTGTGCTTATTTTAATTATATGCCTTTTAATATACTACTTTCAAAAGAAGATTTTATTTTGGGCCTTTCCTTATTATGGTTACATTAACATCGTAAGAATTTTTCCACAACAATTTGTAAACATGATGTAAACATTATAATTTATAGCATCTAATAATTAGATGGAGAGGATTAAATCTTGCTGTTCAACAAATGTTGAGGATTCTGATAATTCCCTTCGGCAGCAGAACTGCTGCAAGGCTTTAAAAAAGCCCCACAATTATTCAGGTATAATTTGCTGTTTATGTAGAGTGAAGTCCGTATTCTGATTGCATTTATCATGTTAATTGTGAAATCAAGTCAATCCAAAGTGAAAATGTTTCTAGTGATTATTTGCAGTGCACAAATTTGCAAAACTGAAAATATTTTAGATGGCCATATATTGAATATAATTAAATGTATCTACAGAAACATTAGCAATACAGTAACATCTGTTCTTTTATTTGAAAAGCCTCTCTTTTGTCATTCTCCTTTCCTCCCCATATTCTTCATTTTCTTATTTCTCTGAAGGCAGGGTTCCATTGCTAGCCCTCTAGTTTCTTTCCATTCAACCATTTTTCATGCCTAGGTTGAGTGTTAGTATTCTTCAACTGTGGGCCCTCACAGCCAAGCCCAATCTAATCTTCATTTACTCACTTTCCAGCAGAAATTACTGGATGCCATTTGAGAGTGGAAATTCTGGCTATGTTTTTTGCTCTCTAGCCAAAGGATGCTCAGGTCAATTGATGTGCCCTAATTGCCATACAAGCTGAGATTAGTTAACTGAACACAGACCAAGAATTGAAACGGGTACTGTTCTGGTCTGTAGGATTCAGTAGAACACCAGATTGTATGTTTACCCATTAAACCATTGCGGTGTTTTCCTTTGCTAATTAAATAAGTAAGAAAATATTGTTCGTCCTTTGCATTGAAATTTGTTAAATCAGTGTATATAGTCTTTTCCATGCATTCAGCATTCTATGAAGAATTGATTAGGAGCATCCTAATTTCAATACTTTATATACCATGTTTATTCTGTGACTGATTTGGAAGTCAAAATCTCCAGCTTAAATGCTGTGGAATGAAGAAACTTACTATTGAATTTGAATCGAAATATACAGCTCTCCCTATGTCTTACATCTTCTCGTTAGCAGTTCAATTTGATATCTTCCTGCAGCTCAGACACTGCATCAAATACCCTTGAATTCAATGCACTATAAGCTGATGTCCTGATACCTGGTGTGCATGACACCAAAGCAGCAGGCTCATTTTTAGAAACTGGACACAGCTGGTATAATGTCGAGTTGCAAGTTAAACTGATCAGTAATTGGGAGTAGCAGGTTCAGTTCTGATGTACCTTACTCAGAGTGGTTTCAAATGAGGCTTCGAAAATGCAGTTTAAAAAGCGGTGGTTTAAAATACATATCAGTTGTATGAGTGACACCGGTGGAGACTCGATCCTGCCCCTTAGCATGACTTACCGCTGCACTTCCGCCCCCATTATAATCGACTTCTAGTCCAACGGTAATAAATCTTCTGTCCGGAAAATTGATGGGACAGCCACCTCATTGCTCCCGGCGGTAAAAACAAGGTAAAAAATTGTGGGTGCGCCAGCTTTCTGGCACCCCTGAATTTCGGCCCCATAGTGATTCAGAATAATGCAAAATGCACATCTCATGCTTTTAGTTTGGGAAATATATTAAACATTTCTTAAGTTAATATTTTAATTATCTGTTTTGTTAACATGCAGCGTGGCTATGCTCTCTGCTCAGGTAAATATAATAAACTTTGTATTTTATTCACACCGATAGCATGTTAGTTTGAATTATTTTTATTTGTTTAAGATCAGCAGTTTGCTGATCTCTTTTAGTCTTTGGCAATGAACAGGTTTTCAACCAATTTTTTGTGCATGTATTAATATACTTCCTCAGATTTATAAATTTTATGCTGAATACTGAAGAATTATTCTTTTCAGATACACTAAATATGTATAAACAAAACAAGTATTTATTTAATGAATGAACTGTGCGTTTCATTGTGCAGTTGCCACTGACAAAAGCTGATGCAAAACTTGCTTCAATTCCTTTCCTTTTGTCAATACCATTTCCTTCTCATGTCTTACAGAATGGACTTGAGGCCTTTCATTATTATATCATATCTTCCTTCTGTAAATTAAATACAAAGTCTATTGTTTGCTCGTTCTATAATTGCTCTTTATTATACTGGGAAATATCCAAATGTATGCCTTTTTGGAGATTGTTTCTAAGTCTTGTACAATACTGCACAGCCTATTGCTATGGCTGCTTATAATAACACAGTTACTGTAAATGGGTCCTTCCATTCAAAATATTAAGGCTCTTTGCAAATTATATTGTGTAAATAATCAAGCTTTGGAGACACAAGAAGACCATTTATTAAAAACATCTCTAGTGTTAGGACAATCACACATCTTGTATAATGTAGCATTGGAAGTATTGCCTAAAGAAGCAGTAGTCTTTGTAATAAGGCTTTGTCACTGATTCCAGTACTGACTTCAGTACTAAAAATAATGTTCCATTTTACATACAGTTAAGAGGTAGAAAGCCAGTTGGTATCAGAGTGCTTCTGCTTTAAGTGCTTGCCAGTAGTCACCAGACTGGAATAGGTGGAGCCAACATTGTAGAATTTTGCAATGTCACTATCAGTTCCCATTGAACATAAACTAAATTTTGTGATATTTACAAACGTTTGCCTGAGAGGTGAGACTATCTGATTAAAAATATTTTCTAACCATCCATCTGATAACTTTGATTACATAAAACCTTTAACTTAGTTTGAGCAGATTAAGTATTTGTTATCTCCAAAGAAACACACGAAAATGTTTGTGGCAGAAACTGACTACTTTCTAGATCCTGGAGAATATTCCCATCAAAGAATAACAAAATCAATACAAGAGAGACCTTGGAATGGAATTGCTACAATGTGCTTACTTCATCTGGGGGCCATCTAGTGTTCAATTAAGAATGTGCGAGTATCATACATCTCAGTATTAAGCCAAATATTCACATTCTCTGCAGAGTGACCAGCAATTTAAACATTTTGAAAATGTGTTTATGAAACATTATGTACAAAGGATGGTGCTCAATGGTCTTTGGTTTGAAACTGGCTATTCCAGAATGACTGCCGGTGCATGATTCTATAATACAAAAGCAAAATACAGCGAATGCTGGGAATTTGAAATCAAAACAGAAAATGCTGGCCAGGCAGTATCTGTGGCGAGAGAAACAGAGTTAACGTTTCAGGTTTATGATCTTTCGTCAGAACTGAAAAAAGTTAGAGCTGTAACAGAATTTAAACAAGGAGTTCTGTGGCAGTTCTAGTTCCTGCTAACGGTCCATGCACAGTTACAAGTGCCAGTTGATGAGAGTAACATAGTTAATGGTACATAATTAGAATTTAGGAGATAAGAGCCCGGACTTTACGGTGCACACTGTCGGATACCTTCAAAATGGCCCCGCAAGTTCCAGGTTTCTGCGCGTGTGAAAACCCGGAACTTGTGATCTGTCAAGTTTCGCTTGGACAGATCCACTGTATCCGCTGTAAATTCACTTTTGCTGGCACAGATTTGGACTATTTGCCCAACTACTGCCCAGCAAATACCCACAAAACCCCTGCTTTTACCAGGTTAAGGGTTAAAATAAATGTTAAAATAATTTAAAAAAAAAATGATTTAGACTCTCACTTATTTTAAAATTAGTTTAGGTCAATCTTCTCCTCTTTAAAAATGTTACATTTATTTTTAAAAAAATTAGATTTTTATTTTAAATGTTTAATTAAAGGGTATTTTACTTCAGTTTGAACCTGCGATAATTTATTTTTATTTAAGTGGTGCAAAATTTTATTTATGAGGTGATTCCTATTATGCTTATGGGAATTCTGTACGAAAATGGATTTTTCATAAGCATAATAGGAATCTCCCTTTGAACCTTTGTGCCCCTGGGATCCGTGGGCTATTACACAGGCGTACACTTCCTGGCCCAGGACCGGAACAGTCTGAAGCTCCAGAGACACAAGATAAGTTTTCTTTTGGTACGGAGGCGTACGTGGGCGGCAAGTCTCCATCCACAATTTCCAGGCCATTTGATAAAAGTCCTCGCAGGAGTTCATGGGACTAAAAATGGGAAAGTGAATTGGCCAGATAATAAGAGGGGAATTGTAAATGTTTGACTAACTGTAGTTTTAATTGGGGAGTTACAACATGTGGAGCAAATCCAAGGATTGGCCCCGGAAGCTTTGCCATTTACAAGAATTGTTAATATATTGTAAATCACATGTCTAAATTTTCAGATGTGGATAAAGGACAGAAATACTAGGAGACCGAGGGTCTAGCGAGAAGGAGGAACTGAAGGAAATCCTTATTAATCAGGAAATTGTGTTAGGGAAATTGATGGGATTGAAGACCGATAAATCCCCAGAGCCTGATAGTTTGCATCCCAGAGTACTTAAGGAAGTGGCCCTAGAACTAGTAGATGCATTGGTGGTCATTTTCCAACATTCTATAGACTCTGGATCAGTTCCTATGGATTGGAGGGTAGCTAATTTAACCCCACTTTTTAAAAAAGGAGGAAGAAAGAAAACAGGGATTTATAGACCAGTTAGCCTGACATCGGTAGTGGGGAAAATGTTGGAATCAATTGTTAAAGATGTAATAGCAGCGCATTTGGAAAGCAGTAACAGGATCAGCCCAAGTCAGCATGGATTTATGAAAGGGAAATCATGCTTGACAAATCTTCTAGAGTTTTTTAAGGATGTAACTAGTAGAGTGGATAAGGGAGAACCAGTGGATGTGGTGTATTTGGACTTTGAAAAGGCTTTTGACAAGGTCCCACACAAGAGATTAGTGTGCAAAATTAAAGCACATGGTATTGGGGGTAATGTATTGACTGGTTGGCATACAGAAAGCAAAGAGTAGGAATAAACGGGTCCTTTTCAGAATAGCAGGCAGTGACTAGTGGGGTACTGCAAGGTTCAGTGCTGGGACCCCAGCTATTTACAATATACATTAATGATTTAGACGAAGGAATTGAATGTAATATCTCCAAGTTTGCAGATGACACTAAGCTGGGTGGCAGTGTGAGCTGTGAGGAGGATGCTAAGAGGCTGCAGGATGACTTGGACAGGTTAGGTGAGTGGGCAAATGCATGGCAGATGCAGTATAATGTAGATAAATGTGAGGTTATCCACTTTGGTGGCAAAAACAGGAAGGCAGAATATTATCTGAATGGTGACAGATTAGAAAAAGGGGAGGTGCAACGAGACCTGGGTGTCATGGTACATCAGTCATTGAAAGTTGGCATGCAGGTACAGCACACAATGAAGAAGGCAAATGGCATGTTGGCCTTCATCGCGAGAGGATTTGAGTATAGGAGCAGGGAGGTCTTACTGCAGTTGTAGTACCTTGAATATTGTGTAAAGTTTTGGTCTCCTAATCTGAGGAAGGACGTTCTTGCTATTGAGGAGTGCAGCGAAGGTTCACCAGACTGATTCCCGGGATGACTGGACTGACATATGAAGAAAGATTGGATCGACTAGGCTTATATTCACTGGAATTTAGAAGAATGAGAGGGGATCTCATAGAAACATATAAAATTCTGATGGGATTGGACAGGTTAGATACAGGAAGAATGTTCCTGATGTTGGGGAAGTCCAGAACCAGGGGTCACAGTCTAAGGATGAGGGGTAAACCATTTAGGACTGAGATGAGGAGAATTGTGAACCTGCAGAATTCTCTACCACAGAAAGTTGTTGAGGCCAGTTCATTAAATATATTCAAAAGGGAGTTAGATGTGGCTCGAAGGGCTGAATGGCCTACTCCTGCACCTATTTTCTATGTTTCTGTGTTTCTATTCAGAAATGTAATGAAATGAATTATGTTGCTAAAATATAAAATGATTATTACATAATAAATATGATATAATTAAATAAAGTGGAGCAGGAAAAATATTCAGATGCAGGCATTAACCCAAACAATTTATGGGAAAAGAAATCACTGCATTTATATAGATCCTGATCTTGTCATTGAAATATCTCAAAGCATTTCACATAGAGGGGGTGGGTGGGGGCAGGAGCAGGAAGTGTTCAGAAAAAAAACCCCAAAGTGAACAGAAAAAGAAGACAGTTGGGAGATACATGAAGGTGATCTGTGGGAGATGGAAAGCTAGAAAATTAACTATTCTAGTTAGACATCTGTAATGTGAAAAGGTCCAAGCTAATATTAGGAGTATGCTACAGACCACCATGTCAGCATAAGAGATAGGATGGGTATGTGAGAACAGGAACATTATTTTTATGGGAGACTTCAATCAACCAAAATATAAACTGGGAAGACCCAAGTCCTTTATTGGAAAAGGTAATGCATGACATCTTCTTGACTCAGTGTGTCAAGGAAAACATGAGAGGCTCATTTTGATTTGGTGTTTATTAATAATCCAGATAATGTACCAAAAATGGAAAACATAGCACCCTTAGAGCACAAGTTTAACATGATCTAGGATTCCAATATACCTAAGATCAGGAGCCAGATATATAACTTTAAATTTGCTAAATTCAAAGAAATAAAGAAACAAGTAAAGCAAATTGATTGGAGGAGGTTGTTCAACAGCATTTCTGTAGAGGACAAATTGAATGCCCTTAAAGGTACAATGCTGAGCATACAGGAAAAATGCATCCCGAAAATGTAGAAGCTCAAAATAAACACATATAACCCTAAATGGATTAACAAATAAATTAAGAGTGAAATAACACGTGAAAAAAACCTGCACAAATCCTACTGGGAGAAAGGGAAAGTGGCTCACTAGGATGAATGTGGGAATGTGCAGAGACACAATAAAAGGGTGATCAGAGGAACAAACAAAAACCTAGAAAAATGCAGAACAGCAACAGCAAAAAGTTCTTTCAATGCTATAACAATAAGAGGGCAGTCAGAGAAGAGATGAAATCCATACAAGATGCAAACTCTGAGTTAAGAACATAACATAAGAATTGGAGCAGGAGTACGCCATTTGGCCCCTCGAGTCTGCTCCGCCATTGAATAAGATTATGGCTGATCTGATCATGGTCTCAGCTCCACTTCCCTGTCCGCTCCCCATAATCCTTTATACTCACTTATCGCTCACAAATCTGTCTATCTCCAACTTAAATATATTTAATGACCCAGCCTCTGCAGCTCTCTGGGGCAGTGAAAGCCATAGATTACAACCTTCATAATCTATCTTCACTCTCTATCATTTTTTTGGTAGTTCTTTGCTGGCTTTTAAAAATTTCCCAATCCACTGCCCTCCCACTAGTCTTGGCCACATTGTATGCCCTTGTTTTCAATTTGAAAGCCTCCCTTATTTCCTTAGTTAGCCACGGATGGTTATCCCTTCTCTTACAGTCTTTCCTTCTCATTGGAATATCTTTTTGTTGTGCATGATGAAATACAGGTTGAGCATCCAAAATCCGGAGTTCCGAAATTCAGAATGTTCCAGAATCCGGACACTGGGCTGATCCATGACGGGATCGTCCAGAAACCGTAAAATGTTCTGAAATCCGGACTCCCCCGCCTTGGTGACCCGACCTCGCCCCAGTCCTCAGCAACCCGACCTCGCCCCTTTACCTGGGCAGCCCGACCTCGCCCCCTTACCTGGGTGGTCTGACCTCGCCCCCTTACCTCGGTGGTCTGACCTTGCCCCCTTACCTCAGCGGTCTGACCTCGCCCCCTTACCTGGGCGGCCCGATCTCGCCCCCTTACCTGGGCGGTCTGACCTCGCCCCCTGACCTGGGCAGGTACCGACCTCGCCCCCTGACCTCAGCAGACCGACCTTGCCCCCTTACCTGGGCAGCCCGACCTCGCCCCCTTACCTGGGCGGTCTGACCTCGCCCCCTTACCTCGGTGGTCTGACCTTGCCCCCTTACCTCAGCGGTCTGACCTCGCCCCCTTACCTGGGCGGCCCGATCTCGCCCCCTTACCTGGGCGGTCTGACCTCGCCCCCTGACCTGGGCAGGTACCGACCTCGCCCCCTGACCTCAGCAGACCGACCTCGCCCCCTTACCTGGGCAGCCCGACCTCGCCCCCTTACCTCAGCAGCCCGACCTCGCTCCCTGACCTGGGCAGGTACCGACCTCGCCCCCTGACCTGGGCAGCCCGACCTCGCCCCCTTACCTCAGCAGCCCGACCTCGCCCCCTTACCTGGGCAGCCCGACCTCGCCCCCTTACCTCAGCAGCCCGACCTCGCCCCCTGACCTGGGCGGGTACCGACCTTGCCCCCTTACCTCGGCGGCCTGACCTCGCCCCCTTACCTGGGCAGCCCGACCTCGCCCCCTTACCTCGGCAGCCCGACCTCGCCCCCTTACCTTGGCTGCCCAACCTCGCACTGGCCCGACCGGCCTGGCCCTTAGCGGCCCAACCTCATCTCCCCCCACCTCCCCCACCCCCCGCCCCCGACCCCACCTACCTCGGCCCAGACAAAGATGTTGCGAAATCCATAAATACCCAGAATCTGGAATTGCCTCGGTCCCGAGGTTCCCAGCTTTTGGATGTCACACTGTATCTCCTTAAATGTCTGCCACTGCTCATCAACCGTCCCATACTTTAGTCTATTTTCCAGGTCAACTTTAGCCAACTCTGCCCCCATACCATTGTAGTCTGCTTTATTTAAGCTTAGGATCGAGTTCTCTCGAGCTCCTAGCTAACATCACTAAACATCACTATAGAGCAGGCTATCTGGTCATGTATCGCATGCTGTTTGTGGGACCTTGTGCGCAAATTGTCTACCGCGTTTCTCGATATTGCAACAGTGACTACACTTCAAAAGTATTTGATTGGCCGTAAAGTACTTTGAGATGTCCTGAAGTTGTGAAAAGCTTTATATTCGTGTCCATTTGTTTTACTTTGATGCTAATGGCGGAACTACATTTGCCATCAAAAGCCGCAAAGTAAATGGAGTATAATTCTATCTAAAGTGCCCTAAGGTATCCATCAACAGCTCTTCATTTTACAGTAAAACCTTGATACAAAATGGTGATCATTACAATGAAGTATTTATTTTATGATATTTTTCAAATTCTCAAACCTTTACAGTATAGTTCTGTAAGGCTTGATGCATTCTATTTGTTTCTTTAATATGTTTAGGCGATATACTGTATCTGAGAGCAAGGTTTACATAAGTGAAAATAAAACACTATATTTATTATTTTTATGTTCTATGTACTGCAACTTTCAAGCTTTGTCGATAAATACAAACAACTCCCGAATGACCGGTGGTGCTAAAGACTCGCTTCAGAGGCTTTGGATACAATCTTTGTGAGAACGTTAATGAAAGTAACATATATATTCAGATTAGTGATTGAAAATGTGCAATGTAATCCTAGATTTGCTGTTGTTAACCTTTTATTTTGTGCTTTCACCTGGTCAGCTTTTAATTGAAAGACAAGGTGATTCTTTGAAGATTTATGACGAGAACAGACAATATCCAGTCTGCCCAGTTCAGCTAACAGCAGTTAACATTCATTATATCTTTAGGCCAGTTTTTGTGTTTTCAGGGATGTTTAACGTGTCATTTGCGATTCTAAAACAGAAGACTTTCCAACAAAAATGTATCCCCTCTGATTTTAAATGTAGCTTTTCCAAGTAAGGTACATGCCAATCGATTTAAGTATATCATTGTTTTTCATTCCAGTTATTAGGACATGTAACATGCGCTCCTTATATGTAGAAATGATGAGATTTATACTAATTTTGGAATGTAACAGGTCAGATTTCAAATGGCATGTTCAAAGTTTGCTTAAATGTAAGAAGGATTTCATCTCACTGTATCATGGTGAATTACGGTATTAAGATTTCAAGTCTGCAATGTTATAAAAAAAACTGGCTAGAATTAACGCGCAAAGATACAAAGCATTTAGAATGTGGTTCAATGTGCCCTCCAAACAAGCATAAGTTGATCTTCCAGTCAATGTTATTAAAACAGCATATGTTAGGAGGAATTTCAATTATCCAGGCCAGAAATTTAAATGACTATGAGATGGTTACTGGCTAGTTAAGGTTTTAAAGGTTAGATCATTATGAATATCCTAGCATTGGACTAAACAATTTTTCATATAGTGAATAACATTGGTCTGTACAGTAACATTCTACTGTGCTTGTGGCTTTCAAGTTCACTTCTGTTACCACAGTACTGGAATGATACATTGGGCCAAAAATCGCACTTTCTAAAATAATTTTTTGTCTAAAATATTTAATTTAATTACATTTTAAAAATGTGAAGTGTTTTTATTTATTTTAAATGTTTGTGTTTTGGGGGGTATCCCCATTCACGGAAATGGTGATCTCCGTACAAACTGAAATCAGCATTACTGTGAATGGGGATACGCCATTTTCATTGGTTGGTCCAGGCCCACGTGATCCCAGGCTGCACATACACTCTTGGAATACGTGGGACCCTACGCTGGACTGCACAGCTAGGCCTTGGAGCGCAAGCACCAGGTGCTTTCGTTAAAAAAAATGTTGGTCGCAGGAAGCCTCCGACCGCAATTTTTGGGCCATTGCACTAATTGTTACAATTGGTCAGTAGTTGGAATTGCCATAAATTGCATGGGGATAAAAGGGTACACCAAAATGATTTTGTTCCATTCATTTGGAAGTGAGAATTCATGACATAACGTTCCAAATTGAAGATCTGTATGTGGGGAATGGAAAAAGGAAGTAATCAGACAAATCTAAACAGATGCTTAACTAAATCAGTGTCACTATCAGCATTTTTCAAACATTCTTGTTTAATCACACACTTGGGCACCTAGCTGTTTGCAGTTACTGAGCTCGTAAGTGAAGGAGATAGAATTAACATTTTTATCACAACGCTGATTAAAATTGGGTAATTTAGTGAGTTTATTATTCCAGCTACATATATTAATTCAACATCTTCACAAAATCTGGCTCAGTTAAGCACCTTGTGTCAATTCATTTCTTAAAATTCATTCATGGGCTGTGGGCATCGCTGGCAAGGCCAGCATTTATTGCCCACCAAGGTGATGGTGAGCTGCATTCTTAAACCGCTGCAGTCTGTGTGGTGAAGGTATGAAGGTACTCCCACAGTGTTATTATGGAGGGAGTTCCAAGATTTTGGCCCAGTGACAATGAAGGAACGGCAATATTCTTCCAAGTCAGGATGGTGTGTAACTTGGAGGGGAACTTTCAGGTGATGGTGATCTCATGCACCTGCTGCCCTTGTCCTTCTAGGTGGTAGAGGCTGTGGGTTTGGAAGGTGTTGCCTTAGAAGCTTTGGCGAGTTTGCTGAAATGCATCTTGAAGATGGTACATACTGCAGCCACTGTGTGCCGGTGGTGGAGGGAGAGAATGTTTAAGATGATGGATAATTAAGCGAGCTGCTTTGTCCTGGATGGTATTCAGCTTCTTGAGTGTTGTTGGAACTGCACTCATCCAGGCAAGTGGAGAGTGTTCCATCACACTCCTGACTTGTGCCTTGTAGAGGCTTTGGAGAGTGAGGAGGTGATACACTTGCAGCAGAATACCCAGCCTCTGACACGCTCTTGTTGCCTCAGTATTTATGTGGCTGGTCCTTTTAAGTTTCTGATCAATGGTGACCCCCCAGGATGTTGATGCTGGGGGATTTGGCAATGGTAATGCCGTTGAATGTTGAGGGGCGGTGGTTAGACTCTTTTTTGTTGGAGATGGTTATTGCCTGCCACTTGTGTGGCATGAATGTTACTTGCCACTTATCAGCCCAAGCCTGAATGTCGTCCAAGTCTCACTGCATGTGGGCATAGACTGCTTCATTATCTGAGGAGTTGTGAATGGCACTGAACACTGTGCAATCATCAGTGAACATCCCCATTTCTGACCTTATGATGAAGGGAAGGTCATTGATGAAGCAGCTGAAGATGGTTGGACCGGGGACGCTGCCCTGAGGAACTCTTGCAGTGATGTTCTGGGGCTGTGATGATTGACCTCCAACAACCACAACCATCTTCCTTTGTGTTACATATGACACCAGCCAGTGGAGAGTGTCCCCTGATTCCCATTGAGTTTTACTAGGGCTCCTTGGTGCCACACTCAGTCACATGCTGCCTTGATATTAAGGACAGTCACTCTCGCCTCACTTCTGGAATTCAGCTCTTTTGTACATGTTCGGATCAATGCTGTAATGAGGCCTGGAGCCGAGTGTTCCTGGCGGAACCCAAACTGAGCATGAGTGAGCAGGTTATTGGTGAGTAAGTGCTGCTTAATAGCACTGTCGATGACACCTTCCATCACTTTGTTGTTGATTGAGAGTAGACTGATGGAGCGGTAATTGGACAGATTGGATTTTTACTGCTTTTTTTGTGGACAGGACATACCTGGGCAGTTTTCCACATTGTCGGATAGATGCCAGTGTTGTAGCTGTACTGGAGCAGATTGTGTAGAATGAGCCTATACTCTGGAGTTTAGAAGAATGAGAGGTGATCTAATAGAAACATACAAGATTCCTTTTTATATACTTGCAGAAGCTCTTACAATCTGTTTTCATATTTCTTTTTAGTTTTCTCTCAGTCTATTTTTTCCCTTTTAATCAATTTTTTGGTCACCCTTTGCTGGTTTCTGAAACTCTCCCAATCCTCAGGCTTAGTACTATTCTTCGCAACATTCTAAGTTTCTTCTTTCAATCTAATGCTATCCTTAACTTCTTTAGTTAGCCACGGATGGATCACTTTTCCCATGGAGTATTGTTTCTTAATGGAATGTATTTTTGTTGAGAATTATGAAATATTTCTTTAAATGCGAGCCACTGCTTATCTTCTGCCATACTTTTTAATCTATTTTTCCAATCTATCTAAGCCAACTCATCCTTCAGACCTGTGTAATTGGCTTTATTTAAGTTTAAGACTCTAGTTTTGGACTTGGGCAAGTCATTCTCAAATGTAAAGTGAAATTCTATCGTATTCTGATCACTGTGCTGCAGAAGGTTCTTTACTATAAGATTGCTAATTAACCCTGACTCATTACAATCATCATCAAAGGCAGTCCCTCGGAATCAATGAAGACTTGTTTCTACTTTAAAAATGAGTCCTTAGGTGACTGAACATTCCAATATGAGAACCATAGTCCCTGTCACAGGTGGGACAGACAGTCGTTGAGGAAAAGGATGGGTGGGACTGGTTTGCCACACGCTCTTTCCGCTGCCTGCGCTTGATTTCTGCATGCTCTCGGCGATGAGACTTGAGGTGCTCAGCGCCCTCACGGAAGCACTTCCTCCACTTAGGGCAGTCTTTGGCCAGGGACTCCCAGGTTTCGGTGGGGATGTTGCATTTTATCAAGGAGGCTTTGAGGGTGTCCTTGAAACGTTTCCTCTGCCCACCTTTGGCTCATTTGCCGTGAAGGAGTTCCGAGTAGAGCGCTTGCTTGGGGAGTCTCGTGTCTGGGATGCAAACAATGTGGCCTGCCCAGCGGAGCTGATCGAATGTGGTCAGTGCTTCAATGCTGGGGACGTTGGCCTGGTTACACCTTCTTCTGGAAAGGGAAACCAGAGGAAGAACGCCGCCTCCATTACACAATACAAGATCTAAAGTAGCCTGTTCCGTGGTTGGTTCCATGACGTATTGTTCAAGGAAATTGTTGAATGCATTCCATGAACTCGTCCTCCAGACCACCTTTACAAATTTGATTTGTCCAGTCTATATGAAGATTAAAGTCCCCCACGATTATTGCATTACCTTTGTTACAAGTTCCTTCTATTTCTTGATTAATATTCTGTCCAATGGTATAGCTACTTTTAGGGGGACTATATACTACTACCACCAGTGATTTCTGATCCTTGTTATTCCTAATCTCCACCCATACTGATTCTACTACCTGATTCTCCCAGCCGAGATCCTTTCTCTCTACTGTCCTTATGTCATCCTTTATTATCAGGGCTAGCCCCCTCCTTTACCATTCTGCCTGTCTTTTCAAAACATCAGGTACCCTGGAGTATTTAGTTCCCAACCTTGGTCATCTTGCAACCACGTCTCTGTAATGGCTATTAGATCATACCCATTTATTTCTATTTGTGCCGTCAATTAATCTATCTTGTTATGAATGCTGCGTGCATTCAGATAAAGAGCCTTTAACTTTGTCTTTTTAAAATTTCTCTCTACTCTGACCCTATTTGCTGGTGCACTCTTATGTTTATATGCTCTGTCCCTTCCTATTACACTCTGGTTATCAATACCCCTACCTTTAACTTTCTAAATTTCCCCTCACCTGAATCTTCCCTCCCACTATTTAGTTTAAGTGGGATTAGGCTGGATTGCTCTTTCCGATGGGCCGAAATGGCCACCTTCCGTTCTGTAAATTTCTATGATTCTATCATTCTCCCAACTGTATACTACTGTACCACCACCTCTGGTGGGTCTATCCTGCTGGTGGGACAGGATATAAGTGATGGTAATGGAGGAGTCTGGGACATTGGCTGAAATGTATGATTCTGTGAGTATGACTAGTCTGTGGGACAGCTTTCCCAATGTTGGCACAAGTCATCTTGTTCGCGAGGAGGACTTTGCAGGGGGTGGGTGTGCTGTTCATAAAATCATAGAATGGTTACAGCACAGAAGGAGGCCAGTCGGCTTGTCGAGCCTGTGCCGTCTCTCTGCAAGAGCACTTCAGCTAGTCCCACTCCCCCGGTCTTTCCCCATAGCCCTGCAATTTTTTTTCCTTCAGGTACTTATCCAGTTCCCTCTTAAAAGCCATGATTGAGTCTGCATCCACCACCCTCTCCGGCAGTGCATTCCAGATCCTAACCACTCGCTGCGTAAAAAAGAATTCTTGGCCCTTTTGCCAACAGGAACAGTTTCTATTGCCTTTAATGGAAAGGCATGTTGTGTCTGCAGCCGGTGGTGAGATCGGTGCCGGATGGTCCGTCCGGCTTTATTCTTATTATTGTTTTTCGAAGCAGTTTGTTACTGCTAAGTGGCTTGCTGGGCCATTTCAGAAGGCAGTTAAGAGTCAACCACATTGCTGTGTATCAGGAGTCACATATAGGCCAGACCAGATAAGGATGGCAGATTTGCTTCCCTCAAGGACATTAGTGAATCAGATGGTCTTTTACACCAATCCGATAGTTTCATGATCACTAGCTTTTTACTCCAGATTTATGTAATTAACTGAATTTAAATTCCCCAGTTGCCGTGGTGGGATTTGAACTCACGGCTCATGGATCATTCGTCCAGGCCTTTGGATTACTAGTCCAGTAACATAACCACTATGCTTCTATTCCCATTAATGCCGTTTCATTCTGTAATGTATTTGCTTCATGGGTTCTTTGCTTAAGAATTCAAAGCAACACATTGCTATTACGAACTAGTTAGTTCATTAGCAAAAGTTTAACAATCACAGTACACATTACCAGTTCATCCACCAGGTTCACATTCACCTAACTCACATCCCCCAAATCCAACTGGCTAGGGTTTTATTGAGTCTTATGAACATCACGTGACTCGCTAAGCCACTCTCAACTCAACAGCTCTACCAACCTGTGAGCATATTCACAGGTGCATGCATTACAAATACCATTTATATTTTCTGTTTACTTTTGGCAATAATTCTTCAAAAAAATCACAAATAGACAAAAAATGTAAAATGTTAGTGATTCTTAAATAATTTGTTTTTTGAAGAGTACTGGTTGAGAGACCCCCATGTTTTTGTTAAATGAACCAGTTAAAGATTGTGCTTGTTCAGAGATGGCCATGCCAATTTTAAAAGCAAACATTGGAACAAGGTGTACAGTAGCTTTATGTAATTGTGCTGAAATTAGAGGTTGGGTTTGTTTGCACAACGAATTGTTAAGCTTGGGGACGTCTTTTTGTGGAATGAAGGGGAAGGAGGAAGAAAGGGATTGACCAGACACTGCCTATTTACAGGGGAGGGAAGGAGAAACTGGATGAGTTTATTTTCTAACAGCTATTGAAGCCTTAGAAGTAGATTGGGAGTAGATTACCTGCTTTTGAACCAGGAAATTGTGTTTATGTTGGGGTTAAATCCAAATGTTTTAAATATTTGCCACCTTTGTGAGTTAAGAGGCTCCTGATTAAAATCTGTGGGTTTATAGCCTGGTTACCACAGCAACTGGTTGACCTGGCTTTTAGCCATATTGTCATTAGGGAAGCAGCTAGTTTGGAAAACAGGTTTTTTTTTGGTTTGATGGGTAGAATGTTCTGCCAGATGAAGAAGCCACCCAGAAAAAGTAAGAGGATTTTTGGTTCTTGTTTATTTAAAAAAGTAAGTAATTATCCTTTAGGACTCTTAAGTTTAAATAAACCAGTATGAGTCTTTAAGAAAAAAAATCATATATTGATTGAAGTTCCCAATCATAAATACATTGGAGCCGATTTTCACTTTGAGGTGTAAATCAGTTCTAATTTGCTTTGCATTGCTTTAAGACTCGCCTGAACCTCAAGTGCAAATAGCAATTCTCCAATCCAAGTTAATTTACAGCGCTGATAGAAATTATCAATTAGGCGTAAGTCAAATTTAAAGGGATGAGCATAGTTAAAAGGGAATGTCACAATAAAAAGAAGGAAGAAAGACTTGCATTTATATAGCGCCTTTCATGACCTCTGGACGTCTCAAAGCGCTTTACAGCCAATGAAGTACTTTTGGAGTGTAGTAACTAATCGGGAGAAGAAAGGGGGCACAAACATTCAGAAAGCTCTGGAGAGCCTTAAAAAGCTTCTTAATCCATCAGCCATCTTTGCCAATTCTGCAGAGACAGGGAATGAAGTAGTAGCAGGTCTAGATGAAAGGAAAGCATCCATTAAATGCTGGCATGAGTCTGTACACAACTGATGGCACAGCCTAGCCTGGCTTCCCCACTTGGCAGCTGAAGTCAAAATGGTGCTTATTGAGGAAGTTGCTCTCTGTATCACCCCACAGCTCTGCAGCTTGCTTGCCAGAAGGTGCAGCCAAGTTTCAGTTCACAGCAGACTGTTACTGTCCCTGAGCATGTACAAACCCTTTGCCACGTAGTAGCCTCATCAGATGCCAAAGTGCCACGGATCAGGTGGCCTCTCTGCTGATTCAGACCCTGAGAAGAGATGTTCCCACAATCATTCCCATGCAAGTTGTCTGGGGCATCCAGAAATGGTTGGTGGCATCTAGGCAGGTGCAAGGCTAGGCTGGCTCCTGATTACTCTGGCATGCCCTCGTTCATGCAGGACCATGTAAAGCATAACCTGCTGGGATTGGGCTGCTTCTGAAGAACTTTCCAGCAGAATGCATATTGAGCCACTCGAGTCTCATCATCATACCACTGCCTTTGGGAAGAGAAGCCTCCATCAGCGCAGCATTTATCAAAGTAGAGTTGTTGCTCCTTCTGCAGACAGGGTGATCTGGTTGCCAGCAGCAAAATGCAGAATGCCACTTGGGCAGCCTGACCTGCTTGGCAACCCTATGCAGTCCATCCTTTACCTTCGAACAGATCAGCTCAGAAGATCCTTATTGGGCAATCAATTCAATCTATTAAAGGAAGTACAAGGTAAATAATAAATCAACAAAGGCTCATGAATGTCTAAGTCGCAGCATTAAATTAAAAATACAAGAAGAAAGAACTATTTACTTGTAAAATTGACAGGCCTTTTAAATGTTTTCCTACAGGCAGGTTTGCCTAAGGCCTGCTTCCTGCCAAGTATCCATGGGCATTTGGAAATTCGGCGTCCAGTATGCCTGTGGGCTATAAAATGGACCCATCCCCGCCCCACTTGTCTCAGACAGGTTTGCACCACAAACCACCCCACCTCTGGAAAATTGGGTGGCCCCTGAAGCCAGCACTAAGTTGCCTGAACCAAATCCCACTGAATTTCCTGACTGCTAGAGTCCCATTTTCAGTTTAAAAAAAATGTATTGTGGGCCTTGTTGGTAAGGCCAGCATTTATTGCCCATCCCTAATTGTCCTTGAGAAGGTGGTGGTGAGATGCCTTTTTGAACTGCTGCAGTCCTGTGGTGAAGTTACTCCCACAGTGCTGACTTTTTCACTGTGGTTTGGTACAACTGAGCAGCTTACTAGGTCATTTTAGAGGGCAGTTAAGAGTCAACCACATTGCTCCGGGTCTGGAGTCACATGTGGCCAGATTGGGTAAGGAAGGCAGGTTTCCTTCCCTATTAGAGAAAGCTACCATAAAGGCTAGTTTGGGAATATTTGTTATAAACACATAGAGAAGGTTGTTGGGAGGCGACAGTCGGAGGAGGCGGGAGTCCGGGGAGATCGAGGAGGCCTATAAAAGGCCCAACGTCGTTGGAGAGGCGGGAGTTCGGAGTAGCGTGTGTCCGGGGAGTTGGAGGAGGCCTATAAAAGGCCCAACGCCGTCGGAGAGGTGGGAGTTCGGAGCAGCGCGTGTCCGGGGAGTTGGAGGAGGCCTATAAAAGGCCCAACGCCGTCGGAGAGGTGGGAGTTCGGAGCAGCGCGTGTCCGGGGAGTTGGAGGAGGCCTATAAAAGGCCCAACGCCGTCGGAGAGGTGGGAGTTCGGAGCAGCGCGAGTCCGGGGAGTGGGCGGAGGTCTATAAAAGGCCCAACGTCGTCGGAGAGGCAGGAGTTTGGAGCAGCGCGAGTCCGGGGAGTCGGTGGAGGCCACCTGGTGCAGCTGTAGCAGGGGCAGAAGGTAAACAAAGAAGTAGAAAAAAATCGAAAGATGACGTCACAGCCAAGGGGCTAAGTGATTGGCTGGTGATTGGTGAGTAGTTTTTCTTTTTCTTTTCCCTATCAGTGATATAATTGTTGTTGCCAAATTAAGTTAATCTAAGTTAATCTAAGGGTTAAGTCATGGCAGGAGAGCTCGGACACGTGTCATGCTCCTCCTGCGCTATGTGGGAAGTCAGGGAAGCTTCCAGTGTCCCTGACGACTATATGTGCGGGAAGTGTATCCTGCTGCAGATCTTGACAGACCGCATTGCGGCACTGGAGCTGTGGGTGGATTCACTCTGGAGCATGCACGATGCTGAGGATGCCGTGAAAAGCACGTTTAGTGAGTTGATCATATCTCAGGTAAAGGTTACACAGACAGATAGGGAATGGGAGACCAACAGGAAGAGCAGTGGAAGGAAGGTAGTGTGGAGGTCCCCTGCGGTCATCCCCCTCCAAAACAGATACACCGCTTTGGGTATTGTTGGGGGGATGTCTCATCAGGGCAGCAGCAGCCAAGTGCATGGCACCGTGGGTGCTTTGCTGCAAAGGAGGGCAGGAAAAAGCGTGGGAGAGCTCTCGTGGTAGGGGATTCTATTGTAAGGGGAATAGATAGACGTTTCTGCAGCTGCAATCGAGACTCCAGGATGGTATGTTGCCTCCCTGGTGCAAGGGTCAAGGATGTCTCGGAACGGTTGCAGGACATTTTGAAGGGGGAGGGTGAACAGCCAGTTGTCGTGGTGCATATAGGTACCACCGACATAGGTAAAAAACGGGATGAGGTCCTACAAGCTGAATTTAGGGAGTTAGAAGTTAAATTAAAAAGTAGGAACTCAAAGATAGTAATCTCAGGATTGCTACCAGTGCCACGTGCTAGTCAGAGTAGGAATCGCAGGATAGCTCAGATAAATACGTGGCTTGAGGAGTGGTGCAGAAGGGAGGGATTCAAATTCCTGGGACATTGGAACCGGTTCTGGGGGAGGTGGGACCAGTACAAACCGGATGTCCTCGGGGTAATGTTTGCTAGTGCTGTTGAAGAGGGGTTAAACTAATATGGCAGAGGGGTGGGAACCTATGCAGGGAGACAGAGGGAAGTAGAATGGAGGCAAAAGCAAAAGATAGAAAGAAGAAAAGTAAAAGTGGAGGGCAGAGAATCCCAAGGCAAAACTCAAAAAGGGCCACATTGCAGCAAAATGCTAAAAGGGCAAAGTCTGTTAAAAAGACAAGCCTGAAGGCTCTGTGCCTCAATGCGAGGAATATTCGTAATAAGGTGGACGGATTAACTGCACAGGCAGCAATTAATGAATATGATATAATTGGCATCACGGAGACATGGCTACAGGGTGACCAAGGTTGGGAACTCAACATCCAGAGGTATTCAACATTCAGGAAGGATAGACAGAAAGGAAAAGGAGGTGGGGTAGCATTGCTGGTTAAAGAGGAAAATAACGCAATAATAAGGAAGGACATTAGCTTGGATAATGTGGAATCTGTATGGGTTGAGCTGCGGAATACCAAAGGGCAGAAAATGCTAGTGGGAGTTGTGTACAGACCACCAAACAGTAGTAGTGAGGTTGGGGACAGCATCAAACAAGAAATTAGGGATGCATGCAATAAAGGTACAGCAGTTATCATGAGTGACTTTAAGCTACATATAGATTGGGCTAACCAAACTGGCAGCAATACGGTGGAGGAGGATTTCCTGAACTGTATTAGGGATGGTTTTCTGGACCAATATGCCACGGAACCAACTAGAGAGCAGGCCATCCTAGACTGGGTGATGTGTAATGAGAAAGGACGAATTAGCAATCTTGTTGTGCGAGGCTCCTTGGGGAAGAGTGACCATAATATGGTAGAATTCTTTATTAAGATGGAGAGTGACACAGTTAATTCAGAGACTAGGGTCCTGAACTTATGGAAAGGTAACTTCGATGGTATGAGATGTGAATTGACTAGAATAGACTGGCAAATGATACTTAAGGGGTTGACGGTGGATAGGCAATGGCAAACATTTAAAGATCACATGGATGAACTTCAACAATTGTACATCCCTGTCTGGAGTAAAAATAAAACTGGGAAGGTGGCTCAACCGTGGCTAACAAGGGAAATTAAGGATAGTGTTAAATCCAAGGAAGAGGCATATAAATTGGGCAGAAAAAGCAGCAAACTTGAGGACTGGGAGAAATTTAGAATTCAGCAAAGAGGAGGACAAAGGGTTTAATTAGGAAGGGGAAAATAGAGTATGAGAGGAAGCTTACCGGGAACATAAAAACTGACTGCAAAAGCTTCTATAGATATGTGAAGAGAAAAAGATTAGTGAAGACCAATGTAGGTCCTTTGCAGTCAGAATCAGGTGAATTTATAACGGGGAACAAAGAAATGGCAGACCAATTGAACAAATACTTTGGATCTGTCTTCACTAAGGAAGACACACATAACCTTCCGGAAACACTACGGGTTCGAGGGTCTAGCGAAAAGGAGGAGCTGAAGGAAATCATTATTAGGCGGGAAATTGCGTTAGGGAAATTGATGGGATTGAAGGCCGATAAATCCCCGGGACCTGATAGTCTGCATCCCAGAGTACTTAGGGAAATGGCCCTAGAAATAGTGGATGCATTGGTGATCATTTTCCAACAGTCTATCGACTCTGGATCAGTTCCTATGGACTGGAGGGTAGCTAATGTAACACTACTTTTTAAAAAGGAGGGAGAGTGAAAACGGGTAATTATAGACCGGTTAGCCTGACATCAGTAGTGGGGAAAATGTTGGAATCAGTTATTAAAAATGAAATAACAGCGCATTCGGAAAGCAGTGACAGGATCGGTCCAAGTCAGCATGGATTTATGAAAGGGAAATCATGCTTGACAAATCTTCTGGAATTTTTTGAGGATGTAACTAGTAGAGTGAACAAGGGAGAACCAGTGGATGTAGTTTATTTGGACTTTCAAAAGGCTTTTGACAAGATCCCACACAAAAGATTGGTGTGCAAAATTAAAGCACGTGGTATTGGGGGTAATGTACTGATGTGGATAGAGAACTGGTTGGCAGACAGGAAGCTGAGAGTTGGGATAAACGGGTCCTTTTCAGAATGTCAGGCAGTGACTAGTGGGGTGCCGCAGGGCTCAGTGCTAGGACCCCAGCTATTTACAATATACATTAATGATTTGGATGAAGAAATTGAGTGTAATATCTCCACGTTTGCAGATGACACTAAACTGGGTGGCGGTGTGAGCTGTGAGGAGGACGCTAAGAAGCTGCAGAGTGACTTGGACAGGTTAGGTGAATGGGCAAATGCATGGCAGATGCAGTATAATGTGGATAAATGTGAGGTTATCCACTTTGGGGGCAAAAACGCAAAGGCAGGATATTATCTGAATGGCAGCAGATTAGGAAAAGGGGAGATGCAATGAGACCTAGGTGTCATGGTACATCAGTCATTGAAAGTTGGCATGCAGGTACAGCAGGCGGTGAAGAAGGCAAATGGTGTGTTGGCTTTCCCAGCTAGGGGATTTAAGTATAGGAGTAGGGAGGTCTTACTGCAGTTGTACAGGGCCTTGGTGAGGCCTCACCCGGACTATTGTGTTCAGTTTTGGTCCCCTAATCTGAGGAAGGACGTTCTTGCTATTGAGAGAGTGCAACGAAGGTTCACCAGACTGGTTCACTGGACTGACATATGAGGAGAGACTGGATCGACTGGGCCTTTATTTACTGGAGTTTAGAAGGATGAGTGGGGATCTCATAGAAACATATACAATTCTGACGGGACTGGACAGGTTTGATGCAGAATGTTCCCAATGTTGGGGACACAATCTAAGGATAAGGGGTAAGCCATTTAGGACTGAGATGAGAGAAACTTCTTCGCTCAGAGAGTTGTTAACCTGTGGAATTCTCTACTGCAGAGAGTTTTTGATGCCAGTTCATTGGATATATTCAAGAAGGAGTTAGATATGGCCCTTACAGGGATCAAGGGGTATGGAGAGAAAGCAGGAAAGGGGTACTGAGGTGGATGATCAGCCATGATCTTATTGAATGGTGGTGCAGGCTCTAAGTACTGATTGGCCTACTCCTGCACCTATTTTCTATGTTTCTATGTTTCTATGTCCACAGGGACACATTTAAAAAAGGCAAGTATCGCTCCAGGATGGGGTTTTACAACAATCTGGTAGTTTCATGGTCACCATTACTGATACTAGCTTTTTAATTCCAGATTTAAAAAAATTAATTGAACTCAGATCCCCAGCTGCCATGGTGGTATTTTGAATTCACATCCCCGGATTATTAGTCCAGGCCTCTGGATTACTCGTCCAGTAACATAACCACTATACTACCTTACCCCTGTAGAAATTTGATGGTGAGGAGATGGAAATAGCCCCATTGAGGGTTGACTATTTTTTGAAGACTTGAACACATATGCACACTTCATGGTATTCTGCAAAATGTTATTGCTTTCATAAAGCAATATTCCTCTCAAGCAGCAAAATTTGAATTAATATAAGAACAGAAGAAATAGAAGCCTTTTGCCCCTCGAGCCTGCTCTGCCATTCAATAAAATCATGACCGATCTTCTATCTCAACACCAATTTTCCTCCCTATCCCCATGTCCCTTAATTCCCTTAGTATCCAATAAACTGTTTTATGTTGAATCCCCCAGAAACATAATGGATGATTTTCACCTTCACTAATTAAGTGGTGAACTAACAGAGTGAATTGCCTGCTCGTCATAGAACCTGCCCGATTTTAACTTCCATTGCGGGTCTATAATGGTGCATGCTCTCCTGGTCAAACTCTTACCTTCTACCCTCAATAATCTTCAGCTCATCCAGAACTCTGATGCCTGTATCTTAATCTGCACCAAGTCCTGCTCTCCCATTACTCCCATGGGCCCTGGTCCAATAACAGCTCAATTTAAAAATTCTCATCCTCATGTTCAAATCCATCAATGGCCTTTCTCTGTAACCTCCTACAACCCTCCAAGAACTCTGCATTCCTCCAATTCTGGCCACTTGTGCATCCCTCACTACTTTCACCCCACCATTGGTGGCCTTGTCTTTAGCCGTATAGGTCCTAAGCTCTGGAATTTCCTCCCTAATCCTCTCCCTCTCTTCACCTCTCTCTCTTCCTTTAAAGACCCTCTTTAAAACCTACCTCTTTAACCAATCTTTTAGTCGCCCATCCTAATATCTTCTTTGGCTTGGTGCCAATTTTTATCTGACCACACTCCTGTGAGGTGCCGAGGGATATTTTCCGTGGTTAATACAAATTAATTACAAATCCTCTTGTTGTGTTCCTAACACAGGTGAGACTGCTCACAGGGAGGTTAAAGTAACAGTGACCTCAGCCTTTATTAAGACACTCCAGAGTAAGTAACAGGCCTTAGGGGCCGGCTTATATACAATGCTCCCAAGGGATGCTGGGATCCCTTGGGACTTCAGGGGATGCGCTCCCTGGTTGCGGAACATGGGAGTGCATGCTTTCCAGATACACAACATCACTCCCCCCCCCCCCCCAAAGTCAAAGTGAAAACTATTTACAAGGTGAGGCGGTCGGGAGCCTTTCTTTCCCTGGTGGACCGCCTCGGTACAAATGTCTGTTCTGGTGTGTTGGCTGTGCCCTTGCTGGGCTGGCGTGTTGTTGGCCCTGCAGGGCTGCTGGGTGAGCCTGGCCTTGCTGGGCTGTTGGGCGTGATGGGTTCGATTTCCTGGTCCGGCGTGGTGTCGTTGATCCTTTGGGTGTGTGTTGTGGGCTCGAAAAAGGTGGTGTCTGCTGTGGGTTTTTCAGGGCAGTCTGTGAATCGCAGCGTTGTTTGGTCCAGGTGCTTTCTGCAAATTTGTCCATTGTCTAGTTTGACTACAAACACCCTACTCCCTTCTTTAGCTATCACCGTGCCCGCGATCCATTTGGGACCATGTCCATAGTTTAGCACATACACAGGGTCATTCATATCAATTTCCCATGACACAGTGGTGCGACCATCGTTTACATTTTGTTGCTGCCGCCTGCTCTCTACCTGATCATGCAGGTTGGGGTGAACCAGCGAGAGTCTGGTTTTAAGTGTCCTTTTCATGAGTAGCTCAGCTGGGGGCACCCCTGTGAGCGAGTGGGGTCTTGTGCGGTAGCTGAGCAGTACTCAGGACAGGCGGGTTTGGAGTGAGCCTTCTGTGACTTGTTTAATGCTCTGTTTGATTGTTTGTACTGCCCGCTCTGCCTGCCCATTGGAGGCTGGTTTAAACAGGGTTGAGGTGACATGTTTGATTCCATTGCGGGTCATGAATTCTTTAAATTTGGCACTGGTGAAACGTGGTCCATTGTCACTGACCAGTATGTCAGGCAGGCCGTGGGTGGCAAATATGGCCCTCAGGTTTTCAATGGTGGCAGTGGCGGTGCTTCCCGACATTATTTCACATTCAATCCATTTTGAAAAAGCATCCACCACCACCAGGAACATTTTACCGAGAAACGGGCCCGCATAGTAGACATGGATCCTCGACCATGGTCTGCAGGGCCAGGACCACCACAAACTTAGTGGTGCCTTTTTGGGCACGTTGCTCAATTGAACACACACGCTGCATTGCCGTACACAGGACTCTAAGTCAGAGTCGATACCGGGCCACCACACGTGGGATCTGGCTATCGCTTTCATCATTACTATACCCGGGTCAGGCAGTCTGCCTGAATGGACAGCTCGTCCTTTCGCCGCTGGAACGGCTTGATTAGCTCTTGCATTTCAACGGGGATGCTGACTCAGCTCCCATGCAGTACACAGTTTTTTACTAGGGACAGCAGAGGATCTTGGCTGGTTCAAGTCCTAATCTGGTAGGCCGTGACAGGTGATTTATCATTTTCAAACGCTTCCATGACCATCAACAAATCTGCGGGCTGCGCCACCATCACCAAGTTTGCAGGCTGCGCCATTTCCACCCCCGTGGTGGGCAATGGTAGCTGACTGAGAGCATCCGCACAGTTCTTAGTGCCTGGCCTGTGGTGGATGGTATAGTTATATGCTGATAGCACGAGTGCCCACCTTTGTATGCGGGCTGAGGCATTAGTATTTATCCCGTTGTTTTCAGCGAACAGGGATCTGAGGGGCTTGGGATCGGTTTCCAGCTCAAATTTGAGGCCAAACAGGTACTGATACATTTTCTTTACCCCGAACACACATGCTAATGCCTCTTTCTCAATCATGCTGTAGGTCCTCTCGGCCTTAGAGAAGCTCCTGGAAGCATAGGCGACAGGTTGCAACTTCCCCGCAACGTTAGCTTGTTGTAATACACACCCGACTCCGTACGATGACGCATCACATGCTAGCACGAGTCTTTTACACGGTTTATACAATACAAGCAGCTTGTTGGAGCATAAAATGTTTCTGGCTTTCTCAAAAGCAATTACTTGTTTTTTTCCCCATACCCAGTTCTCACCCTTACGTAATAACACATGTAGGGGCACTAAGAGGGTGCTCAACACCGATAGGAAGTTACCAAAATAGTTGAGGTGTCCCAGGAACGACCACAGCTCCGTGCCGATCTGTGGCCTGGGCGCGTTCCTGATAGCCTCTGTCTTGGCATCTGTGGGCCGAATGCCGTCCGCCGCGATCTTATTCCCCAAAACCTCCACTTCTGTTGCCATGAAGACGCATTTCGACCTCTTCAGCCGTAGCCCTACTCGATCCAGTCGCTGGAGGATCTCTTCCAGGTTTTGTAGGTGCTCGACGGTGTCCCGACCCGTGACCAATATGTCGTCCTGAAAAATCACCATGCATGGTACCGACTTGAGTAGGCTCTTCATGTTTTTCTGGAAGATCGCTGCAGCCGACCAAATTCGAAACGGGCATCTGTTGTAGATGAACAGTCCCTTGTGCGTGTTGATGCAGGTGAGGCCCTTCGAAGACTCCTCCAGATCCTGCGTCATATAGGCCGAAGTCGAGCTTGGTGAACGTCTTGCCCCCTGCCAGCGTCGCAAATAGGTCGTCTGCCTTAGGTAGCGGATATTGGTCCTGTAGCGAGAAACGATTAATAGTTACTTTATAATCGCCACAAATCCTGACCGTGCCATCACTTTTGAGTACTGGAATAATCGGGCTGGCCCACTCACTGAATTCCACTGGGGAGATGATGCCCTCGCGTTGCAGCCTGTCCAGCTTGATTTCCACTCTCTCCCTCATCATGTGAGGTACCGCTCGCGCCTTGTGGTGAATGGGTCGTGCCTCTGGGACCAAGTGGATCCGCACCTTCACCCCGGTAAGGTTTCCAATGCCTGGCTTAAAAAGGGAATGAAATTTGTTAAGAACCTGGGTACATGAGGCCTCATCGACATGTGATAGCGCTCGGATGTCATCCCAGTTCCAGCGGATTTTGCCCAGCCAGCTCCTTCCAAGCAGTGTGGGGCCATCGCCCGGGACAATCCAGAGTGGCAGTTCGTGCACCGTGCCCTCGTAGGTGACCTTGACCATGGCGCTGCCCAGGACAGTGATAAGCTCTTTGGTGTACGTTCTCAGTTTTGTGTGGATGGGGCTCAGGGCTGGTCTGAGTGCCTTGTTGCACCAGTGTCTCTCAAACATCTTTTTACTCATGATGGATTGGCTAGCGCCAGTGTCCAGTTCCATGGCTTTGGGTAAGCCATTCAATTTTATGTTTAACATTATAGGGACATTTCGTCGAAAATGTGTGCACCCCGTGTACTTCAGCATCTGCCTCCTCTCTCTCAGGCTCGAAATTGCTTTGATCCACCATGGATTGATCTTCCTCTGCTACATGGTGGCTAGCAGGTTTTGCAGAATTACCTTGCATTCATCCTTTGTTGCGGACTCTGAGTCATCTGGGTCACCTGCGGTCTGCTGGCAGTTGCAGACTTGTGGTTTCTGCCCTGTACATTTCTGCTCACAAACACAGTTCCAGTTAATTTATGAACATTGCTAGCACTTGTGTGCTGAGAGATTTGTTTAGTGTTATTACTGGTGGACATAAACGCCTGTGCTATTGCAATGGCCTTACTGAGGGTCGGTGTCTCTACAATCAAAAGTTTTCATAGGATGGTCTCGTGACCAATGCCCAGTATAAAAAAAGTCTCTGAGCATTTTCTCCAGGTAGCCATCAAACTCACATTGTCCTGCAACTCGCCTTAGCTCGGCGACATAGCTCACCACTTCTTGACCTTCAGACCGCTGGTACCTATAGAACCGATACCGCGCTATCAGCGCGCTCTCCCTCGGGTTAAGATGCTCCCGAACCAGTGTACACAGCTCCTCATACGACTTATCTGTGGGTTTCACCGGAGCCAGAAGATTCTTCATGAGGCTGTAGGTCGGTGCCCCGCAGACCGTGAGGAGGACCGCTCTCCTTTTTGCAGCGCTTCCTTCTCCGTCCAGCTCGTTGGCTACAAAGCACTGGTCTAGCCATTCGACATAGGCTTCACCTTCCGAGAACTTCTCCAGGATGCCTACAGCTTGCTGCATCTTTTGCGTTGGATTCGTGTACTCGTCGCCAGTTGTTGTGTTCCTAACACAGATGAGACTGCACACAGGGAGGTTAAAGTAACAGTGACCTCAGTCTTTATTAAGACACCCCAGAGTGAGTAACAGGCCTTAGGGGCCGGCTTATATACAGTGCTCCCAAGGGATGCTGGGATCCCTTGGGACTTAAGGGAATGCGCTCCCTGGTGGCGGAACATGGGAGTGCATGCTTTACAGATACACAACACCTCTAACAATACAAATTATTGTTGTTCTGTAGTTCCTTGTCTGTTTCATTGGACTTCATTGCCCTGCATTGTCAATTTGATATCATTTGCAAATTTGAGAAATGTCCAATGGAGTAATTCATAATACATTACGTCACTGCGTCTTTCAGTACAAATAGTTCAATTCAAAACTGTCAAAAAAATGCAGTGGTTTAAATATAATACATGCAGTACCTGCTGTAATGCAGATTTATGTTGGTAGCCAAGGTGGTATGGTTTTGAACTGAGCTTTCCAGGCCCTGAGGCTTTTTGAGAACTCTCCAATGAGATGGCAATATATACATTCACATTCACCGTTAGTTATAGCCCTTTATGAAATGTTTAAATGAACTCAGTTGCAGAAACTGCAACCTAAGTTCATTTCACAGTGATCAATTTAGACTGTTATTTAAAGTTTTTGCAGTTTGAGATTTATTGCGCACCCCTTTGCAAATTGGCATCAGCGCATTTCCTGACAATAAAAGGGGGCATTATCACCCTTTGGGGAAAACTCGGTGCTTTGGTCAGACTTGAGGTTCTGCAGGAACCGTTTGTTTTTTACCCGAAATTTCCGAAGGGAGGAAAATGTACCGTGATAATTTGCTGCTCGGAAAAATTACGCCTAAGTTGCCTTTTTATTTCCTGGAGCAATACTTACCTTTTTTAAATGTGACACGTTCCCTGTGGACCTGCTCTATGTGTTTATAACAAATATTCCCAAACTAGCCTACATGGTGGCGTTTTCTAATACTGTCTGACTCGATCGGAGAATGTGAGAGTATTGGCAGCCCTGAAACTATCTGAGATGTGCCTGCAGTGTTGGTCTCCTGTGTTTTGGAGAGGAGTCTGTTTTAATTGCCCTGGTGTATTTTGTTCTATTCTCGCAATACGTTCGCCGGCACTGACAGCAGAGAGGAAGGTGCGGTAGGTTTGTGGCCATGCTGTGTAAAGGTGGGCGGTTACAGTGGTTGCAGAGAAAGGACCGTGTTACTACTGCTGCACTGCAGATATCTCTGGACAAGGGCGAACCTTACAGGCGTCAGTGAAGAGCAAGCATCGTCTAATGTTTGTGCGATCGTTAGTTTGCATTTGCGGGTAGATGCACAGCCGATTTAATAATATGTCTCGAAATATGCAATCAACAAAAACATATCCAAAAAGGACAATGTAATGGGATTCGGCGTCTACCTGAACAGTCTACACAAACCGAAGCTCCTCCGTTTCTAGGGAATAAGATTCCGAGGTTGGTTTGAACCAGGATCCGGAATGAAAAAGGGTAAACACGCCTTGGCTTCAGGCAAACGCGCTGGCAAGTGTCTGAAAAGGCAAAACACGGCCGGCATGACCAACATTATCAGCAGTGTCCTGAAGAAGAGGAGCTGCATTGCGAGGACCGCCCCGCGGCTGCTCTGCACACTGGAACCAGGTGAAGGCTGTAAAAAAAACCGGATAAAACCGCGACCCGTGAGGAGTGCGCTGTGTGTGTGTATGTTCCATTGTCCCAATGTGTTGGGCAGCTTCCCGGCGCCGCGGAACGCCATGGTTGTGATGGCGAACCTACGGGCAGCAGCAAAACCTATTGTTCAGCTTTTACAAAATCACCCTTTGCATTTGGCAAGGCCAATGAGCAGATTTGAGAGGGGGTTGACCATATTTGCAGAGCCCGAATTGAGATCAAACGATTTGCACGATTCCTGAGCGAGATGGGGCGCAGGCGGGAGGTGGGGGTTGTGCTGACAGTGTAAGCCCCGGGAGTGGGAGTATGTGCGTGTTGAGCCGATTAGGTTTCAGGAGCGAGGTATTGGCGGCCAAAGGCAGCCCCTGTAGCCGCGGTGGGGAATCGGGCCGGAAGAAGCTAGCTGCAATGGACGCAGGTATGGCGCGGAGAGCATGCAGTGAACGGGGAGGGCAGGCAGTGAGCTGGGAGGGCAGGCGGTGAGCTGGGAGAGCAGCAGTGAGCTATGAGGGCAGGCGGTGAGCTGCGAGGGTAGGCGGTGAGCTGGGAGGGCAGGCAGTGAGTCAGTGAGCTGGGAGGGCAGGCAGTGAGCGGGGAGAGCAGTGAGCGGGAAGGGCAGGCAGTGAGTCAGTGAGCGGGGAGGGCAGGCGGTGAGCTGGGAGAGCAGCAGTGAGCTATGAGGGCAGGCGGTGAGCTGCGAGGGTAGGCAGTGAGCTGGGAGGGCAGGCGGTGAGCTGGGAGGGCAGGCAGTGAGCGGGGAGAGCAGTGAGCTGGGAGGGCAGGCAGTGAGCGGGAAGGGCAGGCAGTGAGCGGGGAGGGCAGGCAGTGAGCTGGGAGGGCAGGCAGTGAGCGGGAAGGGCAGGCAGTGAGTCAGTGAGCTGGGAGGGCAGGCAGTGAGCGGGGAGGGCAGGCGGTGAGTCAGTGAGCTGGGAGGGCAGGCAGTGAGCTGGGAGAGCGGTGAGCTGGGAGAGCAGTGAGCTATGAGGGCAGGCGGTGAGCTGGGAGAGCAGGCGGTGAGCGTGGAGGGCAGGCAGTGAGCTGGGAGGGCGGTGTGTGCAGCTGGGGCTGAGATGGCCGTGGGGGCAGAACGATGGTGGAAAGGCGAGTTTCCAGTGTCAGACACGCACGATCGCCAGCACCAACACAGCGCCTCGATTGCATTTGCAATAGAAACGATGACAGCACCGCTCTCAATAATAGCCACGTAGTGCGTGCGAGAATATAGCTGGCCCAACACAACTCGTCCTCCTGGGGCCTGCCGTAATGACGAGTAGCCTATTTGTTACACATAAGTCAAACCATGCGAAAGCAGCGCCGCTTCAATGCTCGCCTCCAGAATATTCAGCACCCGTGTTTTAGTGGACAGCGCAAATGGGTTTCGGGGTAACGGCGCAAAGTTCTGGAAACGATAAAAAAAATCATCCGACTTCCGGATCCCAGACTCTGAAGCCACAGACCGACTGAAGGCAATTCCCCCTGTATCGTGTCAGCGCCTCACATTACTCAAAAACCCTCTGACGGTGCACAGCCTGTAGACAGCAAAACACAGGAGTCCTCTGCCAAGTGGCGCCATACATTCCGAGAATTTTTAAAATTCGATCATGGGATGTGGACGCCGCTGGTAAGGCCAGCATTTATTGCCCATCCCTAATTGCCCTTGAGGCAATACCGAGCCAATACCATTATTTGGCAATAACTGGTGGAAGATGCAGTTGTTAATGTCTTTTATTGCAGGGCAACGGTCCCAATGGTTTAGCTAACAGATTATTGTGGAACTAACCTCATTTTCCTCATGCAGGAGCTATACATGTTTTGTGTATTTGTAAATTTAATCTCTTTCTCACATTAATATTGTCTTTTATCCCCATTTAGGAGTTGATACCAAGCTGAAATTCACAATCGAACCATCTGTGAGCAAACATGGGTTTCAGCAGGTAGGTCTTTGATCAGTTTTGACATTTCTGGGACAGTTGCAAAATACTAAACCAATGGCCGGAGTCATACCTGGCACAAAGGAAGATGATTGTTGGGGGCCAATCACCTCAACGCCAGGACATCACTGCAGGAGTTCCTCAGGGTATAATCCGAGGCCCAATTATCTGCAGTTGCTTCATCAATGGTTTTCCCTGCATCATAAGGTCAGAAGTGGGGTTGTTCACTGATGATTGAATAAAGTTCAGCTCCATTGGCTATGCATATAATGAAGCAGTTCATGCCCTCCTGCAGCAAGACCCAGACAGCATCAAGCTTGGGTGGATAAGTGGCAAGTAACATGCTACACAAATGCCAGGTAATCACCATCTCCAACAAGAGAGAGACTCCATTTGACATTCAATGGCATTCACCAGAAACTCAACTGGACCAGTCACATAAATGGCATGGTTACTAGAGTAGGTCACAGGCTGGGTATTCCACAGCAAGTGGTTCATCTCCTAATTCCCTAAAGGATGTGCTGCAGCAGGTCGCTATCACTTCTTTGGCAGCACCTTCCACACCTGCCACCTCCAGCACCTAGAGGGACAAGGGCAGCAGATACCTGGGAACACCACCTCCAAGTTCCCCTCCAAATCACATACCATCCTGACTTGGACATATATCACCATTCCTTCATCATCGCTGGTTTCAAATCCTGAAACTCTCTAATTAACAGCATTGTGAGAGCACCTTCACCACACGGACTCTAATGGTTCAAGAAGAAGGCCCACTACCACCTGCTCCAGGGCAATTAAGGATGGGCAATAAATGCCACCATTGCCAGTGACAGATCCAGAGAATGAAAAAAAATAATGTTCAAAAATAAATAAATGCATTATCAATTGCTTGAATTCCTATTGTCTGGACTACTTAACTCTTTCAGACTACAGTTCTGCTGCAGTTACTGATCTGAGACTAGTATTTGTCAGTTATATCACAGACTGGCTTCAATCTGACCTGAACCAGATGAAAATGTCACATCTGTCCTTAGCTTAAATGTTTTAATATAATCCATATTTTAACTTCTGGAGTATCTGAAGTACATCTTACAGCTGAATAGTTAACAAATTAGACTTAATCAAAATATTTTAATGTTTTGGCCCTTGCACCAGTAACAAATTCCTAACCATAGTTTAATTTTTAAATAAATATTTCAACACCTGTTCTGCATTCATGACATATTCTAAGGGATATGGCTTAAAATAAATGTTAGTTTTCTTTTTCCATTGTCATAAAAATCGTTTGAAAAATAATTTCAAGGTCTAACAGGAATATAATGCAAAGAGATAGGAAGGCATGACATGAGGTCGGTTAAATTCAGTGTTAATATTGCTGCTTCCAACAGCACAAAATGGAGCGGAAACCAAAAGATAAATTATAAAGACAACCTGTGTAGGTTGAGTATTATATATTACACAATCATTAAATTCCATATAGTCACCAAAAATAGCAGTGCACAATTTCTTCTCACTTTTTTTCTGAGAAAGCCAGAAAACAAATATGAATTATATGGAAATGCTGCTTTTTAATTTTAATTCAGTTTTCTAGTTGAAAATTAACCTTCAGTAAAAGATTTCTTAATGGCTTATTAGGTAAATGTACCACACGATGTGCTACTGAGCCAATAAACCAGGAAAGCTCTAAGTTCAGTAGTCTGTTTTGAGTTAGCAATCATCTTCCGGGACAGCAGTGGGAGTGCTGCAGTTAGCATCAGTGTTCATGGAAGAAGGAGAAAATCAGCTAGAACCTGAGCACTGTCCATTAAACTCCTGATAGAAAATAGCACATGTCAATGTTCACTAGGACCAGATTGTGCATGGCTATGATGCTCACATGGTCAAAAAGCTTGCAAGTACCCACTGGCTACATTCACACATGAAAAATGACAACTTGGAAAAAGCACTGTAGTTCTTACTAGCACGCATGGCATTATACACCAGCATAAATCGCTGCCTTCAGAAGCATAGGGGGAGAAAATTAGAAAAATAATTTGTGTATAATTGTTGTCTAATAGTTACTGTAACTTTTAATGTAAAACTTTCTTGAAATTGTTTTGCAGAATTAATTCATAGTTATTTGTTTTTAGTGGTATGATGCTCTGAAAGCCGTTGCTAGGTTACCAACGGGAATTCCAAAGGACTGGAGGAAAAGGGTAAGTGGTTGTCAATTGTAGAGACTATTTCTATGTGGCTTTTACATCTGTCTTTGTTAATAACAAATTATTTGTACATAATCATATTCACCATCAAAGCTCTATTACAAAGTAATTTACACAAACTGTTTAAAGGACTATTAAAACTTTGTGGAAGATTACATATATCAGTTACTGTAGATAGAATTATAATGAGCAATATTCTCTTGCATATATTCTTCAAATTTTGGTAGAAAATTCTTATGTATTTTGTAACTTGCAAAGATGAGCATGCACAGATGGTATTTAATGAAGATCTGTGGGATACAATTTTATTCCAGAGTTTATAAATGATGAGTAATACAATTACAAATGAGCTCTCAGTGCCGACTGGAATATAAATTATATCCCATAGCTTTTCATGTGCTCGATTCATACCATGGGCTAGCTAAATAATTCAAATTATTAATATTTGACACGTTAATTTTAAAGGTGGACTTTTTAAATTAACTCTAACTTATTTTTCTTTTGCCAAATACAGTGTCACCATCATTAAATATATTTTAAGGGGATTACATCATAGAAACATAGAAAAAGGTGCAGGAGTAAGCCATTCGGTCCTTCAAGCCTGCACCACCATTCAATAAGATCATGGTTGATCATTCACCTCAGTACCCCTTTCCTGCTTTCTCACCATACATAAGAACATAAGAACATAAGAAGTAGGAACAGGAGTCAGCCATCTAGCCCCTTGAGCCTGCTCCGCCATTCAATAAGATCATGGCTGATCTGCTCGTGGACTCAGCTCCACTTACCCGCCCTCTTCCCGTAACCCTTAATTCCCTTATTGGTTAAAAATCTATCTATCTTTGACTTGAAAACATTCAATGAGCTAGCCTCAACTGCTTCCTTGGGCAGAGAATTCCACAGATTCACAACCCTCTGGGAGAAGAAATTCTTTCTCAACTCGGTTTTAAATTGACTCCTCCGTATTTTGAGGCTGTGCCCCCTAGTTCTAGTCTCCCCTACCAATGGAAACAACCTCTCTGCCTCTATCTTGTCTATCCCTTTCATGATTTTAAATGTTTCTATAAGATCACCCCTCATCCTTCTGAACTCCAACGAGTAAAGACCCAGTCTACTCAATCTATCATCATAAGGTAACCCCTCATCTCCGGAATCAGCCTCGTGAATCGTCTCTGTACCCCCTCCAAGGCTAGTATATCCTTCCTTAAGTAAGGTGACCAAAACTACACGCAGTACTCCAGGTATGGCCTTACCAATACCTTATACAGTTGCAGCAGGACCTCCCTGCTTTTATACTCCCATCGCTCTCGCAATGAAGGCCAACATTCCATTTGCCTTCCTGATTACCTGCTGCACCTGCAAACTAACTTTTTGGGATACTCTAAAAGAGTTTCATGCACAAGGACCCCCAGGTCCCTCTGCACCGCAGCATGTTGTAATTTCTCCCCATTCAAATAATATTCCCTTTTACTGCTTTTTTCCCCCAAGGTGGATGACCTCACATTTTCCGACATTTTTTCCATCTGCTAAACCTTAGCTATTCGCTTAACCTATCTAAATCTCTTTGCAGCCTCTCTGTGTCCTCTACACAACCCGCTTTCCCACTAATCTTTGTGTCATCTGTAAATTTTGTTGCACTACACTCTGTCCCCTCTTCCAGGTCATCTATGTATATTGTAAACAGTTGTGGTCCCAGCACCGATCCCTGTGGCACACTACTAACCACCAATTTCCAACCCGAAAAGGACCCATTTATCCCGACTCTCTGCTTTCTGTTAGCCAGCCAATTCTCGATCCATGCTAATACATTTCCTCTGACTTCGTGTACCTTTATCTTCTGCAGTAACCTTTTGTGTGGCATCTTATCGAATGCCTTTTGGAAATCTAAATACACCACATCCATCGGTACACCTCTATCCACCATGCTCGTTATATCCTCAAAGAATTACAGTAAATTAGTTAAACATGATTTCCCCTTCATGAATCCATGTTGCGTCTGCTTGATTGCACTATTCCTATCTAGATGTCCCGCTATTGCTTCCTTAATGATAGCTTCAAGCATTTTCCCCACTACAGATGTTAAATTAACCGGCCTATAGTTACCTGCCTTTTGCCTGCCCCCTTTTTTAAACAGAGGCGTTACATTAGCTGCTTTCCAATCCGCTGGTACCTCCCCAGAGTCCAGAGAATTTTGGTAGATTATAACAAATGCATCTGCTATAACTTCCGCCATCTCTTTTAATACCCTGGGATACATTTTATCAGGACCAGGGGACTTGTCTATCTTGAGTCCCATTAGCCTGTCCAGCACTACCTCCCTAGTGATAGTGATTGTCTCAAGGTCCTCCCTTCCCACATTCCCGTGACCAGCAATTTTTGGCATGGCTTTTGTGTCTTCCACTGTGAAGACCGAAGCAAAATAATTGTTTAAGGTCTCAGCCATTTCCACATTTCCCATTATTAAATCCCCCTTCTCATCTTCTAAGGGACCAACATTTATTTTAGTCAATCTCTTCCGTTTTATATATCGGTAAAAGCTTTTACTATCTGTTTTTATGTTTTGCGCAAGTTTACTTTCGTAATCTATCTTTCCTTTCTTTATTGCTTTCTTAGTCATTCTTTGCTGTCGTTTAAAATTTTCCCAATCTTCTAGTTTCCTACTAACCTTGGCCACCTTATACGCATTGGTTTTTAATTTGATACTATCCTTTATTTCCTTGGTTATCCACGGCTGGTTATCCCTTCTCTTACCGCCCTTCTTACCCCTCGATCCTTTTAGCCGTAAGGACCATATCTAACTCCCTCTTGAATACATCCAATGAACTGGCATCAACAACTCTCTGCAGCAGGGAATTCCACAGGTTAACAACTCTTTGAGTGAAAAAGTTTCTCCTCATCTCAGTCCTAAATGGCCTACCCCTTATCCTAAGATTGTGTCCCCTGGTTCTGGACTTCCCCAACATCGGGAACATTCTTCCCGCATCTAAGCTGTCCCGTCCCGTCAGAATCTTATACGTTTCTACGAGATCCCCTCTCATCCTTCTAAACTCCAGTGTATAAAGGCCCAGTTGATCCAATTTCTCCTCATACGTCAGTCCATCCATCCCTGGAATCAGTCTGGTGAACCTTTGGTGCACTCCCTCAATAGCAAGAACGTCCTTCCTCCGATTAGGAGACCAAAACTGAACACAATATTCCAGGTGAGGCTTCACCAAGGCCCTGTACAATTGCAGTAAGACCTCCCTGCTCCTATAATCAAATCCCCTAGCTATGAAGGCCAACATGCCATTTGCTTTCTTCACCGCCTGCTGTACCTGCATGTCAACTTTCAATGACTGATGAACCATGACACCCAGGTCTCGTTGCACCTCCCCTTTTACTAATCTGCCGCTAATCTGTGGATAACCTCACATTTATCCACATTATACTGCATCTGCCATGCATTTTCCCACTCACCTCACCTGTCCAAAATACCCTGCAGCCTCTTAGCATCCTCCTCACAGCTCACACCGCCACTCAGTTTAGTGTCATCTGCAAACTTGGAGATATTATATTCAATTTCTTCATCCAAATTATTAATGTATATTGTAAAGAGCTGGGGTCCCAGCACTGAGCCCTGCGGCACTCCACTAGTCACTAACTCCCATTCCGAAAAGGACCCGTTTATCCCGACTCTTTGCTTCCTGTCTGCCAACCAATTCTCTATCCACGCCAGTACATTACCCCCAATACAATGTGCTTTGATTTTGCACACCAATCTCTTATGTGGGACCTTGTCAAAGGCCTTTTGAAAGTCCAAATACACCACATCCACTGGTTCTCCCTTGTCCACTCTACTATTTACATCCTTAAAAAATTCCAGAAGATTTGTCAAGCATGATTTCCCTTTCATAAATCTATGCTGACTTGGACCGATCCTGTCACTGCTTTCCAAATGCATTGCTATTTCATCCTTAATAATTGATTCCAACATTTTCCCCACTACTGATGTCAGGCTAACTGGTCTATAATTCCCTGTTTTCTCTCTCCCTCCTTTCTTAAAAAGTGGTGTTACATTAGCTACCCTCCAGTCCATAGGAACTGATCCTGAGTTGATAGACTGTTGGAAAATGACCACCAATGCATGCACTATTTCTAGGGCCACTACCTTAAATACTCTGGGATGCAGACTATCAGACCCCGGGGATTTAGCGGCCTTCAATCCCATCAATTTCTCCCAAACAATTTCCCGCCTAATAAGGATATCCTTCAGTTCCTCCTTCTCTCTAGACCCTCGGTCCCCTAGTACATCCGGAAGGTTATTTGTGTCTTCCTTCGTGAAGACAGAACCAAAGTATTTGTTCAATTGGTCTGCCATTTCTTTGTTCCCCATTATAAATTCACCAGAGTCTGACTGCAAGACGTTTGTCCTCACTAATCTTTTTCTCTTCACATAGCTATAGAAGCTTTTGCATTCAGTTTTTATGTTCCTGGCAAGCTTCCTCTCATACTCTATTTTCCCCATCCTAATTAAACCCTTTGTCCTCCACTGCTGAATTCTAAATTTCTCCCAGTCCTCAGGTTTGCTGCTTTTTTTGGCCAATTTATATGCCTCTTCCTTGGATCTAACACTATCCTTAATTTCCCTTGTTAGCCACGGTTGAGCCACGTTCCCTGTTTTATTTTTACTCCAGACAGGGATGTACAATTGTTGAAGTTCATCCATGTGATCTATAAATGTTTGCCATTGCCTATCCACCGTCAACCCTTTAAGTATTATTTGCCAGTCTATTCTAGCCAATTCACGCCTAATGCCGTCGAAGTTACCTTTCCTTAAGTTCAGGACCCTAGTTTCTGAATTAACTGTGTCACTCTCCATCTTAATAAAAAATTCTACCATATTATGGTCACTCTTCCCCAAGGGGCCTCGCACAAGATTGCTAATTAGTCCCTTCTCATTACGCATCACCCAGTCTAGGATGACCAGCTCTCTAGTCGGTTCCTCAACATATTAGTCAAGAAAACCATCCCTAATACACTCCAGGAAATCCTCCTCCACTGCATTGCTACCAGTTTGGTCAACCCAATCTATCGGTAAATTGAAGTCGTCCATGATAACTGCTGTACCTTTATTGCATGCATCCCTTATTTCTTGTTTGATGCTGTCCCCAACCTCACTACTACTGTTTGGTGGTCTGTACACAACTCCCACCAGTGTTTTCTGCCCTTCGGTATTCCGTAGCTCCACCCATACCGATTCCACATCATCCAAACCAATGTCTTTCCTTACTATTGCATTAATTTCCTCTTTAACCAGTAACGCCACCCCGCCTCCTTTTCCTTTCTGTCTATCCTTCCTGAATGTTGAATACCCTTGGATGTTGAGTTCCCAGCCTTGGTCATCCTGGAGCCATGTCTCTGTGATGCCAATTACATCATATCCATTAACTGCTATCTATGCAGTTAATTCGTCCACCTTATTGCAAATACTCCTCGCATTGAGGCACAGAGCCTTCAGGCTTGTCTTTTTAACACACTTTGCCCCTTTAGAATTTTGCTGCAATGTTACCCTTTTTATTTTTTGCATTTGGGTTTCCCTGCCCTCCACTTTTACTATTCTCGTTTCTATCTTTTACCTCTGTCTCCCTTTTATTTCCCTCTGCCTCCCTGCATAGGTTCCCATCCCCCTGCCATATTAGTTTAACTCCTCCCCAACAGCACTAGCAAACACTCCCCCTAGGACATTGGTTCCGGTCCCGCCCAGGTGCAGACCATCCGGTTTGTACTGGTCCCACCTACCCCAGAACCGGTTCCAATGTCCCAGGAATTTGAATCCCTCCCTTATGCACCACTCCTCAAGCCACGCATTCATCTGAGCTATCCTGCGATTCCTACTCTGATTAGCACGTGGCACTGGTAGCAATCCTGAGATTACTACTTTTGATGTCCTACTTTTTAATTTGGTTCCAAGCTCCCTAAATTCTTCTCGTAGGACCTCATCCCGTATTTTATCTATATTGTTGGCACCTATATGCACCACAACAACTGACTGTTCACCCTCCCTTTTCAGAATGTCCTGTACCCGCTCCGAGACATCCTTGACCCTTGCACCAGGGAGGCAACATACCATCCTGGAGTCTCGGTTGCGGCCGCAGAAACGCCTATCTATTCCCCTTACAATTGAATCCCCTATCACTATCGCTCTCCCACTCTTTTTCCTTGCCTCCTGTGTAGCAGAGCCAGCCACGGTGCCATGAACTTGGCTGCTGCTGTCTTCCTCTGAAGAGTCATCCCCCCCAACAGTACCCAAAATGGTGTATCTGTTTTGCAGGGGGATGACCACAGGAGATCCCTGCACTACTTCCCATGCACTGCTCTTCCTGTTGGTCACCCATTTACTATCTGGCTGTGTACCGTTTACCTGCGGTGAGACCAACTCGCTAAACGTGCTATTCACATCATTCTCAGCATCATGCATGTTCCAGAGTGAATCCACCCGCAGCTCCAGTGCCGCAATGCAGTCCATAGGATCTGCAGGCAGATGCACTTCCCGCACACGTAGTCGTCAGGGACACCGGAAGCGTCCCTGAGTTCCCACATAGTACAGGAGGAGCATAACACGTGTCCGAGCTCTCCTGCCATGACTTAACCCTTGTATTAACTTAATTGGGCAACAACAATGTTAAAAGGTTACTTACTGATAAAGAAAGTAATCGAAAAACTAATCATCTAATATGTAACTATATAGCAACAACATATAATTGAGGGTGAGAAACTCATAGAGCAATTGCAAAAATGGTAAATAGATGTCATTCAAAGCAATGGTTTACAGTACTAAAAATGGAGATTTTTTTAAACCTTTACGAGTAGCTACAGTATGACATGTTACTGCATTAAGTACATGACTAGTTAACAACAGTGATAGTTAACACTGTCTTGATACAGGGTCAAGACCCAAACTGGGTGTCGGTGTGCACCAAATGACACTTCTATTAGCACTATTCTAAACTCATGCCAGACGGTACTGAAGATGCCCAGTAAATGTTTATTAAGGCTTCCAATATAAGGCCCATTCTCCAGCACTACCATTTCTTACCTCAATGGGTACATAAAGTTAGTTCTTCCCCCAAATTGTATAAGTTTAAACAGTAAGAGCTGTCATATGCCTTAAAATGAAGGGTGTGAACTTCTAATCTCCTAAATCTACAGCAACATGTTCCCATTTAGATCTGATAATCACAATCTCTCCAGCTACTTGAATACAAGCACCTCAACAGGATTGTGTATGACATAACAACCAACATTGCAGATCACTCATTGTGGGAATATTCTTAGCCCTTGATGTGCAAAGAGAATTTAGTGCTGATGTATAAATTGTATTTCCACAATTTCAGCATTTAAAACAATTTGGTATGTTCTGAATCAGCCCAAAGCTTGCTCTGTTTATAATAATATTGCAGAAGCATTTATTGTTCAGATCTAACTTGTTTAGTTATGTACTATCAATTGCCAGGAAAAAAAAACATTAGCTGCATGTGGTACTACAGAATGATTAATGCAGTACTCCATTTAGTTCCTGTCAGAAACAAGACTTTAAAATAATTGCAATGCACTTTATAAATCTGGAATGTGCTAAAGACCTTGCAATAGGGCAATATTACGAGGGAAAAAAGTAATCAGTGCAACAATGTTTTGAATTTAAATTAACTGAATGGAAAGGTACACAATTTAACAAATACAAAGGCTTTCAGTGTTTGGCCCATTTCATTCAGAAATGTGATCAGTGAAAGGGGATTTGATGTTAACAATCAAAGATTTAACTGATGCTGTTTGTGCATATTAGTTTAAGTCTTTTGAAAATGTAAAATGTTTTAATGAAAAGATATGGAAATTTATAGTCCTGTTTCTTTTTAATCATCCCTCCTAATACCTCCTTCTTTGGCTTAGAGTTACTTTTTGTCAGATTACCCTTCTGTGAAGTGTCTTTGGATGGTTTTCTACATTAAATGCACTATATAAATACAAGTTATTGTTGCTTATACAAACGTTAACATATCCCTTCCATTGTAGTGCCAATGGGTAGAACTACATTGATCGAATGAGTTGTTACATCTATGCAGCAAAGAATGAAAGGCACACCACATTTACACTTAAATAAATCGTGTCCTATTTACAGGACATATTACATTTTTTATAACTCACCATTATTTTAATGGGGTGGGGGTTATAGAAAACTTTACACAACTGAAAGTATTCATGATACAAACAAATGTAAATATCAAATTTACTTAGAATTAATGCATTTTAATTTTTGTGAATACTCACCGACACTGAACATTAACCTGTTTGCAAAATGTGCATACTTGTTTCATTTCTGATGTAAAAGCGCAGCCATTTAGATTCTGGTATTTCTAGTGTATCTGTTAAAACTCCTGCAGTGTTAATGACTGTGTGCTCCTTTTTAGTCTACACCTTACAAGAATCCCTAGTTCATGTTTATTACAATCTATTCTTTTATAGAACTCGGTCAGAGTTATATTGTACTATCTATTCCCCTTCAGGTTTGGCTGACTCTAGCAGATCAGTATTTGCACAGTATCTCAATCGACTGGGAGAAGACTATGCGTTTTGCTTTTAATGATAGGAGCAACCCTGATGATGATTCCATGGGCATTCAAATTGTAAAGGTAATGCCCAATCTAACTGCTTCTGTTATGGCAAATCTTTCGCTTTCCTTTCCCCGGTGCTGCAGAACTGTGTGCGTGTGCGTTAGTAATTTTCGGAGCCCAGAAGAGCCGAGGGCCCAGGGGCAGCATGGGCCAGCCCACACTGCGATATGTGTGCACACTAGGTGCGTGCAGCAGAGCTGGTCTCCAGTCATCTTGGTTAATCCTTGTCACCGGAGCAAGACCTTTCTCTGTCAAGCCCGTGTGGTGGCTGGTGTGCAACAGCCACCACACTTTAAAAAAAATATCCACGCACTGGCATCTTCCACCCTTCAAGATGTAGTTCGGGATCTGGAATATTAGGTCCTTCATTGAAACACCTGTGAACTCATCCCTTTTCGGCGTGGAAGCAAGTCATTCTCATTTCAAGGGACTGCCTATGATGATGATGAGTCATTTACAAGTGGATATACTATACATCCAGGAGGACTGGGAGATACTGCCTTTGAAAAGTTTCATTTTTGACACTTTACTTGGTACATTTTCCAGTAGTTGAAGTGGAGTTTATTATATCCTTCATACAAGATAATAGAATCGGAGTTGAACAGAAAATAATTAGCTCTTGTATATTGTGGTGGTTATTAATAATGTGTGTATTAATTTCTTAACGCTTGTTACCGTGAGAAACTAGAGGCAATAAACTTGTTTAGGTTTTGTAATAATTCAATGAACAATTCCTTCTCCTGCTCATCACCCCGCGCCCCCCCCACCCCCCAACATCCATTTTGTGAAATAAATTTGATGCACATTGTTCTGTTATAAATTAATATTGTCTGCTACCATCAAAACAGTTTTACTGCAGTCATGGGTGGTCTGGTAGGGCTGCCTCTGGGGCTGTAGGATAAAGGAGAGCAGCAAAGAATGTAGGAGAGAGCAGGAGACACTCTGAGAAGAGAAAGGAGGAGGCAGGCACTGCACAGGAGGCCATATCCACAGCCGGTCTTCAGGGAGCACGTCTCCTACATGAACCTTTCTGAGGATCAATACCTGAGACACCTTCGCTTCACAAAGGAGGCTGTCGCCAAGCTATGTCACCTGCTGCAGCCACACTTTGAGTCTCGAATGGAGAACACTGCCTGTGGCTGTCAAGGTCACTGTGACCCTTAAACTTTAAGCCAAGGGCTCCTTCCAGGCTGGAGCAGATGACATCAGCAACATTTCACAGTTTGTAGTCCATCGCTATAACAGGGAGGTCACCAAAGCCCTCTACGCTAGCAAGAACAGCTATGCCTCTTTCCCCATGGATAGAGCAAGGTAGGACCAGAGAGCATTTGTCTTTGCCCTCATTGCAGGCTTCTCTAGAGTACAAGATCCTTCCTTGCGTACTCCCAATCACTATCCCTGGCATCTTTGTCAATAGAAATGGATTCAACACCTTCAACATCCAGCTTGTTTGTGACCACATGCAGTGCATCATGCTGGCCTGTGCCCACTATCCTGGCAGGATTCATTTAATCTGCACTAGTCCCCAATGCCACCTTTGTTACAATCAGGCCATCAGGTTACCGGCTGGCTATTGGACGACAAAGGCTTTCCCCCTTCAGATTTGGCTCTTGACTACTTTCAGGAACCTGGGCACAGCTGCAGAGCTGGCCTACAACAAGAGCCACGCTGTCACCAGAAAGGTCATTGAGCAGATCCTGCTGCCTGGCCCGTTTGAGAGGAGCTTTACAGTACACCTGAGTGGGTATCCAGATTTCCGCTCATATCTTGTATGTTCCATAACTTTGCCCATGAGCCCTTGCCACAACCTGGGCAGTAAGAAATGCAGCAGGAGGAGCAGCAGCATGAAGAGAAGGAAGAACAGCAGCAGCGGCAACCACCAGTGCCCCGAGCTGCCAGAGCTGTCTGAGAGCAGTTTATCGAAGAGCTCTTCACCTGAGCCATTCCCCACTTGCCCAAGACACCAACATCCCTGCAATCCTAATCACCATTGAACTTAATATCACCTTCCAATTGTCTTGCTTCAGTCTAGCCTTATGGGTCTTGCCCTTCCCTTCACTTACAAATCCAGAACCAAAAATCAAATTTATCAAACAACTCCATTTCATCTGTATCTAATAGTTAACAGAAATAGTTAAGAATCAGCCTTGTAAAAGCCCTTACTGCCTATCTTCTGTGCTTCTTTGCCTATCTTCTGTGCTTCTTTACCTATCCTTGAGCAGCTGTGGGCCGTGAGTGCCTGCATCTCGGCAAAGGCCATGACAGTTTGGCCCAGCTGGCTGCCTGGCACGACCAAGGACACTGACGTAGTGGGTAGTAGGGGAGCAGGCATGCTATCCCCGGCTATCTCCTGAGACTAGTGGAGTGAAGTGTGGTGCAGTGATAGTAGGAGAGGGAAAAGAAGTGGGGGGAGTATTGAGAGTTGTGAAGCTGGAGATTGTGGAGGTATGAGCAGAGAGTTAAAGAGCAATATTCTTACCTTGATATGGCCATTGAACTTTTTTCTGCATTGCAGCCATGTCCGAGGAGCTAAGTTTTTATAAATGGCGTCCGAGACGCCTGATTTCCCACCCCCTTCACACAAGCAGGCAGCCAATGAATAGCACGGGTAGCGCTGGCTATATACTTAAATCATTTTAATGAGATCCCAACATAAATGCAGTGTGCTGCCTGGGACCACATGTACAGTGTGTGCTGTGTCTGCCCCGCCCTCTACATGATCGTTTCCAGACGCAGTCAAATTTCTAGGTCATTTTTCCAACAAAAGAAAACGCAATTGACGTGTAACATTTCCAACAGCTGTACGTTCTTATGAAGACAAAAGAATTTCATGACCAATTGATTGTCCTGGTATTCAAATTTAACCATGTTTGCTTACCTTTCAGTGTTTTTATTCGGCTGTCAAGATGTTATAGCTGCACATTTGTGTTCTATTAACACCCACTATAACTCCAGGTTACCTTATCTGGAAAGAAAAACATTTAAAGGATGTCAGGGTATCCTAACAACAGTGCCCTGACATGCCGTATGTTGCCATGGCTACTGCTACAATACACGTATCAGTAACTGCACAAATAAAGCAGAATGCTGATGGGATACCTTAGCTGTATTGGATGCACATTTAAAATTTATTCTGAAGAGAATAGGTTTTCTGCAGTACGTGAAAGATGAAATGTACTGACATCAATCGGAAAATTCAAACAAATTCTCTTTGAATTTGCTTCAGGGATATCAATATAACCATAGTTACTAAATTTACTGTTTTTTAAAATGTGTTCTTGAGATGTGTGTGACCCTGGCAAGGCAGCATTTATTGCCCAACCCTAGTTGCTCTGAGGCCATTAAAAATCAACCACATAGCGGGTAATTTTAACCGCATCAGCCCGATGAGAAACTGACAAGATTGAATTGTCTGCCATCTTACTCTTGGCCCAATTGTACTGTCTACAGGGCAGATTGAGTGAAACTTGGAATTACCTGTTCAATTGTCAATCAAATATCCAATGGATTAAAAGTTAATTTGTTAAAAGTAGTCAGTTAGTGCCAAAGAGCAATTTAGAAATCTAAACAATCTGTTTGAAAGGGACCAACTCCAAACTAGCATGCACAGAAAGAAAACTTACATTTATATACCACCTTTCATAACTGCAGAATGCCCCAAATGCTTTACAGCCAATTCATTACTTTTGAAATGTAATCACTGTACACAGCAAGGTCCCACAAATAGCAGAAACACTGTTTTGGTGGTATTGGTTGAGGGATAACTGTTGACTAGGACACTGGGAGGACTCCCTTACTCTTCTTCAAATAGTATCATGGGATCTTTTCCGTTCATTTGAGCAGGCAGATCTGGCCTTGGTTTAACACCTCATCCAAAAGATAGCAACTCCAATAATGCAGCACTCCCTCAGTACTTCATTCAACTATCAGCCTATATTATATGTTCAAGTTTCTGGAGTGGGGCATGAACCCCTGACCTTCTAACTTGAAGGCAACAGTGCAGCCACAATACATCTCCAGAGGCTTCTACAGTTTGCATTAAAGTTCTGTCACAGCAATACTGCTGTCGGCGCTCCCGCAGATCAGTGCAAGTTACGAGGCACAGCTCCATGTGAGTAGCAAGCGGCACAATGAGAGAGGCTACTGCTGTCCTCTATCAGGTTGACAGCATTCCTGCTCCCCCACCAACTCCTCAACCTATGCCCGTCCTTGTGCCAAAAGGCAGCTGGGGTGGACTGCCCTGGCAGTAGCCAAGTTGTTGCGGTCTGCAGACAGGCCCTCTCCGGTTTGAGCTTCGGTGACCACAGCTATCGCAAGCGCCTTCATGGGAGGCTCAGCAAGCAGACTTCCACCTCTCGTACTGAAGCACTTGGGTAGCACTGTGTAGGAGCAGTACAATAGGTCGGAGAGCACTAAAGTCAGGTACTAATGGATTGCATCAGGGTGATCATTACATTAGTTTCTGAATGCGTTGATGCTCATTTTCATTTACAGTTTTTATGTCATTTTTGGTGTGCAGAGTTTCAGTATGTGTTGACCATGCAATGTGATTTGATTGAAAGACCCACACTGTTGTTTGGGTTGAGTGCAGTCCTAATGCTGGTAGAGGAACTCAGATTATATTAGGAAAGATTGATGGTGCTAGGAAATTAGTTAGTTAGTTGAAGTGCTCTTTGATGAGCTGCGATTGAAGAGCTTGCAGCTGGCAGGATAAATGAGCCTTGCCCTTTTTCATCATCCTCAGTGGCTTCCTGTTCTTCATGTCTTCCTCCACAGGTGGCTTGATGGGTGGCCCCTTTCCATGACAAAGTTGGGGAGCTTACAGCAAACCTACAGACTCTCTGTGGCATCTATTGCAGAATGCCTCCAGGCTTATCCCTGAGGATACCGATGATTTGCTGTATCAGGGCTCTGATAGAGCTTTGATTATATCTCATCTCTGCGTCTGTGCACAGGTTCCTTACAGGTGTCATGAGCCAAATCTGCAGGGGGTAGCTCTTGTCTCCAAGCAGCTAGCCTCTTACCTGATGATCTGGGTAAAGCCAAAAGCAGAGTGCCCATTGACACCACTGCGTCAGCCAATGAGGTGCACTGTGGATGCGGGGCAGGACATGCGGCAAAACTTAAACAAAGCCTACTTACTGTGCAAACAGAGTCTGTTTAACAGCACAATGCAGCTAACAGTCTACAGAGGCTACTTAAAAACGTTTCTACAAAATACAGCAAACCGAAATCCTGAACAAAACTGCAGCCGCTTCTCCTGATAAAAGTCGGGTGATTTCTCCAGCAAAATTGCAGCGAGTGGAGGATAGTTACAGACAAATTATATGCGTAAAATCAATCCCAGTCACTTACAGCAGTGAGGTAGTGAGGTCCCCAGGTGTGATTGATGGGAGAGTTACCCAATCATCTCATTCTGGCCAGGACTAGTGGTGTTACTATATGCAGCCATAAAGAGAGGGGAATTAAGGACTGGCGCAAGATGAAGGCAGGATGACTGCTGCCAGGATACCTGGGACAGACCTGCATAATGCATTGCAGTCAAGACACCAGCCGCACATTGAGCAAGAAGAAGCACTTCCTGTTGATGTATACTCCAGGGTGTTGTGATGGAGCATGCAAGGCTGTGTGTGTACAATTAATGATCCCGGCACCTGAGGAAAGCCTGAAATCCTGGCAAAGCCCAGAGCCCTTTCTTCCTGCTTCATAGCCTCGATAGGGAAAGAAAACAACTTATTGGCTCGGGTGAAGAGTGTATCCGTCATGTGCTTGATGCAGCCTTGAATAATTGACTAATGTTGCAAATGTCACCTGCTGTAGCCTGGAATGATCCCAAGGCATAACAGTTCAGAACCACAGTGACTTTCAGAGCCACCATCAAGGATGAGCATGACTTGGTGCTGGGCTGCAGTGAGTGCTGCAGTAGGTGACATAGCTCTCTGTAGGCTTCCCTGCAGACCAGAGTCTCCTCACAAACTGCTTCTTGCTGAACTGCAGACATGAAGTTCATGGGCTGTACACTTTAGTGGGATAAGCGTCCTTTCTTCTGCCTTATGTCTCTGCAGCTACAGGTTTGTGGACACTTGCCACCTCCTCCTCTAACCACAATGGCATTCTAATTACCAAAACCATAATGCCAACTGAAGTTTGCAGAAGCCCCTGATCACAATTCCAGTCTGAACTCAGCCAGATAACTCTTTGGAAAGTTTAATGTCAGCTCTAATGCCAATATAGCCAAAAGAGCAAAAACAGCATCAGCAGCCAAAATGATCAAGCCACTGGTTTACCTAAGAGCAGCTAATGATCCCTTTAAATAACTCTGGAAATTAAGCCCTCTCGACTGTTCCCACCCACAATTTGTAAGTCTATTGCAGAACTGACAAATAGTACACTAAAGTGGTTGAAAGTGTCATTTGGGTCCTTAAGCAAGCGCAGGGCCCTCAGTTTCATTTCTGAAATAGGTCCTAAACCTATTTCAGGTGGACACGCTGGACGCCGAAGAAGAGGCCCATCCCAAAATGGAATTGGGCGCACTTTCAGTGGGGAACGGGTGGGAGAGACCGTAACCTGATTTCGAGAGTCTTAGTGCTCAATTTAACAATGTAAAATGGGCGAGCGCTACTTAAAAATTGCTCTCTGTGTTCCTTTAATATTTTGTTAATGTTAACACATCTGCCCAATTTCCGAAATATGTATAATGGTAGGAATTGAAAATCTATAAATATCAAGTCTACTGTGCATTATTTAAAAAAAATCTACAAACGAGTTTACTAACAAAGCCGTTACAGATTTATTAACACTATTGTACAGAGAACACACCATGGTTCATGAAATGATCATTGTTCTAAACCCCTCAAGATGAGGGTGTAGAATGTAGATGAAGATTCATTTATACTTAGAATTGTTTGTTTCAAGGATCTTCACAGAACAGGTTGCAGTTCTTACTGTGGGCAGGAGGCTGAGCAGGATCGTGTGGTGCTGAAGCGAGTCCTCCTTGCATACGCTCGATGGAACAAATTTGTCGGCTACTGCCAAGGTTTCAATGTACTTGCTGCACTCATATTGGAAGTGATGGAAGGAAATGAAGGAGATGCACTGAAGGTAAGTGTAACGATGCAGAACAAGTTTGCTGATGCACTTAAAGAAAGAATTAATTTGCATTTATATTGTGCTCCTTCACATCCATGGGAATTCTATTTGCATTGATAAACAATTGAATAGAATTGCTGCTGAGTTCTACTTAAGTCAGATAAATCAGTGATAAGCCATAGAGACATGATAGGGTTCCATTCAGAACCTTGTTTTCTCTACAGGCTACAAGGTACACACATCAATATTTGCATATATATACTCCACAGGTGATTAGATTGCACTGGAACCCTGGCTAATAATCTTCCCCACCCCTTTATTTATCCCCTACACAGGGCTGCTTTAGGGCTCCTACTGGCACTTTAGTCGGAGATTGGCACCCCTACTGCTGCCTCTGCTCAGATCAACTAATTTACCACAGACAAGGGATTAAACCTGTCACCTTCCTGGTCTGTACAGCTCAGCACCACACTGAGTGGTAGAAACATCTGTCAGCATTGGGCAATCCTTGATGTGAGATTTTCGGTCATTAGTTAGATATCGTCTCACGCAAATAACAGTGCTTGTTTAAAAGTGGGAAGCTGTATTTACATTAGTGCTTTAAGTACTTTAATCATAGAATCATATAGTACAAAAGGAGGCAATTTGGCCCATCGTGCCTGTGCCGGCTCTTTGAAAGAGCGATCCAATTTGTCCCACTACCCTGCAAACTTAATGGCCCATAATTTGTGGTCAGCGACGAAGCAAAGGCATTCACCTTTGGCCCGAAGAAAGCTTCCCACAAAGATCTGCCTTTTCCGATGTTCAATTGAGATGAGTGCAGTGTAGTGGAAAATCCATAGTGCGAGCTGCTGTGACATCAACAAGCTGTCTAAGCAGCCAATCACAATGCAGAATTCTCACAGACCGGGAACAAGGAAGTGAAGAAGCTCCTTTTATTCTGACTTTTTAAAAATGTTATAGAGAGCAAAACAAAGATTGAGGTTGTCAATGGAATAAAGGTAAACCTGAAATAAAGATAACAGACTTTAAAAAAAGACACTAACAGCGATATTACCGCGTGAGAGCCAAAGTTTTAGTCAGTTTCCCTGATTACACTGATTGCCGGCTATGTGGCAGGGGTTATGGGGGGGGTGTGGTGGGCACAGCACAGCCAGTGTCAGAACAGTGAATGACAGACCGCAACTTCAGGATATCCGCATTAGGATGCGCTTACGCTACATCCTGAAGTTATATACAGTTTCAAAGGGATAACATTGTTCGTTCGCTGTTATTACCCACTGCAAATTCCGGGCCAATATAAATTTGCAGTCCTATTGTAACTTCTTGTCCGGGGTCGGAGGCCTATAAAAGGCCCAGCGGCAGCGAGAGGCAGCGGCAGTTGGTGAGGCGAGAGTCCAGGGTCGGAGGCCTATAAAAGGCCCAGTGGCAGCGAGAGGCGGCGGCAGTTGGTGAGGCGCGAGTCCGGGGTCGGAGGCCTATAAAAGGCCCAGCGGCAGCGAGAGGCAGCGGCAGTTGGTGAGGCGAGAGTCCGGGGTCGGAGGCCTATAAAAGGCGTACTTGTGCAGCTACAGGGAGAAGGCAAAAAAGAAGTAGAAAGAAACAGAAAGGTGATGTCACAGCCAAGGGGGTAAGTGATTGGCTGGTGATTGATGAGTAGTTTTTCTTTTTTCTCTTCTATAACAGTGAGTAAACTTTAGCATTGTTGTTGCTTATTTAAGGGTTAAGTCATGACAGGAGAGCTCGGTCGCTTGTTATGCTCCTCCTGTACCATGTGGGAACTCAGGGACGACTCCAGTGTTCCTGACGACTACGTGTGCGGGAAGTGTATCCGCCTCCAGCTCCTGACGGACCGCGTTGCGGAGTTGGAGCTGAGGGTGGATTCACTCTGGAGCATCCAGAATGCTGAGTAGCACGTGTAGCGAGTTGGTCTTACCGCAGGTGAAGGGTCCACAGCCAGATAGGGAATGGAAGACCAGCAGGAAGAACAGTGCAAGGAAGGTAGTGCAGGGGTCCCCTGTGGTCATCCCCCTGCAAAACAGATACACTGCTTTGAATACTGTTGACGGGGATGACTCATCAGGGGAGGGCAGCAGCAGCCAAGTTCATGGCACCGTGGCTGGCTCTGTTGAACAGGAGGAAAAAGAGTGGGAGAGCGATAGTGATAGGGGATTCAATTGTAAGGGGAATAGATAGGCGTTTCTGCGGCCGCAACCGAGACTCCAGGATGGTATGTTGCCTCCCTGGTGCAAGGGTCAAGGATGTCTCTGAGCGCGTGCAGGACATTCTAAAAAAGGAGGGAGAACAGCCAGTTGTCGTGGTGCACATTGGTACCAACGACATAGGTAAAAAAAGGGATGAGATCCTACGAAACGAAATTAAGGAGCTAGGAGCTAAATTAAAAAGTAGGACCTCAAAAGTAGTAATCTCGGGATTGCTACCAGTGCCACGTGCTAGTCAGAGTAGGAATCGCAGGATAGCGCAGATGAATACATGGCTTGAGCAGTGGTGCAGCAGGGAGGGATTCAAATTCCTGGGGCATTGGAACCGGTTCTGGGGGAGGTGGGACCAGTACAAAGCGGACGGTCTGCACCTGGGCAGGACCGGAACCAATGTCCTAGGGGGAGTGTTTGCTAGTGCTGTTGGGGAGGAGTTAAACTAATATGGCAGGGGGATGGGAATCAATGCAGGGAGACAGAGGGAAACAAAAAGGAGACAAAAGCAAAAGACAGAAAGGAGATGAGGAAAAGTGGAGGGCAGAGAAACCCAAGACAAAAAACAAAAAGGGCCACTGTACAGCAAAATTCTAAAAGGAAAAAGGGTGTTTAAAAAAACAAGCCTGAAGGCTTTGTGGCTTAATGCAAGGAGTATCCGTAATAAGGTGGATGAATTAACTGTGCAAATAGATGTTAACAAATATGTTGTGATTGGGATTACGGAGACGTGGCTCCAGGATGATCAGGGCTGGGAACTCAACATCCAGGGGTATTCAACATTCAGGAAGGATAGAATAAAAGGAAAAGGAGGTGGGGTAGCATTGCTGGTTAAAGAAGAGATTAATGCAATAGTTAGAATGGACATTAGCTTGGATGATGTGGAATCTATATGGGTAGAACTGCAGAACACCAAAGGGCAAAAAACGTTAGTGGGAGATGTGTACAGACCTCCAAACAGTAGTAGTAATGTTGGGGAGGGCATCAAACAGGAAATTAGGGGTGCATGCAATAAGGGTGCAGCAGTTATAATGGCTGACTTTAATATGCACATAGATTGGGCTAACCAAACTGGAAGCAATACGGTGGAGGAGGATTTCCTGGAGTGCATAAGGGATGGTTTTCTAGACCAATATGTCGAGGAACCAACTAGAGGGGAGGCCACCTTAGACTGGGTGTTGTGTAATGAGAGAGGATTAATTAGCAATCTCGTTGTGCGAGGCCCCTTGGGGAAGAGTGACCATAATATGGTGGAATTCTGCATTAGGATGGAGAATGAAACAGTTAATTCAGAGACCATGGTCCAGAACTTAAAGAAGGGTAACTTTGAAGGTATGAGGCGTGAATTAGCTAGGATTGATTGGTGAATGATACTTAAGGGGTTGACTGTGGATGGGCAATGGCAGACATTTAGAGACCGCATGGATGAACTACAACAATTGTACATTCCTGTCTGTTGTAAAAATAAAAAAAGGAAGGTGGATCAACCGTGGCTATCAAGGGAAATCAGGGAAAGTATTAAAGCCAAGGAAGTGGCATACAAATTGGCCAGAAATAGCAGTGAACCCGGAGACTGGGAGAAATTTAGAAATCAGCAGAGGAGGACAATCGGTTTGATTAGAGCAGGGAAAATGGAGTACGAGAAGAAGCTTGCAGGGAACATTAAGACGGATTGCAAAAGTTTCTATAGATATGTAAAGAGAAAAAGGTTAGTAAAGACAAATGTAGGTCCCCTGCAGTCAGAACCGGGGAAGTCATAACGGGGAATTAAGAAATGGCGGAACAATTGAACAAGTACTTTGGTTCGGTATTCACTAAGGAGGACACAAACAACCTTCCGGATAGAAGAGGGGTCAGAGAGTCTAGTAAGGAGGAGGAACTGAGGGAAATCCTTATTAGTCGGGAAATTGTGTTGGGGAAATTGATGGGATTGAAGGCCGATAAATCCCCAGGGCCTGATGGACTGCATCCCAGAGTACTTAAGGAGGTGGCCTTGGAAATAGCGGATGCATTGGAAGTCATTTTCCAACATTCCATTGACTCTGGATCAGTTCCTATCGTGTGGAGGGTAGCCAATGTAACCCCACTTTTTAAAAAAGGAGGGAGAGAGAAAACAGGGAATTATAGACCAGTAAGCCTGACATCGGTAGTGGGTAAGATGATGGAATCAATTATTAAGGATGTCATAGCAGCGCATTTGGAAAGAGGTGACATGATAGGTCCAAGTCAACATGGATTTGTGAAAGGGAAATCATGCTTGACAAATCTTCTAGAATTTTTTGAGGATGTTTCCAGTAGAGTGGACAAGGGAGAACCAGTTGATGTGGTATATTTGGACTTTCAGAAGGCTTTCGACAAGGTCCCACACAAAAGATTAATGTGCAAAGTTAAAGCACATGGGATTGCGGGTAGTGTGCTGACATGGATTGAGAACTGGTTGTCAGACAGGAAGCAAAGAGTAGGAGTAAATGGGTTCTTTTCAGAATGGCAGGTGGTGTCTAGTGGGGTACCGCAAGGTTCTGTGCTGGGGCCCCAGCTGTTTATTAACTGTACATTAATGATTTAGACGAGGGGATTAAATGTAGTATCTCCAAATTTGCGGATGACACTAAGTTAGGTGGCAGTGTGAGCTGCGAGGAGGATGCTATGAGGCTGCAGAGTGACTTGGATAGGTTAGGTGAGTGGGCAAATGCATGGCAGATGAAGTATAATGTGGATAAATGTGAGGTTATCCACTTTGGTGGTAAAAACAGAGAGACAGACTATTATCTGAATGGTGACAGATTAGGAAAAGGGGAGGTGCAACGAGACCTGGGTGTTATGGTACATCAGTCATTGAAGGTTGGCATGCAGGTACAGCAGGCGGTTAAGAAAGCAAATGCATGTTGGCCTTCATAGCGAGGGGATTTGGGTACAGGGGCAAGGAGGTGTTGCTACAGTTGTACAGGGCATTGGTGAGGCCACACCTGGAGTATTGTGTACAATTTTGGTCTCCTAACCTGAGGAAGGACATTCTTGCTATTGAGGGAGTGCAGCGAAGGTTCACCAGACTGATTCTCGGGATGGCGGGACTGACCTATCAAGAAAGACTGGATCAACTGGGCTTGTATTCACAGGAGTTCAGAAGAATGAGGGGGGCCTCATAGAAACGTTTTAAATTCTGATGGGTTTAGACAGGTTAGATGCAGGAAGAATGTTCCCAATGTTGGGGAAGTCCAGAACCAGGGGTCACAGTCTAAGGATAAGGGGTAAGCCATTTAGGACCGAGATGAGGAGGAACTTCTTCACCCAGAGAGTGGTGAACCTGTGGAATTCTGTACCACAGAAAGTTGTTGAGGCCAATTCACTAAATATATTCAAAAAAGATTTAGATGTAGTCCTTACTACTAAGGGGATCAAGGGGTATGGTGAGAAAGCAGGAATGGGGTACTGAAGTTACATGTTCAGCCATGAACTCATTGAATGGCGTTGCAGGCTAGAAGGGTCGAATGGCCTACTCCTGCACCTATTTTCTATGTTTCTATGTTTCTCCTTATCACTGATATTCTTTTTATTAGTGACTGAGTTATATCCACTGTTAACTTCCTGAACAACTTAGTCTCGACCAGGAAGCATACACATCATCTTTAGCTCAAAAGCAGGTCGTATGAAGCCCCACCAAAAAAGTTCAACTTTTAATGTTAAACAGACCTCCATAGTCTGCCGTACCATCATTCATAAGAAATAGGAGCAGGATTTGGCCATTTGTTCCATCGAGCCTGCTCCGCCATTCAATAAGATCATGGCTGATCTGTTCATGGACTCAGCTCCACTTCCCTGCCCGTTCCCCATAACCCTTTACTCCTTTGTCACTAAAAAATCTGTCTATCTCTGCCTGAAATATATTCAAAGACCCAACCTCCACAGCTCTCCGGGGCAGAGAATTCCATAGATTTACAATCCTCTGAGAGAAGAAATTCCTCCTCGTCTCAGTTTTAAATGGGCGGTCCGTTATTCTGAGGTTATATCCCCAAGTTTTATTTTCCGCTATGAGTGGAAATATCCTCTCTGCATCCACCTTGTCGAGCCCTCTCATTATCTTATATGTTTTGATAAGATCACCTGAACTTCAATGTGTATAGGCCCAACCTACTCAACCTATCTTCATAAGTCAACACCCTCATCTCCAGAATCAACCTAGTGAATCTTCTCTGAACAGCCTCTAATGCAAGTATATCTTTCCTTAAATATGGAGGCCAAAACTGTACGCAGTACTCTAGGTGTGGCCCTACCAATACCCTGTACAGTTGTAGCAGGACTTCTCTGCTTGTATACTCTATTCCCCCTTGCAATAAAGGTCAACATTCCATTTGCCTTCCTGATTACTTGCTGTACCTACATACTCACTTACTGTGTTTCATGCAGAAGGACCCCCAGATCCCTCTGTACTGCAGCACTTTAAATTTTTCTCCATTTAAATTGTAATTTGCTTTTCTATTTTTACTGCCAAAGTGGATAACATCACATTTTCCTACATTATACTCCATCTGCCAGATTTTTGCCCACTCACTTAGCCAATCTATATCCCTCTGCAAATTTTTTGTGTCCTCACAATTTTATTTCCTACCCATCTTTGTATCATCAGCAAACCTGGCTACATTACACTCAGCCCCTTCATCCAAGTCATTAATATAGATTGTAAATAGTTGAGGACTTCGCACTGATCCCTGTGGCACCCCACTAGTCACTGTTTGCCAACCGGAAAATGATCCATTTATCCCGACTCTCAGTTTTCTGTTAGTTAGCCAATTCTCTATCCATGCTAATATATTATCCCCAACTCCGTGAACTTTTATCTTGTGCAGTAATCTTTTATGTGGCACCTTATCGAATGCCTTCTGGAAATCCAAATACACCACATCCACTGGTTCCCCCTTATCCACCCTCTCATTACATCCTCAAAGAACTCCAGCAAATTTGTCAAACATGATTTCCCTTTCATAAAACCATGCTGACTCTGCTTGATTGAATTATGCTTTTCCAAATGTCCCGCTACTGCTTCCTTAATAACGGACTCTAGCATTTTCCCAACAACAGATGTTAGGCTAACTGGTCTATAGTTTCCTGCTTTTTGTCTGCCTCCTTTTTTAAATAGGGACGTTACATTTGCAGTTTTCCAATTCGCTGGGACCGCCCCAGAATCCAGAGAATTTTGGTAGATTACAACCAATGCATCCACTATCTCTACAGCCACTTCTTTTAAGATCCTAGGATGTAAGCCATCAGGTCCAGGGGACTTGTCCGCCTTTAGTCCCATTATTTTACCGAGTACTACTTCATTAGTGAGAGTGATTGAATTAAGTTCCTCCCTCCCTATAGCCCCTTGATTATCCACTATTGGGATGTTTTTAATGTCTTCTACCGTGAAGACCTATACAAAATATTTATTCAACGTCTCTGCCATTTCCCCGTTCTCCATTATTAATTCCCCAGTCTCATCCTCTCGGGGACCAGCATTTACTTTAGCCACTCTTTTCCTTTTTATGTACCTGTAGAAACTCTTACTATTTGTTTTTATATTTTGTGCTAGTTTACTCTCATAATCTAGCTTCTGTCTTTTTATCATTTTTTGAGTCGTTCTTTGCTGGCTTTTAAAAGTTTCCCAATCCTCTGGCCTCCCACTAGTCTTGGCCACATTGTATTCCCTTGTTTTCAATTTGATGCCCTCCCTTATTTCCTTAGTTAGCCACGGATGGTTATCCCTTCTCTTACAGTCTTTCCTTCTCATTGGGATATATTTTTGTTGCGAGTTATGGAATATCTCCTTAAATGTCTGCCACTGCTCATCAACCGTCCCATACTTTAATCTATTTTCCCAGTCCACTTTAGCCAACTTGCCCTCATGCTTTTGTAGTCTCCTTGGCCCCAAGTTTCCACATGATTTGCTCCTGATTTTTAGGAGCAACTGGTGTAGAACGGAGTATCTTAGAAATCGGAATTCTCCACATTTAGTTTGCTTCAGTTCTAGTCAGGTAGAACAGTTTCACTTTGGAACAGAATTTTTTTTTCAAAAGGGGGCGTGTCCGGCCACTTACGCCTGATTTCAAAGTTTCGTGAGTGAAAACTTACTCCAAACTAACTTAGAATGGAGTAAGTGAAGATTTTTGTACGCTCGAAAAAACCTTGTCTACACTTTAGAAAATCAGGCGTAGGTTACAAATTAGGTGTAGGGAATGGTGGGGGGGGGGGAGGGGGGGGGAAGGGAAGTCATTAAATTCTACAATCAATCCTTAGTTATACTTCTACAAATATTATACAAATAAATCCAACCTGAATAAAAATTTATAAGCAAAGAAAATATTAAATAAACCATGTTCCTACCTGTGTGAAAGTGCTTCAGGCAGGCCTTTCATGTTGGAGAGGCAGCGGTGTGGCGTCAGTGTCTCGACGGTAGCGGCAGCAAGCTTCGAGCTGAGCTGCAGTGCTTGAGGCAGGCCTTCATTCTCTTCGTGGCTGGCCGCGAAGGAGCAGCACCGGACGGACCTGAGGCCATTCGGCCATGAGATATCAGCGGCGTCAGTGGCTGGCCGGCAGCCGAAGAATCAGCGGACCGATGTGAGGCCATTCGGCCATGTGATAGCAGCGGTGTCAGTGGCTGGCCGGCAGCCGAAGAATCAGCGGACCGATGTGAGGCCATTCGGCCATGTGATAGCAGCGGCGTCAGTGGCTGGCCGGCAACCGAAGAATCAACGCAGGACACACGCAGCTCATTAAGGTTCTTGAGGCCATTCGGCCACACTTTAGGGGCGGCGTCAGTGGCTGGCCAGCAGCCATTAAGAATCAGCAGCGGAGAGACATGAGGCCATTCGGCCATAGGATATCAGCGGCGTCAGTGGCTGGCCGGCAGCCGAAGATACAGCAGCAGCCTTCGAGCTGTGAGGGGGACTGAGGCCATTTGGACAGGGAGAGGCAGCCACATCGACAGTTTTATATTTAAATTTGCAGAATGGGTGCTGCATTGTCAACACCACGTATTATTGCAAAGTTGAATTGGCACTCTTATTTCTCCAAACACACTGTCCTTACTTTGCATGCACCAATGCAGCACCAGTTCTGCAAGTTTAGCAGTGAAAAGCTGAACTCACTGATTTCAGCAGGTGATTTATTCAGCAGTGCTGCTAAAAGCACTCCCTCACACACAGAAATATCAAAAAAAATTAAATTACAAGCCTTTGCAGGGGTCCAAGAAACAAATCTTCACTTTTTCTGCAGTATTTTTAAAAATGGGCGAGTGCCAATGTTTGTGTGAGACTGCGCGTGCGCGCACGCTCCAACGCGCACGCGCAGGGTTGCCGGCACCATGAAGGCTAATTTAAATTGTACCCGCCCCCTGCTACTTAGAAAATCGGCGCGAGTGTTAGGCTCTTCCCCCTGCTGCGATGAGCACGCCGCGCCAAGCAGACCGAGCTCGAGAATATCGGACTTTTTTTTAGGCGCAGTTTTCGGCGCAAAAAACAGGTGCCCAGCTCGGAGGTGCGCTGTTTTCGCCACGGCACGAAACTTGGGGCGCTTTATTTAAGCTTAGGATCCTGGTTTGAGAACCAACTTTCTCACCCTCCAACTGAATTTGAAATTCAACCATGTAATGAACTAAATTCACACTTTAATTATTGCAAACTAAAGATTAAAATGTGAGGATAACTCAGCTCTCCAAATTGTGACATGGAATGGTTTATATCAACCTGAGACTGCAGACAAGGCCTGAGTTTAACATCTCACCTGAAAGATGGCATCTCTGACCGTGCAGCACTCCCTCAGTATCACAGAGAAGTGTCACCCTACACTATCTGCTCAAAGTTTGGAATGAGGCTTGAATCCTGACCACCTGACTTGGAAACAAGAGTGCTACCACGAGACACGGCTGACACCTTAGTATCTATTCATTAAAAAACACCATTGTTGACCCGAGAACAATGCATCATGCACGCAGTTGAGTACCAAGTGCCTTCCTCAACTTCACACAGTGCAAGCAAACAGCAAAAACATGACTGCCGTTTAGATTGCTGTGAAAATGGGACCAATCTTTTATCCTTCAGAACAGCATAAACATGGCACTAATAGATTGTTCTCCTTTTCCTTCTCTTTTTATCATATCCTTTTTTCTTTCTTCTATCTTTTTTTCTATCTTCTCTGATCTCTTTTCTCACCTCTTTTTCTATGACCTTTTTTTAGTGCCTATTTTGTGACATTTCATTAAAAAATACAGTGACCTAAACTGAATCATGTATTTTGTCCTAGAAATGTCAGTTTTTATTAATTGCAGGCATTAATTTGTTGCTTTATTTCACCATGGTGTTGGAAGATTCAGACTTGTGATTTTATGCATACAACCATATAATATCCCCCAAATCCGTGCCCATCTTTCCCAGAACTCATTGTTTGAATCCCTCCAATCAGGAAACTGCTCTTACCAAGGTCACAAATGACATCCTATTTGACTGCGACAAAGGTAATCTAACCTTCCTCGTCCTTCTCAACCTGTCTGCAGCCTTTGACATGCTTGACCACAAAATTCTGCTCCAATGCCTCTACACAGTTGTCCAGCTGGTGGGACTGCACTCTCCTAGTTTCATTCCTATCTTTCCAGCTGTAACCATAGAGTCACCTGCAATGGCTTCTCTTCCTGATCCCACACTGTCACCTCTGGTGTTCTCCAAGGATCCAACCTTGGCCCCTCCTATTTCTCATCTCCATGCTGCCCCTCGATAACATCATCTGGCAACATAACGTGATTTTTCACATGTACGCTGATGATACCCAGCTCTACCTCTCCTCCACCTCTCTCGAACCCTCCAAAGTCACTGTACTATCAAACTGCTTCTCCGACATCCAGCACTGGATGAGTAGAAATTTCCTCCAATTAAATATTGGGCTGATTGAAGCCATTTTCTTCGGTTCACCTCATAAACCCCGTCCTCTTTCCACTGTTTTGATCTCTCTCTCCGGCAACTACCTAAGGCTGACCAAGTCTGTTCCAAACCTTAGTATCATATTTGATCATGAACTGAGCTTCCTACTTCATATCCATTCTATCACTAAGACCGCCCATTTCCACCTTCATAATATCGCCCGTCTCCGCCCTTACCTCAACTTATCTGCTGCTGAAACTCTCATCCATGACTTTATCACCTAGAGACTTGACTATTCCAAGGCACTCCTGGCCGGCCTCCCTAATTCTACCCTCCATAAACTTGAGGACACCCAAAACTCTGCTGCTCATGTGCTAACTCGCACCAAGTCCCACTCACCTATCTTCCTTGTGCTTGCTGACCTACATTGGCTTCTAGTTAAGCATCGCCTTGATTTTAAAATTCTCATCCTTGTTTTCAGATTCTTCCATGACCTTGTCCTTTCTTATCTCTGTAATCTCCAGCCCTTTAAACCCCTAAACCTCTGCGCTCCACCTATTCTGGGCTTTTGAACATCCCCGATTTTAATTGCTCCACCTTGGCAGCTGTGCCTTCAGCTGCCTAGGTCCTAAGCTCTGGAATTCCCTCCTTAAATCTTTCCACCTCCCCACTCCTCTTTCCTCCTTTAAGACGCTCCTTAAATCCTACCTCTTCAACCAAGCTTATGGTTATCTGCCCTAACACCTTATGTGGCTCGGTGTCAAATTTTGGCTTTTTTGATGCACTCCTGTGAAGCGTCTTGGGATGTTTTATTACGTTAAAGGCACTATATAAATATAATATTTTTGTTGTAAACTTTACCACTGCATTGCAGAACCACGATGATGTGCTCTTTTAGTTAAATTCCAGTCGATTCATTCTCTAATTGTTCACTGCGCTTACAATACATAATAAATTTTAAAATAAGAGGGCAACATTTATATGTGTTATATGAACTTCATAGATTAATACGTTATTCTGCTTTCTTTTTTCTTTTTTAATATATAGGTAATGATTTACTTGATTGACAAAGTGCTCCCTGAGAGTTATTTTGCCAATAATCTACGTGCATTATCAGTGGATATGGCTGTCTTTCGGGATCTTCTGCGGATAAAGCTACCGGAGCTTTCTCAGTACCTTGATGATCTCCAAAAAGGTGCCAATAAGGAAAGTGCAGGTAATTTCCCTTGAGTTTTAATATAAGCAATTTCTCTTTATGGGCAAGTTTTGTTCCCTCCACTGTTCTAGATTCTTCTTGTTTTTCATATCCATGTTTTTTATGCTGAGAAAGGGATATATTTTGGGTACTAACAAATCAGGCATGGGATATACCAATATACATAGAATTACACAGAATATACAACACAGAAACAGGTCCATGTCAGTGTTTATGCTCCACACGAGCCTCCTCCCACCCTACTTCAGCTAATCCGATCAACATATCCTCTTCTTCCTTTCTCCTTCATGTGTTTATCCAGCTTCCCCTTAAATGCATTTATGGTATTCGCCTCAACTACTCCTTGTGGTATGCTCCACATTCTAACAACTCTCTGGCAAAGATGTTTCTCCTGAATTCCCTATTGGATTTATTAGTGACTATGTTTTTTTTAATAGCCCCTAGATTTGGTCTCCACCCCCGCCCTCCCCCCCCTCCCCCCCCCCACCCCGCCACTAAGTGGTAATAGCTTCTCTACATCTACCCTACCCCATCAAACCCTTTCATAATCTTAGAGACCTCTATCAGGTTACCTCACAGCCATCTCTTTTCGAGAGAACAGATAGAAAGTAAGACTCCCTCTACTCGCCCCAATAGCATACCTTGAGCCTCAACATCAGAAGAGCATTATCTACTGTTCACCTGTATTCAATTTTTCCATTTCCCATCCTTATGAAAGATTTGAGCTTAGCAGTTTTTGCCAAATTATGGGCAGTGCTGTACTTATTGAGAACTAGATTAACAATTCTGAAATTCACTTCTCCAAGGATCTTGTAGATCAAAGAAGGAGACCTTCATTCCATCCACTAGGGATTCAAACTGAAGTTGCAGAGCTGAAAGAGCAGAATCCTAACTACTGCATTCCACCCACTCTCCTCTGCACTCTTATGTTGAATTTGAAGTGTTCCATGAATGATCCTTCTAAATGTCATGTTTCAAACTCAATGCTGGGGAATTTCAGAGCTGATATGCTAAGTTATGCTACTTTTTGTCAATAAAGAGGTTCTTCTTCTTAGGCAATCCCTCGGAGTCGAGGATGACTTGCTTCCACACTAAAAATGAGTTCTCAGGTGACTGATGAGTCCAATGCGAGACCTAGTCTCTGTCACAGGTGGGGCAGACGGTGGTTGAAGGGACGGGTGGGTGGGGGGCTTGAGTTGTCGTGCGCTCCTTCCACTGTTTGCACTTGGCTTCCGCTTGCTCCCGGCGAAGAGACTCGAGGTGTTCGGCACCTTCCATGATGCTTCTCCTCCACTTTGAATGGTCTTGGGTCAGGGATACCCAGGTGTTGGTGGGGATGTTGCACTTTTTCAAGAAGGCTTTGAGGGTGTCCTTGAAGCGTTTCCTCTGCCCACCTGGGGCTCGCTTGCCGTGTTGGAGCTCCGAGTAAAGCACTTGTTTTTGGAGTGCCGTATCGGGCATGTGGACGATGCGGCCAGTCCATCGGAGCTGATCAAGTGTGGTCAATGTATCCCGGTGGTGACCCGCTCATTCCCAACGCTGCTGCCATCAGAGTGCGCAATGCCGATGCTCCCGCCCCCCCCCACCCCAACCCGCCCGACGGCAAAATTGTGCCAAGAAAACCTTCCTCCCACCGGGCGGTGCCAGAAGCTGCTTTTCTAAGGCGGTCCAGTGAGGATGTGGCCTTCTAAAATGGCGGTGCGGCTCCCATTAAAGGGGACGATGCACTGCCGCTGCCGCCATGTTTTTCTTTGTCGGCCAACTGCCAGGTCAGACCGACAATTATGCACCCCCTCTTGGGTGCCAGGCCGCTGGCCTGGCCGAAACCCTCTCTAGTGGCCCAGTGGACTGAACTTTAAAAATCACGAAGGCTTTCCCCTTTAAGTGAAGGCGAGAGCCATGGTGACGAGGCACCATGATGATGTCATCAGCACTACTCTGATGACTGACAGCGGCGGACACTATATCCGCCCCCATTCTGAGCAACTTCCAGACCACCAGAAAAAAAAGTCAAAGAGCGGAATTTCGCTCGAGGCCACCTCATCCACTGCGGCGGTGAAAACAACAGAAACGGGATGTGTGTGCCCTGTTTTCCAGCAGGGGCAATTTCGGCCCCCAGGAGAACTCGCCTGCTCTTCTTCAAAGAATGCCATGTGATTGTTTACATCCACCTGAGAGGGCAGACAGGGCCTCGGTTTAACATATCCAACTGATGGCATCTTTGACAGTGCAGGGCACTGCCTCAGTACTGCACTGGAGCATCAGCCGAGATTAGGTGCTCAAGTCACATGAGTGGGTCTTGATCCCACAACCCTCTAACTCAGAGTCAGGAGGGCTGCCACTGAGCCATTCAGTCAGCATCAGCTGCTAGTCTGTGTATATTGTGGCATGATAATTTCATTTTATTTTTTTACCTCAATGTGGTTATCATTTAATTTTTGAAGAAATATTTCCTGATAGGATAATAAGTTTGTTTTTTGTCGTATGTTATTTGTGAAAATGTTCAGCAAAAAGGTTATAATGCATGTGAATAAACTAATAAGGAAAGACTGGTTGATGCTATATCACACTTTTTGTTGTGTGGCATTATTGTACTTCCTTTTGATTGAACTGATAGAATTTCTAGATTATGCTATACTTTTAATTGAGGGATCATTGTTTTAAGCACCAATATTGCACCTTTGTTATTTTCCTTTTGCTAAATGGGACTTATGTTTTATTTCAATAACTATAGCTTCAGCAAATATGTCTGGTTTTCGGTTTTAATGGAAAATTTATAGAATTGCAAAATGCCATCCCCTAAACATGAGTAAAAGTCCTGGAATCCTGTGTAAATATAATAGATTTATCCAATGACTCTGGTGAAAGCCTCGCTACCGACTTCCAATCAAAGATTCTAAATTAATTAACAGTGTTGATTCTCCACATCTAATATGTGTATTCCCTCTGCTACATAAACACAGATATTTATTCATACTTAATAGTCAATATTTTAAAGGAAGATTGCTGGGCTGTGTTTATATTTAACAAAATAATATCTTAATACTGTATGTAACTTCACTATTGTATTATTTCAGTGTTTTTCGTCATTTTGAGAGAGAATCCAAATCACAAGTCTGATGCTTTCTATCTTGTTATCAAAGATTATTGTGTTCGTATTGTATCTGAAAGAGTTCTTCTCCCCTAGTACGGTAAATCTTCTGTATTCAGGTACTTTGTGGGTATAGTGCCATACTTACAGCCCGCTGTATGGAATTGAAATAGTATTAATGGCTATTCTTCTCAAATGGTGATCAAATAAATCTAAATAGTCCTACTAGCCCCCTAACTCACCAGTGAAAATTGCATTTTAAAGCTAATTTTGTTTTTTTAATTAAAAATTGCCTGAACAAATATGAGCCTAGGAAACAATATAGGAGATAATTAATCCCACTTGTAAAGCCTATCTTAAGAGCTCACTAATAACTGTTGTACCTCTGCAAGTTTTGCTCACACATGGGTGGACTGTAACCTGCCCATTCCATGAGTTCCATTATGCATCCTCCTTTTCTGCATTTGATCAACATTAGACCCCACACCATATGTAAAATAGATCACAAAATTGATCCACTGCAATATTGTTTTTCTTTGTATTTTCTAGTTTTTGTTTTCCATTTGCTATTACTCCTCTTCTCTATGCTATTTTCTACAATCAAAATGTTGAAATATTAACCGCCCTAAACAATTTTTAACCATTTTCTGGTAAGATCTCGGGATGTATTCTCCACTGTTCACTCATTTTAGTGAAAAGGTGGATATAAGTATAAAATGGCGAACACTACTTTACACTCACCTCTACCCTGTCACTACAGTTAGTGAATGGTAGAAAGTATATCCTCTCGTGTCTTTGTTCTATTCATTTCAGTGCCCCATTGCAGTCTCAAATGACAATCAAACGATATTAAATATTGTTAAATCTACATAAAACATCAAATGGCATACTACAGGCATATTTGATCGACCCAGTAGATTGTGTTTTTTTTCATATTATCTAAGCTCATAATTTATTCAATGATTGACTATCCCTAATAAACAAGTTTCTTAATTTTAAAATAATTTATCACACAGAGTTGTTAACTTTAACATCCCTTTTTAATTTATTTCCCTTTTTGTTGTGTGTGTGCGTGCTTGTTTAAACGAGTATTGACACTATCAGAAGGTTCAAACTTGGAGCAGTTACTAAGCTAACAATGAGAGGAAGCTGAACCACACTCTGATTAATGAGTTTTTTTCACTGATATTCAGCTTATGTCAGCATTCCTCTAATTCTGCCCTCTTGAGCATCGCTGATTATAATCGCTGAACCATTGGTGGCCGTGCCTTCTGTTGCCTCGGCCCTAAGCTCTCGAATTCCTTGCCTAAACCTCTCTACCTCTCTTTCCTCTCTCAAGATGCTCCTTAAAATCTACCTCTTTGACCAAGCTTTTGGTCACCTGCGCTAATTTCTCCTTATGTGGCTCGGTGTCCACGTTTTTGTCTCATAATATTCCTGTGAAACGCCTTTGGACGTCCCTCTACGTTAAAGGCGCCATAAAAATACAAGTTGTTGTTGTTTTCAACTCAATAACTGTCAGTATATACTTAAAATAAAAATAAAGCCAAAATTTGGGAATAAACAAAAAATATTAATATTCATTGTAACTTTTAAACAAAAGTACTTTAAGTGATACTGATGAGGTGTTCCTTAAGATAAATTTAGATTCCTGGAGCTTTAATGTTTCAAAATTAAATGCAGTTTTTATGAACTGGATAAGGTATTTCTGGACTATCAAGAAATGTTTGCACCATATTTCTATCACTTAAATTTGCTAAAAGTTTTCAAGTGATATCGCCTTAGCAAACCTTTCAGTACTTAATGGGAGAATATAAAACATTGCCTCAACTGTGATTACACTTATGTTGCTCTGTTCAAACTGTGCTATTTTATTATTTGGCAGGTAGCTACGAGCCTCCCTTGACCAATGTTTTCACCATGCAGTGGTTCCTAACTTTGTTTGCTACATGCCTTCCTAATCACACTGTGCTACGAATCTGGGACTCTGTGTTCTTTGAAGGATCTGAGGTGATCCTACGAGTAGCCCTGGCAATCTGGGCTAAACTTGGAGAGTAAGTTGTAGATTATAATCAAATCTGTGATTTTCTTTTCTTCAATATTTTCATTCTGGGCAGGGTGGAAGAAAGGTGTACAAAATTTAAGATTTGTGGAAAAATAATTTCCCCATCCGCCCTCTTCCCGCCTGTCCCATCCATTTTCCCCTCCGACCTTCTCCCCCCAACGATCTCCTAGTAAAAGATCCTCTCAGAATGAGTGATCACAATATGGTTGAATTTGTGGTACAGATTGAGGATGAGGAAGTTGTGTCAGAAACGAGCGTACTATGCTTAAACAAAGGGGACTACAGTGAGATGAGGGCAGAGTTGGCTAAAGTAGACTGGAAACAAGGACTAACCAGTGGGACAATTGAGGAACAGTGGAGGATTTTTAAGGAGCTCTTTCATAGTGCGCAACAAAAATATATTCCAGTGAAAAAGAAGGGCGGCAAGAGAAGGGATAACCAGCCGTGGATAACCAAGGGAATAAAGGAAAGTATCAAATCAAAGACCAATGCGTATAAGGTGGCCAAGGTTAGTGGGAAACTAGAGGATTGGAAAAATTTTAAGCAACAGCAAAGAATGACTAAAAAAGCAATAAAGAAAGGGAAGATAGATTACGAAGGTAAACTTGCGCAAAACATAAAAACAGATAGTAAAAGCTTTTACAGATATATAAAACGGAAGAGAGTGACTCAAGTAAATGTTGGTCCCTTAGAAGATGAAAAGGGGGATTTAATAATGGGAAATGTGGAAATGGCCGAGACCTTAAACAATTATTTTGCTTCCGTCTTCACAGTGGAAGACACAAAAACAATGCCAAAATTTGCAGGCCACAGGAATGTGGGAAGGGAGGACCTTGAGACAATCACTATCACTAGGGGGGGTAGTGCTGGACAGGCTAATGGGACTGAAGGTAGACAAGTCCCCTGGTCCTGATGAAATGCATCCCAGGGTATTAAAAGAGATGGCGGAAGTTATAGCAGATGCATTTGTTATAATCTACCAAAATTCTCTGGACTCTGGGGAGGTACCAGCGGATTGGAAAGCAGCTAATGTAACGCCTCTGTTTAAAAAAGGGGGCAGGCAAAAGGCAGGTAACTATAGGCCGGTTAGTTTAACATCTGTAGTGGGGAAAATGCTTGAAACTATCATTAAGGAAGAAATAGCGGGACATCTAGATAGGAATAGCGCAATCAAGCAGACGCAGCATGGATTCATGAAAGGGAAATCATGTTTAACTAACTTACTGGAATTCTTTGAGGATATAACGAGCATGGTGGATAGAGATGTACCGATGGATGTGGTGTATTTAGATTTCCAAAAGGCATTCAATAAGGTGCCACACAAAAGGTTACTGCAGAAGATAAAGATACGCGGAGTCAGTGGAAATGTATTAGCATGGATAGAGAATTGGCTGGCTAACAGAAAGCAGAGAGTCGGGATAAATGGGTCCTTTTCCGGTTGGAAATCAGTGGTTAGTGGTGTGCCACAGAGATCAGTGCTGGGACCACAACTGTTTACAATATACATAGATGACCTAGAAGAGGGGGACAGAGTGTAGTGCAACAAAATTTGCAGATGACACTAAGATTAGTGGGAAAGCGGGTTGTGTAGAGGACTCAAAGAGGCTGCAAGGAGATTTGGATAGGTTAAGCGAATGGGCTAAGGTTTGGCAGATGGAATACAATGTCGGAAAGTGTGAGGTCATCCACCTTGGGGAAAAAAAACAGTAAAAGGGAATATTATTTGAATGGGGAGAAATTACAACATGCTGTGGTGCAGAGGGACCTGGGGGTCCTTGTGCATGAATCCCAAAAGGTTAATTTGCAGGTGCAGCAGGTAATCAGGAAGGCGAATGGAATGTTGGCCTTCATTGCAAGAGGGATGGAGTACAAAAGCAGGGAGGTCTTGCTGCAACTGTATAAGGTATTGGTAAGGCCGCACCTGGAGTACTGCGTGCGGTTTTGGTCACCTTACTTAAAGAAGGATATACTAGCTTTGGAAGGGGTACAGAGACGATTCACTCGGCTGATTCCAGAAATGAGGGGGTTACCTTATGGATGATAGATTGAGTAGACTGGGTCTTTACTCGTTGGAGTTCAGAAGGATGAGGGGTGATCTTATAGAAACATTTAAAATCATGAAAGGGATAGACAAGATAGAGGCAGAGAGGTTGTTTCCACTGGTCGGGGAGTCTAGAACTAGGGGGCACAGCCTCAAAATACGGAGGAGCCAATTTAAAACCGAGTTGAGAAAGAATTTCTTCTCCCAGAGGGTTGTGAATCTGTGGAATTCTCTGCCCAAGGAAGCAGTTGAGGCTAGCTCATTGAATGTTTTCAAGTCAAAGATAGATAGATTTTTAATCAATAAGGGAATTAAGGGTTATGGGGAGCGGGCGGGTAAGTGGAGCTGAGTCCACGACCAGATCAGCCATGATCTTATTGAATGGCGGAGCAGGCTCGAGGGGCTAGATGGCCTACTCCTGTTCCTAATTCTTATGTTCTTATGTAAACATTCATCCCCCCCCCCCTCAATGGAAGCATCCACTTCCCCTCTGCCATCGCCCTCCCCCAATGGAAACATCCATTCCCCCCCCCCCACCCCATGGAAGCATCCATTTCCCTCTTTGCCCCTCCCCCCCACCATCAAAACATCCATTCTCCCCCCCCCCCCAATGGAAGCATCTACTTCCCCTCTGCCATCTCCCTTCCCCAATGGAAACATCCATTCCCCCCCCCACCATGGAAGCATCCATTTCTCCTTCCCTGCCTCCCATAGAAACATCCATTCCCCCCTCCCCCCCCTCCCATTGGAAGCATCCATTTTTCCCTCTGCCATCTCCCTCCCCGCCTCTCATGGAAACTTCCATTTCCCCCTTCGTCCTCTCTTCCACCCGCAGTCAGTTTCAAATATCTGGTGACTAACCAATTCTGTATTTTTATCTTGTTTTCAAACATTTTTAGTTCAGTAAAAAGTGAAATGCCTTACCAGGAAATAACCCTTGGCTGAGAAAATTAAACCAACATGGAATAGATGAGTACATTCAATGACAAATATAAATTCTGTTGATCTACTTTAGTCTGACTTGAAACAACAGCAGAAAGGTCATTGTGATCTTGCCAATCTCAGAATAAAAATCACCCCACTACCATCAACTATCAATTTGTGGTGTATTTTGGGGGATGGGGTGGAGGAGCTGGGTTGCTTTTTTAATCAAAACTAGCAACAACATTTGAGAAATCCATTCCAGTCTATTTTTGGTGTGAAGGGTGACTACAGCAGCAGCTGTTTGATGTCTAGAGTTTGGACTAAAGACAAAAGAATTGCAAGGAAACGAGGCAACCCTGCTCATTTCCCATTCCACTCTGTCAGCAATGGAGATATATTTTGCTAGAACTAATGTCTTATGTGAGTTTTGTTTGTTTAATATGAATCAAATTAAAGTAAAAGAAAACATTTGTTGAAAATCTTTGTTACTTATGAATATTTTAGTGAAAAATCTTATGCAATTATAGGAAATATCATTTATAATTATAAATTAAAGATATCAATAACATCTAGAAATGGATCTCAGCAGAAATGTTAATTGCAATCTCTCTGTAATATTAGTCAATTAGCTAGAATGCTGACGAACAGTTATCGTCCAGATTTTGTGTTTCTGATAAGGAAAATATTGTACCAGAGAGAGATTACACAGCACAGCATCTCATCATTACAGTGACCTAGATTCAAGCTATGTGAAGCTTGGAGAATATAATATAATACATTATATTAAGTTCATCCCTACATGATTTCTCTCTTTTTAAGCTGCACTTCTTCACAAATTTCCATTTATTTAAACTTATCATTGAGCTATGACAATTGCTACTTAAAACGTGCAAATATTTGTTAAAATGCTTGAAGGTAATTGAAGTTTATTTTCAGGAGTACTTTGCTCACTGGCTAAATGCTCCAATTTCTAATGTTCCAGTGGAATGATGAGCCGGTGAGAGATTAGTATATGAGCAATATGATAGTTTAAAAATAAACAGCTGAGAATGCAAGTTTGCCTGACTGGGTTGCAGGGGAAAAGAAAAGGTAAAATTAATTTCCTTGTCCCTCAAAAGGGCAGGATTCTTGAAATGCTTTTGCCCCTTTTAATTTTAATACTATATTCCGATGACTATGGAGGAAACATATCTCCTAATTATCAGTGCTGGATGTGGTAATTTTTCTTGGCTGCCAAGCAGTTTAATGGTGGCCCTGAGCACACTGGAAGACCATTGAAACTAGATTGGATTGAGCGCTAAGATCCAATTTTCAAAAGCAAATAACACTTTTTGTATTGTGACGCACTCAAATATTATTGCCATTAGCACTGTACTCGGATTGCTTTTTCCCAATGTACTTTATTAAATATTTTTCTCATTGGAAATTGTTTGTTTAAATAATTCTCTTCAGTGTACAAACCAAATACAGTGAGAGCCACAGTGTTTTTGAAATAGATTGAGTGTAATGATCTGTTTGCAAGTTGCACAGAACAATAGAATCTTACAGCACAGAAAGTGGCCACTCAGCCCATCATACCAATTAGTCCCACTTCCCTGCTCTTTCCCATAGCCCTGCAAATTCATATCTTTCCTGTTCTGAGTACTCCTGGCCAGTTGACACAGAGTGACCTGTTATTAGAATTGACAACAGAAAAGGTTAAACCTCCTTTTCCTGGAGGATGAACTAAGACAGGAGTTAAGGTAGATTTCTAAATGATGTATCATTAAAGGATTTATCAAGTTGGGAAATTTTCTCAACTCCTCGTGATTTTTTTCATAATTATTTAGTTTTGAAGATGGCTTTATTAAGCTATCATTATTATTTGTTAACACATCATCTTCCTTTCATAGTCCTCAAACTTGTTCTTTGACTAAGGGATGACTGCATGAAACTCTGTAGCTTCTGCAAACCCTAATTTCGTGTCTGGTGGTAGGTGCCCTGCTGATTTCCCTTCAGTCCCCATCACTAAGGCAGCAAGCTTCACAGAAACACAGAAACACAGAAAATAGGTGCAGGAGTAGGCCATTCGGCCCTTCGAGCCTGCACCACCATTCAATGAGTTCATGGCTGAACATGCAACTTCAGTACCCCATTCCTGCTTTCTCGCCATACCCCTTGATCCCCCTAGTAATAAGGACTACATCTAACTCCTTTTTGAGTATATTTAGTGAATTGGCCTCAACAACTTTCTGTGGTAGAGAATTCCACAGGTTCACCACTCTCTGGGTGAAGAAGTTTCTCCTCATCTCCGTCCTAAATGGCTTACCCCTTAGACTGTGACCCCTGGTTCTGGACTTCCCCAACATTGGGAACATTCTTCCTGCATCTAACCTGTCTAAACCCATCAGAATTTTAAATGTTTCTATGAGATCCCCTCTCATTCTTCTGAACTCCAGTGAATACAAGCCCAGTTGATCCAGTCTTTCTTGATAGGTCAGTCCCACCATCCCGGGAATCAGTCTGGTGAACCTTTGCTGCACTCCCTCAATAGCAAGAATGTCCTTCCTCAAGTTAGGAGACCAAAACTGTACACAATACTCCAGGTGTGGCCTCACCAAGGCCCTGTACAACTTTAGTAACACCTCCCTGCCCCTGTACTCAAATCCCCTCGCTATGAAGGCCAACATGCCATTTGCTTTCTTAAGCGCTTGCTGTACCTGCATGCCAACCTTCAATGATTGATGTACCATGACACCCAGGTCTCGTTGCACCTCCCCTTTTCCTAATCTGTCACCATTCAGATAATAGTCTGTCTCTCTCTTTTTACCACCAAAGTGGATAACCTCACATTTATCCACATTATACTTCATCTGCCATGCATTTGCCCACTCACCTAACTTATCAAGAAAGCACACAATTCTGAAAAATATCGCCCCAGCTTATCCACGATGCTGGAAATACCCACGAGACCTTTCTGCTCCCCGCTGGCCTGGGGCTGGAGTTGGAAATTTCACCCAGCCTCGTGTGCTGTGCATTGCCAGCTCCTGTGGGAAAATGCCGTGCTTGTGGAGGGATGCACTGAGAATGCTGTTTGTTTACCGGCTGCCTCTAAAGCATACTGTGCCAACCAGGCAGAAAATCCACAAACAACCAAGGGTCAAGTGCCACAAAATCAACATCAAAAATAAAAGGTTTCACTTTTTTTTCCCTCAATTCGAAACTTGACTATTCCAACTGGCTGGCCTCCCACATTCTACCCTACGTAAACTAGAGGTGATCCAAAACTCGGCTGCCCGTGTCCTAACTCGCACCAAGGCCTGCTCACCCATCACCCCTGTGTGCTCGCTGACCTACATTGGCTTCTGGTTAAGCAACGCCTTGTTTTCAAAATTCTCATCTCTATTTTCAAATCCCTCCATGGCCTTGCCCCTCCCTATCTCTGTAATCTTTTCCAGCCCCCCAAACCCCCCCCCCCACCCCCGAGATGTCTGCGCTTCTCAAATTCTGCCCTCTTGAGCATTCCTGGTTGTAATCGGTCAACCATTGGTGGCCGTACCTTCAGCTGGGCTGGGCCCCAAGCTCTAGAACTCCCTCCCTAAACCTCTCCACCTCTCTTTCTTCCTTCAAGACACTCCTTAAAATCTACCTCTTTGACCAAGCCTTTGGTCACCTGCGCTAATTTCTACTTCAGCAGCTCGGTGTTATAAGAACATAAGAAATAGGTTCCACTTGATGCTGCTTGTGACAAGCCAGCTGAGACTGGCAGTGCATTGTCTGTGGGGAGCCAAAGTTAATATCTGTCATGGAAATACAATCAGAGAGCATTTTTTACAGTAATGATAGTGACAATTGCCACCTTTTTATTTTAACAGAAGAATCGAAAGCTGCCGAACTGCAGATGAATTCTACAGTACCATGGGAAGACTGACTCAAGAGATGCTGGAGGATAGTCTGATTGACTGCAATGAGCTGCTGCAGGTCAGTAATTTGGCTCCTATTTATGGGTGAGAATTCCTCTGGTTACTATTTGTAGCAACAGTGTCGAGCTTTCATGAAGGTTTCCTCTGTTTGCAATTTGTACAGAAATTGTAGATACTTTCCAAAGGAGCATGTTGACTATTTCACTGGAAATACAAAACCGAGAAAATCTTCATTTGCATACACATAGTCACCAGAGGAATTCTAACCCTGTGGTGTAGTTTTATAGATTTGTTTTAAGGATGCATCAAGTATTGGGTGTTCTTCAGGATGTTCAGAAAGAAATTGCTGTTGTGCTCTAGCGCATCAAATTTGAAATGGTCTGGAGCGGATCTGTCAGAACCATTATCAGATCTATTATCTGTTATGCTTATGTTAAACTGGCAATATTTGCAACTCTAAATGAACTGTGAGTTGATGAATGTCAAAATGCACAAGCTATTAGTCAAGTTAATTTGATATGCAGTTGGAGTTGGCGATTAAATAATCTATAGTATTACGACCGGTCTACATTTTGTGGGAATGAATTAAGCCATTAAGAGATCTCTGTGCATAAAAATGGTTCTATGACTAAGGTGAGAGATGTAGTACATTTGGATTGCAGTTCTGGTAAGCCCAGAGATGTATCACATATCTATTTGCTGCGTAACAAATATTTCTGAAAGGAAATGCAACACATTTCTGTTTGTGCAGAATTGAATTTGCTGTTTTCCCCAGGGATCAGTCCCTGTATCTATAAAAGAAGTGAAGAAAGGGAAGGGCAAAGAAAGAAAATAGGAAATGATAGAAAATATATTAGCTACATTAGAAAAGGGAAGGTTGCATTTATTGTCTGTCCCTAGTTGCCCTGAGAAGCCTGTGGTGGCCTTCTCCTTGAACCACTGTAGTCCTTGTGGTACGGGTGCTCCCATACGGAGTTAGGATGGTGAATTCCAGGGTTCTAATCCAGCGATGGTGAAGGAACTCTGATGTATGTCCATGTCAGGATGGCATGTGACTTGGAGGAGAACTTGGAGGTGATGGTGTTCACAAAATATTGTTGCTCTTGCTCATCTTGGTGGTAGAGGTCACAGAGAAGGGAGGTGCAGTCAAAGTAACCATGGTGAGTTGCTGCAGTCTATTCTGTCGATTATGCAGACTGCAGCCATAATGTGTTGATGGTGGAGATAGTGGATATTGTCCAATGGCAGGGGCAGCAATCAAGCAAACTGCTCTGTCCTGGATTGTGTCGCGTTATGCTGTACCCATCCAGCTGAGTAGTGAATATTCCATCATACTCCTGAACCTTGAAGATGATGCAAAGGCTTTAAGGGGTTTGGAGAAGAGCTACTTATCGCAGAGTACTTCGCCTCCTGCTCTTGTAGCCAAAGGTTGATGTGGCTGATCCAGTTCAGCTTCCGGTCAGTGGTGACCCCAGGATGCTGATGGTGGTGGATGTGGTGATGGTGAAGCCATTGGTGGTCAAGTGGAGACGGCTGGGCTATGTCTTGTTTGAGATGGTCATTACTTGGGCCTTTAAGTGCTGCGAATATTACTTGTCACTTGTCAGCCCAAGTCTGGTTATTAACCAGGTCCTGTTGTAGAGCGGTGTTCATTATCAGAGAAGCTGTGAATCACTTTGCCGCCTGTTTTAGGCACATGTCCAATTTCATCTCCTCCAGTGTCAAAGCAGGAAAAGATCCCGAATTTGAATTAAAATACAATGGGCCGAAATTGGGCTCCTGTGCGCCTGCCATTAGCGCATCTGGGAGGCGCAAATGGACTACCGCCTGGGAGTAATGAGAACAGCGCCCCCCGCAAAATTGGGCGGGGGTTTTGCGGAGGCGCTAAGAGGTAGTGCCTTGCTCCTGCCGGTAGCGCTCGCAGCGCCGCGCGCAGTGTCCAGTTACCGCCCCGGAAGAGAAATTTGGCCGCGTCCCCTCACTTACCACCTGATGCTGACAATGATAGCGTCTGCTGCCGAGTTGGGGGTCGGCTAGCGGAGCGTTATGTAAAAGCGCCACCTTTACGAACAATTTTTGTTGGCCATTACTCTGTGCAGCTTGCTAACACATAGGCAGAGTGGCTGGTGGACAGATTGCAGCAATTTTCACTTCAAGGAACTTCTGCCTCCTAACTATTTCTTTTTTTCATTGAGGGCACATTTGAAACAACAACATTTATATAGTTTCATGGGAACTGTGTTGGCACTCGACCTCCTGCTCTGACGTCACTGTCTGAGGTTACTTAGGCGGAGACAAAAGCATAGACAAAGACAGGGAGTAGGACAGGGAGCAGGGCAGGGAGAAAGGCAGCAAAATGTGGCCAGTGGGAGAAGGCCCAACAGGGTTGGCAACAGGAGACCTTACCCTGTCAGGGTTCTCCTACATCAATTTCACTGAGGAACAGTGTGTTTGAAGGCTATGCTTCAGCAAGGATGTGGTCACAGAGCTCTGCCATCTGCTGCAACCAGACCTTGATCCTCAGACCAGGTTGAGGACGGCTCTCTCAGCAGCAGTCAAGGTCATCATCACACTTAATTTCTATGCCAATGGATCCTTCCAGGGTGTGACAGGAGACATCTCCAACAT